>NC_091443.1:61969343-62275411 GCF_964237555.1 Oryctolagus cuniculus
AGCTCTTGGGCCATCCTCTACTGCTTTCCCAGGCCATTAGCAGAGAGCTGGATTGGAAGAGGAGCAGTCAGGACTAGAATTGGCACCCACATGGGATGCTGGCACCGCAGGCAGAGGCTTAATCTACTATACCATAGCACTGCCCCCTGCATTCATAATTTGAAAGGCAGATAGACAAAGCCAGAGAGAGAGAGAAGGAAGTGGGGCAGGGAGGGAGGGAGAGGAGAGGAGAGGAGAGGAGAGGAGAGGAGAGGAGAGGAGAGGAGAGAAGATCCTTTATCTGATTTATTTCCCAAATGCTCACAACAGTCATGGTTGGAGCAGCCCAAAGCCAGAGGCCCAGAACTCCATTTGTGTATCCCATATGGGTGGCAGGGACACAGGTACTTGGGCCATCACTTGCTACTTTCCAGGGTACACATTAGCAGGAAGCTGGATTGGGAAGTGGAGCTGGGTCTCATACCCAGGCACTCTGATATGGGATTAGGTTGTCCCAAGGAGTGTCTTAACTGCTATGCCAAATGTCAATCCCTTCTCCATAAATTTTATACATTTTTATTACTTGTATTTATAGTTATTTTGGTTACTTATCATGATAACATAGGTTATCTTTATATTATTTTCTAATTGGTTATTGAAAAACTAGCAGGACTGTTTCATGTATGTTTATTTCTATCCAACAATTGTTGCATTTACTTATACTTCCCTTTGGTTTGCTATAACAAAATGCTATATAAACTAGATGGCTTCACTTTTTTAGGTTTTTACTTGAGAAGTAGAGACAGGGAAAGAGGGAAAGGGAGAAGAAGTAGAGGGAGCTGGGGAGGGAGGGATGGAGGGAGAGATGGAGAGGGAGAGGGAGAGAGAGAGAGCGAGAGGGCGAGAGCGCAGGTGTGTTCACTCCCCAAATGCCCACAAAGGCTGGGAGGCCAAATCCAGAAGTCAGGAATGTAATCCAGGTTGTCTATGAGTGGCAGAAATCCAAGTGCTCCAGCACTCACTGCTGCTTCCCAGGGTCTGCTTTGGTGGGAAGCCAGAGTCAGGACCACATCTGGGGATGGATCTCAGGCAGTCTGATGTGGGAGAAGGGCACCCTAATTTTCATCTTAACCACTAGGTAGGCCAAATGCATCCCCTGGTGACTCAAAAACAACAAACTCTTATTGCTTCCTGTTCTGGAGGCTGGGAAGTCCAAGACCTAGGCACCTGCAGGCTCAGTGACTAAGGGCGGCTTCCTCAGAAGGCACCTGCTCAGGGCATCCCACAGCCACACCCTCTGATCCCTTCACCATGGGGTTAGGATTTCAGCATACAAATATTCCTACCACTACAGCTTGCTAGCAGCTGGCGTTTCTGGGTTGATTATCATGTGGTCTGCAAGTGCAGCCAGTCTTTTGTGTCCTTTTCCAAGACTCTGTATACCTTTCACTCTGGTTACTGTTAATACTATGGCCTACTTTCTACTAAAATGACAATAAAAGTGGTGAAAGTGGCAGTTCTGTGCCAGCGCTGTGGTATAGTAGGCTAAGCCTCCACCTGTGGCACTGGCATCCCATGTGGGGACTGGTTTGTGTCCTGGCTGTTCTTCTTCCAATCCAGCTTTCTGCTACAGCCTGGGAAAGCAGTGGAGGATGGCCGAAGTGCTTGGGCCCCTGCACCTGCAAGGGAGATCTGCAAGACGCCCCTGGCTCCTAGCTTCAGATCGGCCCAACTCCAGCTGTTGCAGCCATTTGGGGGAGTGAACCAGCAGATGGAGGATCTCTCTCTCTCTCGCTCTCTGTAACTCTTGTTTCTCAAATAAATATATAAATCTTTTTTTTAAAAAAAGGGGCAGCTCCATCCATCTTTTTTCCTGAGTGTAATGGACATCCTTCTACAGTTTTGCCAGTGCTTACCATCTACTTCAGTTTTCTTTAAAGTGTCTCTCTCTCTCTCTCTTCCTCCCTCCATTCTTTCCTCCCTCCTTCCCTCCCTCCCTCATTGTGTGTGTGTATGTGTGTATGTATTTGTTTACTTCAGCTATAGAATGCAATAGGAACTTACTAGGCTGCCTTGTATCCTGGGTGTGATTTTACTTGGGACAATTGGATATGCTTGCAAGCATTTAGAAAAAGTATACAGCTTCCCAAGAAATAGAGATTCCCAAACCATATCCTGGTATCCACATTGATAAAAGATCTGATCCTGGCCGGCGCCGTAGCTCAATAGGCTAATCCTCCACCTAGCGGCACGGGCACACCGGGTTCTAGTCCCGGTCGGGGTGCCAGATTCTTTTCCGGTTGCCCCTCTTCCAGGCCAGCTCTCTGCTGTGGCCCGGGAAGGCAGTGGAGGATGGCCCAAGTGCTTGGGCCCTGCACCCCATGGGAGACCAGGAAAAGCACCTGACTCCTGCCTTCGGATCAGTGCGGTGTGCCGGCCCATTGGAGGGTGAACCAACTGTAAAGGAAGACCTTTCTCTCTGTCTCTCTCTCACTATCCACTCTGCCTGTCCAAAAAAAAAAAAAAAAAAAAAAAAATCTGATCCCAGGCCTTTGCTTACCAAGGGTACCTTGGTCTTGGGCTAGTTTATAGAAGTCCTCTGTTCATCTCCCTCTTTGGCCACTACATGTCTTCCTACTCTACTAGAATGCAGGTGGCTGGCTATCTACAAGCAGTTTTATTGACACCTTCCTCTTGGAGAGCAAATTAACAATAGAGGGGAAAGAGTACATGTTTCTTTCTTTGTCACAAGTATATTACTATCTGAGTATTTTTAATTGCTTAAAAATAGAATTCAGATTAACAAAACAAAGGAAATCAAAACTATTTATAACTCTTTCTCCCCCAGACAACACCCTATTAAATTTTTCATTCTTTTTGATGAATATATAGTACACACATTTTTCTTGGGTCATCATCTGATTTTATAAGCCCATGGGAAATGCAATTTTCAGAGTTTTATTGGTGAGTCATGTGTCTCAGAGCAGAGACTGTTCCAAATCCAACATGACTGACTGCTTGGTAAAGTGTCAGGAGGGGAAAAAAGCTGTGTGCATCTAATTCTTTAGGAGAAACTCCCAGCACATTGGGACACACTGATATCCCAATTCATTTATTAAGAAGCTAAAACATTGACTAAGAACAGAAAAAGAAGGATGGAGAAACCTGGAGACAAATTGTATGTCTGCATTTTTCCAGGGCTGGCCTTAGAGATGAACCATAGAAAACAGTTCCAGCATAACCAAGAGAACATGTGATTGCAGAGAAAGTTATCTGACTGATGTCCCTTCCTGGCAATGGACGTTGTAAGTTAGCAAGTGCAGAGAAGGAAAAATCCAAACAGTAGTATGGGGCACTTCTTGCAGGGAAGGGAAACAGAAAGCATTTTTACCTTGATTATTTTGCATTGTGCCACCCAAGTTTCATAATGGGAGCCCTGAGAATTTTATTTTTATTCAACCAACAACCTACCTGCAAATGGCTGGTGCTCTCTAGCTCCAGTTCTGGCCCAGTCTTCAAGGGAAGCCGTTTGTTAACTCCCGATGTTCCAAAGATGCCAACTGAGTTAGCTCCCAGCAAGAAGTCTGTCCAAGACGCTGGGATCCCTTGTGACTGAAAAAAGGGAAGAATGTTTTCTGAGAAGGATTTCATGTTTATAGCCATTCTGTTAATGTGTTCATCCTTTATGATGGTGTTGAAGACATGAAGCTTACAGTAAACTGGATCAGGAGTATGTTTACTGGTACATCTAAGCAGTTATTACAAATATCAGGTCTCACCTAGTTTATTTTTGTGATCTTCCACCTTCCACCCCCCACCAAGGATATGCATCTGCTGTCCCAGGAAAGTTGAGTATCTGGCAGGCTCTAAATAGCAACCACTGTCATCCTGAGCACAAATGCTGCCTGTTTCCACTACTCTTACTCCATAAAGTGGAACAGGATTTGTCTCAAAATAATCTGTGGAATTCCAATTGTCCTCAACATGGAAGATATGAGGGCCATTTCTTCCTTTGTCCACGTTAGAAGGGAGGGTTAAGTAAGTGTTCGTCCACAGTTGGTTTCAGCAAGAGGATGCGTTTATCAGCAATCTCTTTTCTGAGGACCAGAAGAGGTTTGTGACTTCCTCTGCGTCATGGTTCCCCTCAATGGCTTCTCAGGCCTGGAATCCCTTTCTCCTACTCCCACTCCTACGGCTCCCTCCCCACTGGAAGTTCTAAGATGAAGCTTACAGAATGTGGAAAGTATTTCAAGGGAACTGTGGCAATGCCTAGGAGGAAGGAGGGGCTGCTGTACAAAGTTTACTGAAAGGAGCTGGTTAAGAACCAGATCACACATGGGAAGACAGATAGTGCTATCAGCAGTATATCCTACATTGTACCTAGAATTCATACTCAAATCAGCGGTCAGAGGAAAGAAATCTACTTTACTGGATGTTAGCTGTGGTAAGCTAAATGTCTCTCACACAGTTCAAGGCATAAAGCAATAGGAGGTTATTTCTCATTCATGGAACTCTTAGCTGTTTGGTAATTCAGGAACACAGATCCCTTATGCTTCAGGGCTCCGGCTTCTTTTACATCCACAGAGTACTCTCTATCTGAGGACTGGGGAGACAGAGTGTAGTATATGGGTCATTATTATTATCTAGGCTCATAGCTCATACTTTTGCTAAAATTCCTTTGGTTAAAAATTCTATCTCGTCACACATCTGCAAGGGAGGCTAGGAAATGCAGTTTAACCTGTGTGCCTGGGCGGAGAAGAAAATGGATTTTCATGACTCTGCACAAAGCATGAAGACACCTTAATTTCATTGAGATGGAAGAATCCCAGTAAGCTCAGTATGTAAGCTGCTACATCATTGGTCCTTCCCCTTATGTCTCATTTAGCTCTGTGTCTCAATATGTCCCTTATACACCCTTTCAGCTAAGAATGCATTGAATCCATCCTGGGAAGCTGTGTGCCCCCCAGAGAGGGGGATTTCCCTTTGCTGAGTGCCTGTGTACCTTCGCCGGATGTCACTGAACTACTTCACGGTCATATTTTGCTATTAGAGACAGAATAGAAGCAGAAGTGTTGATTCCTGTCTTTGGGGCACTTACAGCACAGTATCTGTGGCACGGTAAGACAAATATGTACAAAGCAAGCGGAGAACAACCCATAACAGCAGATGAGCAAGGTTAAGGGACTTGATGGTGTGGATGGCATAGGCCATTTGTGAGATCACATCTGAAATGTGCCACAACTTCCTTGTGCAAAAAGCATGGCCTTAGTCTTTTCAGGATAATCATGTGTTTTTCCTTGAAAGATGTTCAGCCCCGGGCAAGCTCATGACTGTGTCTGTGAAACCACCAAGTGGACCAACCATTTCTTCAATCCTACTAAGTACAACAAATTGGCTTAACAACCTTGACTGGATTCTCATTCTTATAGTTAATCAACCTCATCCTTTGCCTTTCTGTGAAGAACAGAAATCAGGCAACAACACAATTAGACTAATGGAAACTGAGAGAGCTAGCTGACTCAGGCCAACCATTTTAGCATGTGTGTGTTTATGTGTGTATGTGTGTGTGTGCATGTGTTCGTGTGTGGGGTGTAAACACAGTTTAATGTGCACGCTTTTTAATTTTTGGTCAGGGAGAAGAGATCCCGATTTTATTTTTATTTCCAAGTTTCCAGGAAAAGCTCACTTCTTGCAGGAACCCTTCTATAAGTTTTAAGTGACTAAGGAATAAGAAAACTTAAAAATATAAAAGGACTACTGTTGGCTGGTGCAACGGCTCACTAGGCTAATCCTCCACCTGCGGCGCAGGCACACCAGGTTCTAGTCCCGGTAGGGGCGCTGGGTTCTGTCCCAGTTGCTCCTCTTCCAGGCCAGCTCTCTGCTGTGGCCCGGGAAGGCAGTGGAGGATGGCCCAAGTGCTTGGGCCCTGCACCTGCATGGGAGACCAGTAGAAGCACCTGGCTCCTGGCTTCTGATCAGCGCAGTGCGCTGGCCACAGTGCGCCGGCTGCGGCACGCCGGCTTCGGCAGCCATTGGAGGGTAAACCAACTGTAAAGGAAGACCTTTCTCTCTGTCTCTCTCTCTCACTGTCCACTCTGCCTGTTAAAAAAAAAAAAAAAAAAAAAAAGGACCAGTGTTGCCATCTTTCTCCTGCTCCCTCACCATGAGATTTTTCCCTAACCAAGGGAGGAAGTGAGGTACAGGATGAGCCTCGGAATAAACACGGTGCCCCTGCCACTGCGGGGCCTGTACTACTGAACTCTTCCTGGGACTCACAGTACCTCAGGTTCACCGTCACAAGCAGGTGACTAAAGAGAATTCTTTGGCTTTGCATAGGCCTGGCTAGAATTCTGTTGTTGGAAACTCTCTGAGGAGCTCAGGCAGAAAACTTTTTTTTTCATGATTTATGAGATCCCCAATGCCATCACTAGCATTAGGTGATTACCTCGGGACATTTATTTGGACTGCCTTGACAGGGTTACATACTACCCCAAGGGCTTCAAGTGGACATTGCACGCCACTGCCATCATTGCTTGGACCTCACCAGCAGGAAATATCCGAGGCCTCCCAAGACAGTCTGTCCTCCTGAGCTTTCCAGAGAGGCTCTGGCAGACGGGAGAAGGCAGCTGTGCCTGGACTGGTACCTGGGCCTGGAAGTGCCCATCCCCCAAATCCCAGAGCACCACGGGAGTGGAAGGAGGCCAGGCTAGGGCCCTGAAGGCACAGATTAGGAAGGGCAGAGTTTCACCACCTGTCAGATGTCCTGTGTTGGAGGTGGCGGGGACTCCCGCCTCCTCATTGATCAGATTAGCTGGGCACTCACGGTGTTGAGTTGCAAACGTCTGGATTTTGCTTCCCCTGGCAGTAGCTCCAGGGATAGGAGAGAAAACAGCTTATAAATTCTTTAACGATTCTTGGAGCCAAGGGCAGCTTACAGACTGGATTTTCAAGCAGTGTTATTTAAAAGGTTCCAGGGGACATGAAGGTAAATAACTTGGGAAAAAAAAAAAAAAAAACTTTGCTCCTCTGAGAACGTTACACAGATTGCATTATCCCCTAGTTAATTCTTCTTGTGATTAGGAGACCTGGTACTGAGCACTGGATCTGACTTGTACAGCCCCCACCATTCAGGTTCATTTGCAAATCAGACTTCTGAAAGTTCCCCCCTTCAGATTAGTATATGTCATTGCAGACACCAGAAGACCAGCCATGAGACATGTGTGGGGGAGGGTGCGGATGTTTGAAGACACACGTATGAGTAGTCTCCGTTAAAGATTTTCAAGGAGAAGATAAGTATCGGGTCCAAAGGGATGAATCAGAGAGGATGTTAGCACTGAAGGTCGGGTGAGATGCTTTACAGTCTCTCCTGGTCCTAAAATCCTACTATTTAAAAAATCTTCTACCTGTTTAAATATTTGGAAACTAATGTATTGCTTTATTTATGAATTCATTTATTTAAGAGGCATAGAGACATGTATGAGGAGAGAGAGAGAAACTCTCATCAGCTGGCTCATTCCCCAGATGACCTCAGTGGCTAGGACTGGGCTGAGGCTGGAGCTTGGAGACAGGAATGCAATCCACGTCTCACTTGAGGCATCACTTCTGCTTCCCTGGGTCTGCATTGGCAGGAAGCTGGAGTCACGAGCCAGATCCAGGAATTGAACTCAGGCACCCTGTTGTAGAGCTCAAGTATTGTGATGACCTGGCTGTATGCTCACTACTGCACTGCCATTTTAATGGGTGTGGACATAGGTGCTGGGTAAAGCACTAATTTTGTTTTCTATATTTCCCACCAGAAGTCTGTTACTGAGATTGGGACATTTTCTTCTTGCAATAATGTTCATAATCTTATAGTTTGTGGCATGGCTCTTTTTTTTTCTTTTTAAAAAATTAATTTATTTTATTTGAAATGAGAAAGATCTTCCATCTTCTGGTTCTCTTCCCAGATGTCCACAGTAGCCAGCATTGGGCCAGGTTGAAGTCAGGAGCCAGGAACTCACTCTGGGTCCATGTGAGTGGTGGGGACCCAAGTCCCTGCTCTCACTTACTGCCTCCAAGGGTCTGCATTAGTAGGAAGCTGGAATTGGAAGCATTCTAATATGTAAAGCAGGCATCCAAAGCGGTGTTTTTTTTTTTTTCAGACTTATTTCTTTTTTGTTTGAAAGAGTTACAGAGAGAGAGGGAGAGAGGGAGAGAGAGAGGGAGAGAGAGAGAGAGAGATCTTCCATCTTCTGGTTCACTTCCCAGATGGATGCAACAGGCAGGGCTGGACCAGGCTAAAACCAGGAGCCAGGGGCTTCATCTGGGTCTCCCACAGGATGGTAGGGGGCCCAAAGAACTTGGATCATCTTCCGTTGTTCTTCTGAGACCACTAGCTGGGAGCTGGATTGGAATTGGAGCAGCCAGGACATGAACCAAATGGGATATCGGCATCACAGGCAGTGGCTTTACCTGCTACGCCACAACTCCGGACCCCCAAGTGGTGTCTTAACTGCCATACCAAATGCCCATGTCATATATAAACATATCTAAAATGCTATTGTAATATGCATGGTTACATGCTGAAGTGCATGGTTGATTCTGTTGTGATGCAGCTCTGGAGCAGGTCACTGGCCCTGAGTGTTAAAGGACAGGTACCTGTGCAGGGAGGTGGGGCATCACAGGCAGAGGCAACAATGTGAGTAGGAACAGGGAGGCCTGGGACTTGATGATGTGGTCAGAAATGGCCCAACTACAGTCACGGCTTCCTTAGACTTCTTTTACACCCTTTATTCACAACTTCCTACCTTTCTCATTCATTCACTCATGCATTCTGAACATCAACCTGGTGCTAGAAATAATTCTAGTCCTTGAGACCATAGCAAGGAGTGAGTGAAGCGAAGTCCCTGCCTTCCTGAGTCTTGCACTCTAGCGATGAAAGACAGATGAGAAACGAGTAAACAGACAAAAGGTGATAAAAGCTATGGGAAAATGAAATGGGTGAAGGGGATGCAGAGCAATCAAGGGGGACTCTTTGAATAGGGTGCTCAGGAAAAGGCTATACGTGCTGAAGACATTTCAGCAGAAACCTGAACGAAGTGGAAGGGTGAGCTTTGGCTGATTTCTGTAGCCTTCTTTGAAACCTTGACAGGTGCAGTCCTGTTAGCCTGGGACAGCATGAAAAGACAGGTGTCCTCCAGTTGACTGATGTGGTCATTTCTAGGAAAGGCACCCTGAGCCAGCAGATTACAAACTGGAATTGAAAACTGCACTTTGCTAATATGATTCCTCCATCAGAGTCCAGTGGCTCAATGGCGGGATGAAGACTGAGCTGAAGACAAGGTACACAAACTATTTTGGACAGGTGGAAGGAACCTGCTTCTTAGGTCCCCAAAGGAATCAAATTCTAAAGGGGAAAAAAAGAAAGCCTCACATTTGCTGAAGCTGCTAGAGAATGTCTATCAACTCTGAGTGACATACCCAAGCAAGGGGTGGGTGTTTCCTGCTCTTTGGGAACAGAGTTATAAGAGCTTGCGACAAACATCCTTTGGGTGGCGTGATAGCAAATGTCACTGTCCCTCAGTCTGATCTGTGAGGAGGGTAAGAGCCTTTGATGGTTATATTGCAGGTTTCTTCTCTTTGCTGATTAAGTAGGCTGTAACCGGAGCCCTATTAAACAGTCAGTACTTCAACAGGTGGAGAAGTTGCTGCATATTAAATGTTTTATAGCTGAACTTTACTACACTCGAACTTCACAGAGACATTTATGAACCTTATTGCACTCTGATATGAAATGATCCCAGAAAGGCATTTATTATATAAGGGGAATGGAAGCTTTCATTGTATGGAACATTGAAAAAGGTGTTGAATTCCAGAGTTTGAAGTGATTTTGCAAATGCTGTTTTTTTTTTCTAGGGATTTTTGGGACCTTAAAAAATGCTGATGACTTCTTCGTCTTGCATTTAACTTCAGGTTTTTTTCTTTCTTCATTTTTGGAAAACATGTACAGATGCCTCAGTAAGAGGAATGTGTGGAGTTTGTGGTTTATACTGTATTCATGCCACGGTAAGAAGAGAGACCCTGTTTATGGCTAGAGGAGACATATAAGGAAAATAAAAGGAGGAAAATACCATTTAATAGATAAACAGTCATGCCCAGCTTGACATTTTTCTAACCCCTTCGAGGACACACATTCCTGAAGGACTGTGAGTCAGTCTTTAGAATAAATTTGGAGAATTAACTATTAACTTCCCTTAGGGAGCTTTTTAAAAAGTTTTTAATATTATTTTTGAATTTTTAAGGAGAACAAATTTCATGTATTTCACATATACAGGCTTAAAAGCACAGTGGTACTTCGCACCCTACTACAATGCTGACCCATGGAAACTTTAGCTTTTGCAAGTCTCAGTCACTTGTATTAATGCATTTCACATTTACTGAACTTTAACTTATCTCAGAAACTCTTTTAGCTACAGATGATAATCAGAGGAAAGGCACAATTTCTAAGAGGTTTATAGTTTAGTCCATGTGATTAAGGAAAGAAATATATATTGAGTTATCTGACTGCAAATAAGGAAAATCCTATTAAGTAAAGATAAGAGAACTGAGGGGACTCAGGGGAACATCATCACAGACTTATGGGAGGAAGTGTCCCCTGAATTGGATTTTCAATGATGAATAAGAGGCAGAATATGTTAAGATTTCTATTTCTGCACATTGCTAGGCAGGCAACACCAAGCTTATATACACATTCTGAGATCAAGAAAGATCAAGTTTACTAAAGAACTGCTTAGAAAATTGGGACTTGGAAAGAAGATCTACTTTCCAGTGGAATCATCCATGCTACTCTCAGCTCTTAATTACATTATGACCCCTTTATCTCACAGTGCTCATTTATACTATCATAATAGTCTTAATGTCTGCATGGTGTCTATGGTTTATGCCTTGTTTTATGCATATTAAACTATTTCATTTCCATAACAGTGTGATGAGATCGGTATCTTTGTTATTCTATGCATGAAGACATGACTGAATGAGACATCAAGGACTGCTTGAGGTCAGAGAGTCAGAATGTGGCTTTATTAGATCTGAAAGTAGCCCTTTTAATTCATATTCTGAAATTAGCTATAGTCCTGAAGGACCTACTTAAGAGTTTGCTATTATTAATTGGTTCAAAATATATATATATAAATTCAGTATGAATGCATGTATGCATCTCTGTATTTATTCCATACACCATTATTAAGCTCATACTGTATGCCATGCATAGTTTGTCTAGGTTTGGTGCAATAGTGAACAATACAGATGACTTTAGGTTGTAAATGCTGTAAAATGAGACACTGTGCTTTAAGAATGACTGAAGGAAGGGATTACATTTTAGATCACTGCTTTTATTTTCTTGGTTTTCCAGTATATATGTAGGACTTCTTTCTGGGTGTTCACCTAATGTATATTATTCAGTGAAGATCTACTAAGTCCTCTCATGAATAAATCACTACATAACACTCTCCAAGATTCTCATCAGCACATAAGACTTAAAGGGGGGATTAGGATGGTGGAGTAGGGAAGGAGCTTGTTGCTCTAGTCTAGAAGATAGTTTTAAAAAAGTGGAAAGAGTGTAGTCTCAGGGAAGAGTTAGGGAGAAAACAGCAGAGGAAACTCTACATAAATTGGAGGGCAAGGACACACACAACTAAGGACCCCAGGACCCAAGAGCCTCTGCACCAGCGTTGGAGAGTGAGATGAGACCAGACTGTAGCAGTCTAAGACACTGGCAAAAAAGCTGCTGGAAGACCCTAGAGGGATTGCGGCTTGGAGTCCCATAGGGGAAAGTGTACCTGCCAAACTAGAGGAGAAAAAACAAAGGGTGTGGCACATTTTCTATCTTTCCAGTCACCCTGCAACAGTGTCCTGTTACAAGCTAATAGACAGCAGGTGCCATTTTGGACATATGTAACAGCTGCATGAGTTCATGTCTGCACCCAGAAACCAGCCAAGCAGAGACTCCTGAGTCTGGTGGGGAGAACAGAGAGGGGACTGGGTGCTCATGACTATGAGAGGCTTGTGGGCCAGAACAGTGAAAATGCTGTGGCCATATGGGAGGACTCAGGGTGTGGCTAGGACTTTGGGCAGTCACTGTGGGAGGCTCCACACAATCAGGGCTCCCTGGTTACCTGGTGAGGGACATTGCTGGGAAATCTGAGCTTCCACTGAGAACTGCACAGATCCTTTGTGTGGTCCTTGCAGCAGAGCAGATGAATAATATACCACTGGGGCTAACACCAGGCACTGGTCTCCTTTGAGGAGAAGAGCTCAGCTGAGCCTATGCCAATAGACAAGAACAAACCTCTCCACTGATTAAAAAAAAGAAGAGATTTACCACACCAAATCTGGGTATGTCACCTTAGACACGCCTTCATCCTGGAGCACTGAACAGGGCTTCTTGGCCATACTCACCACATATCTCTAGGTATTCCCTGAAGGCAGATACTCCATGAATCCACACAAGCATAGTCCAAAGATAAAAGCTGCCACAGTAAAAAAAAAAAAAAAGGAGAAACCAATGAGTATCTCTACAAATGCCAAGTAACAAATGAACCAATTCAAGAAACAAGAATAAGGAAGATGACATGACCCCACCCCCCAAAAAGAACACAACATTTCAATACTAGATTGTGAAGATGGTGAGATTGAAGAAATACCAGAAATGGAATTAAAAAAATTGATCATAGGATTACTTAGAAGTAATCAGAAGCAAATGCACAAAATAATGAAATCCATAGATGACATGAAAGAAAATTTCTCCAGTGAAATTGAAATCTTAAGGAAAAATCAAAATGAAATCTTCAAAATGAAAATTCAATAGAACAAATAAAAATGCAGTGGAAAGTCTTAACAACAGAATCGGTAAAGCAGAAGAAAGAATATCAGACTTAGAAGACAAAGCACAGGACATTATACAATCAGACCAAACACAAGAAGAAGAAATTAGAAAACTAAAAAACACTGTTGAGAATCTACAGGATTCTATCAAATGACCCAACATATGGGTTCTAGGAGTTCCTGAAGGTGTGGGAAAAAAGGATTAGAAGGCCTTTTGAGCGAAATAATAACAGAAAATTTCCCTAATTTGGAGAAAGAGAGGGACATCCAAGTAAAGGAAGCACATAGAACTCCTAATGGACAGGACCAGAAAATATCTTCAACATGACACACTGTAATCAAACTCTTCACAGTAAAACATAAAAGATTCCAAAATGTGCATGAGAAAAATGCCAGATTACTTTCAGAGAATCTCCAATTAGACTCACTGCAGACTTCTCATCAGAAACCCTACAGGCTAGGAGAAAATAATGAGATATATTCCAAGTTTTTTTTAAAGTTCTGTTCTAGAGTTTTCAAACTTTTTTTTAAACAGGTAGAGTGATAGACAGTGAGAGAGAAAGAGACAGAGAGAAAGGTCTTCCTTCCGTTGGTTCACACCTCAAATGGCCGCTACTGCCAGCGCTGTGCTCATCCAAAGCCAGGAGCTGGGTGCTTTTTCCGGGTCTCCCATGCAGGTGCAGGAGCCCAAGCACTTGGGCCATCCTCCACTGCCCTCCTGGCTACAACAGAGAGCTGGACTGGAAGAGGAGCAATCGGGAATAGACCCAGCGCCCATATGGGATGCTGGCACTGGAGGCAGAGGATTAACCAAGTGAGCCATGGTGCCGGCTCCAATATATTCCAAATTTTAAGAGAAAAGAACTGTCAACCCAGAATACTATACCCTGAAAAGCTCTCATTGATGAACAAAAGTGAAATAAAGACCTTCCATGACAAACAAAAATTGAAAGAATTTGTCACCACCTGTCCTGCCCTGCAGATTATGCTTAAGGACGTGAGGCACACAGAAACACAGAAACATGGTCATCACTAAGGAAGAAGTTAAAGGAAGAAAATTTCCCAGTAAAAGTACAAAGAAAAACCAATATCATTATCAATATCATTATCAATAGTCACCTTGAACATAAATGGCCTCAACTCTCCAATTAAAAGATGCAGACTGGCTGAATAGATTAAAAACCAAAACACATCTATTTGTTGCCTACAAGAAACACATCTCACCAACAAAGATGCACTCAGGCTGAAAGTGAAAGGCTGGAAAAAGATATTCCATGCTAACAGGAACCAAAAAAGAGCTGGTGTAGCCATCCTAATATCAAACAAAATAGACTTTAACACAAAAACTGTTAAAAGAGACAAAGGGCAATATGTAATGATTAAGGGATTAATTAACAGGAAGATATAATTGTTATAAATGTATATGCACCTACAGGGTACCTGGCTATTTAAAAGAAATATTTGGGGGTCTAAAGGAAGATATAGACTCAAATACAATATGCGAGATTTCAATACTGCACTTTCAACAATGGACAGATCAACCAGACAGAAAATCAGCAAGGAAACAGCAGAGTTAATGGCACTATAGACCAAGTGGATCTAAGAGATATCTACAGAAATTTTCATCCTACAGTTGCAGAATACACATTCTTCTCAGCAGGGCATGGAACTTTCTCTAGGATTGACCACATGATAGGCCATTAAGTGAGTCTCAGCAAATTCAAAAAAATCAAAATCATAACATGCATCTTGGAAAAGACTCCAGAGGCACAGGCAGTCAAAGCCAAAATTAACAAATGGGATTACTTCAAATTGAGAAGTTTCTGTACAGCCAAAGAAATAGTCAAGAGAGCAAAGGGGCAATTGACAAAATGGGAGAAATTATTTGCAAATTATACAACTGATAAAGCATTAATAACAAGAACCTACAGAGAGATTAAGAAACTCCACAAAAACAAAACAAACAACCCAGTTAATAGATGGGCCTGGGACTGAAATAGACAATTTTTAATAGAGGAAATCCAAATGGCCAACAGACACATGAAAAAATTTTCAGGATCACTAGCCATCAGGGAAATGCAAATCAAAACCACGATGAGGTTTCTCCTCAACCCCATTAAAATGGCTTTCATAAAGAAATCAACAAACAACAAATGTTGGCAAGGATGTAGGGAAAAAGGTACCCTAATCCACTGTTGGTAGGAATGTAAACTGGTAAAACCACTATGGAAAACAGTTTGGTGATACTTCAGAAATTTGAATATAGTCCTACTATATAGATGACCCAGTCATTTCTCTCCTGGGAATTGACCCAAGAGAAATGAAAGCAGCAAATAAAAGAGTTATCTCCACCCCCATGTTTATTGCAGATTAATTCACATTAGCTAAGACATGGAAGCAACCTAAATGCCCATCAATCAACGACTAAAGAAATTATGGGGTATGTACTCTATGGAATACTAAACAGTGGTTAAAAAATTAAATCCAGTCATTTGCAACAAAATGGATGGATCTAGAAAACAACATACTTAGTGAAATAAGCCAATCCCAAAGGGACAAATACCATATGTTCTCCCTGATCTGTAATAACTAAAAGAACACCTAAAAGGAAATCTGTAGAAGTGAAATTGATACTTTGAGAAGCAATGACTTGAACAACCCTTGTCTTGATTAGCAGTTTTTCCCCCTCTTCTTCACACTATTTGTTGAACTCTTTACTTAACATAGAGCTAATTATATTGTATAAATCAATTGAAAATGTATCTCAGTAAAAAATAAGAGTGGGGATAGGAGAGGGAGGAGGAAGTTTCTAACTGTAAATAAAGCTTTGTAGTTCTGCATAAATAACTACAGACTTCTAAGGGTACAGTTTAAAAACTTGCCATGGGACCCCAAATCCCATTAAGCTTGGTGGCAAAAGTACCATCTTATATGTTAAAGTGATCATATTAAGTGTTAAAGTGATCATATAGACAGAATTAACTGTTAAACAGATCATATAAATAAGATCATCTGGTAATAATAATAGACAGAATTAAAAAGGAGAGAATGTTCCAACGTGGGTATCAGTCCATGCAGCAGACTCATAGAATGACAATCACTTTAAATAGCACTTAGACCTTGGAAATCAACCCTTAAGGTCTGGCTGAAAAGTCCATGAGACCATTTCAGGCATGGAAAGCCAAGACAGTGAGGCAAAAAAATTCAACATGAAGGATCTGTCTGAGAGAGACCCCAGTGGATATAAGTGACCATCAAAGAAGGATGTACTTTTCTCTGAAGGGAGGAGAGAACTTTACTTTGCTTATGGCCTTATCTAAATACTTATGGAGACTGGGGATTCAAAAGGCTTCCACAGCCTAGGCAGCTCACGTCAAGAGCCTTGGATGTTAACTGTTAAATTAGCAACAGGAATCAAGGTGCACTTAACTTCCCATGCAGGACCTCTGTCCTCATGAGTTGTATTATGAGAATAAACTGTAAAACTTGGTCTCAATCAGTTTGTGTGTGTGTGTGTGTGTGTGCAAATTATTCAAATTTTTACTTAGTTTAGAGTTGGTATTCTGTGTATAAAGTTAGTTAATTGAAAATGAATGCTAATGGAGAATGGGACTGGGAATGGGAGAGGGAGGAGGAGGTGGTGTGGGAGTGGGAATAGGAGAGTGGATATGGCAGGAAGATTCACTATACTCCTAAAGTAGAACTTATGAGGTTTGTACTCATTAAATAAAAAGGTTTCTTTGGGGGAAAAAACATACACATAAAGGGCACTCTCAGTTGTTGAGGGATCAGCCCATGTCAGCCTCCTTCTAGATTCTTTTCAATTAGTCTTATTTGTGGGATGCTGGAGGACCCCCTCAAAGCGTCAGGATTTTCTTCCACCTCTTTCTTTTAAGATTCTGAATGTACACTGATCCCATTCTTCCACTCAGGAGCAGGAGGCAATTCCTAGGATAACTCTTTCTCAGCTGCTTAGATGACCTTCTAATAATAGCTGTCTCTGTGGTTGTTAAACAAAAATATCACCTCAAAGTTGCTCCTTCACAGGTTTCTTTCAGAAACCAGGTGAGAAGGCCTTGCTTACGTCTGGAGATGATAAAAAAATTTTCAATAACTACAATCCATCACAAGCAGGTTGTCAGACAAGACACTCTCTGAGCATATTATAAGAGCACACTGGTCCTAAAATCTCCATATCATCAGCTGGGAATACACTACCCTCCTGTCCACCACAGCTGACGCTCCAGCCACATAGCTTTGGGTGGGGATTCTGGAGGAGTAAAAGGGCTCAGAAGGGGAGCATGGTTTTCTTGCCCCATCACAACCATCTGCAGATCTTTATCGATCAGCTGATGATGATTTGAAGTCTTGAAAGAAGCAGGACTCCTTGGAGTAGGCACGACATGTCAGGATAGATTCGACCACAGCGGCTCTGGAGGAGGTACCGGTGTGAGAGGCAGGAAAGCCAAGGGGTGACTGGTAATGAATCCCTCCTGTGGATACTTGCTGTGTACGGTTGGCCTTTGAGACTGGCCCAGCACTGTGGCTCTGAAGAACATCGCACTGGCTCAACACATCCAAGATCTTGCACTTCGAGCCTGCAGTTATGCACTATGAACCAGTTTCTGCACCTTTAAAATGAATTAAAATACAAATGCTCCTTGACATATGATGAGATCACACCAATCCATCACATATCAAAAATATTGTAGGCCAGCGCCATGGCTCACTAGGCTAATCCTCTGCCTTGCGGCGTCGGCACACCGGGTTCTAGTCCCAGTCGGGGCGCCGGATTCTGTCCTGGTTGCCCCTCTTCCAGGCCAGCTCTCTGCTGTGGCCAGGGAGTGCAGTGGAGGATGGCCCAAGTGCTTGGGTCCTGCACCCCAGAGGAGACCAGGATAAGTACCTGGCTCCTGCCTTTGGATCAGCGCGGTGCAACGGCCTTAGCGTGCCAGCCGCGGCGGCCATTGGAGGGTGAACCAATGGCAAAGGAAGACCTTTCTCTCTGTCTCTCTCTCTCACTGTCCACTCTGCCTATCAAAAAAAAAATATTGTAAGTTGAAAAATCCATTTGGTACATTTCTCATTCTGAACATTCTTGCTTAGCCAAACTTAACTTAGACATGCTCAGAACAAGAATGATACTTGAACAAATCATCTAACGCAGAGCCTATTTTGTAATGAACAGTGGAATACCTCAGGTGATGTACTGAAAGTGGAGAAACAGAATGGTTGTTCTTTATTGTGAACTTAAGATCAAAATTCAAAATACGAAGGACAGCTGCAACTGAATGCATATTGCTTTGGCACCATCCTCAAGTTGAAAAACTCTGTCGGAGACCATTCATACTTACCTCATGGTCTGTTTTTGAAGTTGAAAAGAAAGATGCTGTCTTAAGCTTTTCAAAGAGCGTGTCAGTTTGCTTCCACACTGGCAACTTGTTGCTCAGAGCACAGTGTTGTGGAGATGATTGTCATGACTTCAGTAGTAGCCCAATCCCTTTGCTCTCAAGGGTTTACAAACAAGACTCAGCTGGACTACTGCTTCGTTTATGACAGCAGCCTGACCTGAAGTGATCTGCTGGCTTTGTGTTCACCTGGTATTTATCCTTCTCCAAATAGGGGCTGTGACTTGTGCTCAATGGATATGGAACACCCTGGTATGGCTGCATTTGAGTCAACCTCTGATTTATAGCTTCTGTAGGCATGTGTAGAATTACTTTGGTTTGGGCTCTGCTGCCTGTTTCAGTCAGCAGTAGCAGGATTGGTTTCACCCCAAGTCAACGTTTGAGCCATTTTTCTTGGAAGCACCTATGATTTTAATAGGCACTGAGAGACTTAAAGTTGTGTTAGTGGATACAGTAGGGGACAATATAGCATAGCCATATATAGGGAGACAGTCTCTACAAAACTGAAACTTATCTAATGGGTTAAAGACTAAACTGGCTCTTAAGGAATATCAGCCACAACAGAAAAACATGGCAAGCAGCCAGACCCCACACAAGGCCCCAGTGTGGCCACATCAGTCCAGGATGGAGTATCCAGCCACACTCAGATTCAGACACACCATGGGCAATGCCTTTTTTGCTCGGAAGGATCTTCACCATTTATATACAGTGGATGCATATGATTACACACACCACTGGAAAGAGAGGAATGGTGGCTGGGTGGTCCTCAAGCATTTTTCATGGTGGAATTGTTTATCCAGTATCAATTAAATAGCAGGCCTATAGACACAAATAACCAGGATGAAGAGTTAGGACCACCTGGCAGCTGTGTTTGCTGATGCCCCCAAATTGTCATGATAAAGTACCAAGTGAAATGGGTGCAATTAACTTTTTAGAGAAACCCATAGCTGCATTTGGGCAAAACAGGAAGTGCCAGAGGGCTAACCATAGAGCCCCAAATTTATTTCTGTCACAACTTTAGCTAAAGGAAAGAACCTCACAAGTTGCAAATCTGTAATATACAAATACTGGTTCTTGTTGGGTGACGTGAAGTGAGATAAGGTCTGGTACAGAAGGTGGGCTTTGAAGAACACAGCACTTCCTATGCCTTGGCAGTGAGGGAGCCAAGCTGTAGGGCAAGGTTAATTCTATGGTGGAGTTGTGCTTGAGTCTTTTTTCTCATGACTGTGTCCTAAGAGGACACCCGTAAGGACTTGTCAGTAACCCAAGGAGTGGCATGTGCTGCCAGCTTTTCTCATTTGCAGACTCCCAACCCTTGTCATTTTCTAAGTGAATGGTAACACTGGCTTTTGTGACCCGTCCTTTTCTCCAAACCAGTTGATCTTGACCTCAACGCACTCAACAAACCTTGAAAGATCAGAGATTGGTTAATAAATCTGAAATAGTTGGAAAATAACTCAGAGAAAAATCCTTCAGAGTTAGCACAGATCCTGGCTTCTGAAATGAAGCAGAAAGCTTGCTATCCCACAAGCTAATGCAAGAATTTTCTGCTTATCCTTGTCTTGAAATGATACAAGTACTGCCCTTGGCTTTTGAGTCCTTTTCACTGCTGTGTGGTATAACTTTCTTGGTGACTTTCCTTGAAAAATAAGTCTTTTTAAAGAAGACTTATTTATTTATTTTGAAACTCAGAGTTATAGAAAGGGAGGGGGGGAGAGAGTCTTCCATCTTTTGGTTCACTCCCCAGGTAGTCACAACAGCCAGTACTGGATCAGGCCCAAGTCAGTATCCAGAAGCTTCTTCCTTAGGCCATTTTCCACTGGAAAATTAGCAGGGAGCTAGATTGGAAGTGGAACAGCTGGGACTCAAGCCAATGCCTGCTTGGGATGGCAGTGTAGCAGGTGGTGGCCTAACCAGCTATGCCACAACACCAGCCATGAAAAATAATAGTCTTAAGTACACTTTTGGAATAAATTGTCTTGGCTTTGTATTTTGCTGAGAAAAAAATCACCTCAGGTCTATCATAACACACTAGCACAGCTTAATGGTACAAAGTTTGGTATCTGAATCAGGCAGTTCCGTTTTGGACTTCAAGATCCTCACATATCATCAGCATGGACTTAAATAATTTTCTTCAGCACACTAAGCCTTGTTTTTGATGATTGTATGATGTCCATAGTAACAGTACCTCTTTATTAGGGTTGTTGTAGCATTTGCAAACATTAAATTAATAGTACTCAGCTATAACATGGAAATATATTTAAATGAGAACACTTCAAGCCACTCATGCATGTTATGAGACTCTAGGCAGCATAGCTGTTATATTTGAGTGCAAACTTGAGTCCCATGAAGGAAAAGATGATTTGGGACTGGGAGTAAGGATAAAGAAGCATTTGGATTTTTTCTTTGGGAGGAAAAAAATGAATATTTTTCAGTGGAAAAAATATTTCTTGAATTAGATTGAAACTTCTCAAAGTCAATGAGAGCCAGTTCGGCTGAATGTCTGTTACTTGGGGCTGGACAGTCAGGGATGCCGTACAAAGCGCTTCTGTGTACAGCTTGTGTAACAGCCATATGATACTCCCAGACATACCTTCCCAAGCCACATGACACATCGCCATGCCAAGCACGGAGAGTCTGTGTATTTCTCTTTCCTGTTATTACACATTCCATGCTGATTCAAATGTGGTAGGAGCACTTGAATAACCTATGTGTTGAAAATTAAACCTAGTGAGACCAACACTTAGAGATTGACTTTTTAATAAGAGAGAGAGGGGGAAGGTGAAGGAGTGTCTGTGACAGAGAGAGCGAGAGAGAGGGAGGGAGGGGGATAGAGAGAGAGAGAGACCTAAGAACAATGCATTTCCCTTTCCTTTGGCTAGCAGTCCATGAGCAAATATTGAGTCCCCATTGTCAGTGACAATGTAACTCATAAGAAGGCACAGATATCCCAAGAATAAGTATCTGTGTGAGTTCTAAAGCAATGTATATAGCTTATATATTTCAGATAATTATATAAAATATATTATTTTAAATTAATTATAATTAGTATTTATTTAGGATTTACTCAAGAGTACAAATATGGAATATGCCTATAGAGTGTGAGAAGACTGGATGCACTGAGTTTCATAATGTGACGGAACCTAATGTTTCACAGCAACAGCCCTGATTATGCAATAAGGGCTTTGTAGATGAAGTACAATGTCATTTGGACTTTTTGGATGGAGTCGTTATGCTTTGGTGAGGGGTGGTGGGAATGAAATCCTTCAGAGATGCTGGCAGAATGAGAAACCCCAGAGCTGACAGAGAAGTCAAGGGTGCCTGGAGACAATTCCATAGGCCGCCCTGGGAGTAAGGGTGTGAGGGTGGCACGTATGTGGGGTTAAGGTCCGGGTGACTTCCTCCCATGAATCAAAAGTCCAGAGGTAAGAACAGAAAACAATGGTGAATCGGTGAAGTGTTCAGCATATGGAATCTGCGGGGAAAGGATTGAATTTAAAAAGGGGAGTTTGATCAAAGAGAGGAAAGACTTGGGGCTGGAGCCCTGGCTCACTTGGTTAATCCTCCGCCTGCAGCGCTGGAATCCCATATGGGTGCCAGGTTCTAGTCCCGGTTGCTCCTCTTCCCATCCAGCTCTCTGCTGTGGCCCTGGAGTAGAGTGGAGGATGGCCCAAGTCCTTGGGCCCTGCACCTGCATGGGAGACCAGGAGGAAGCACCTGGCTCCTGGCTTTGGATCAATGCAGCGCTGGCCATGGTGGCCATTTGGGGAGTGAACCAACGGAAGCAAGACCTTCCTCTCTCTCTCCCTCTCTCTCACTGTCTATAACTCTACCTGTCAAATTAAAAAAAAAAAAAAGGAGAGAGAGAGAGAGAGGAAAGACTTTTACAGCATTTTCCGGGTTTAGATGAATTATTTATTACATATACTGAAGGGGAACAACATGATATTTGGATGTACCTAATGAAATATTTCTTACATTCAAATTACCTTATCATCTTGCATTATGATTTTTTCAGATAAGCTCATCTAAAATCTCCTTTTAGCCAATTTCTAGCAAATGACGCATTATTATTATCTATAGTTTTCCCACTATATTAGCCCTCTAGATGCATTTATCCTACACGTCTGCAAGTTTGTGTCCTATGATCTACATTTTCCATTTTCTCCCCAGTCCATCCCTGGCAATGACTTTGTATGCAGTCAAATTTTTCTCTTTTTAAAGTATTTCGCCTAATAGTGAGACCCTGTGCTATTTTTCTTTCTGTGTCTGACTTATTTCACTTAGCATCTGGTCCTTCAAGTTCAACCATATTGTTGAAATGGGAAGATTTCTTTCTTTTAAAAGACTGAATAGGATTCTATTGTATATGTACATCATGATTAATTTGTTCATTTACCTGTTAATAAAAACTTAGGTTTATTCCGTGTCATGATTATTATGAATAATGGTACAGTGAACCTGGGAGTACAAAGCTCTCTGGAGTGTACTGACTTTATTTCCTTTGGGTATATGGCTGCGTATTTATTCATATTATATTCTTATTCATATTATAACACTGAATCAGTCATGGTATTGACATGAATCAGTTAGTGCCCTAAGAAAAGTGATGTGCGCATCTCATAAAGAAGTCACGTTCGAAGTTGTTGGCAGGGGGCAGAGAAGTCATTGGTGGCCGTGGAGGAGTTGGGGAACATTTTCACCCCAGCCAGAAGGGACAAAGCGGGGAAGGAGGCCCTGGAGCCCAGTGGACAGTGTCAGGAAGACAAGGCTGTTGGGCAGGAGCTGCCCTACATCAGTCTCCAGGTCACCAGCAGGTGGAGAAGACTAGGGAGTTGATCTTTCCACTTGTCGTGAATGGAGGCGGCTCTCTGAGTGGGATACTATGTTGAGTTCTCTCTTGATTCTAAGGGAGGAACCAGAGAAAGAGGGAGAAGGAACACTTCTCTCTGCCACTCTCAAAGGGTCAAGGAGCAGTACAGGAGAATGATGATGCATTTCTGGCGGTCAGAAGGGTCCTCGGGAGGTGGGGATTCATGAGCACTGGCAATCCTGATGGTTCTTGGGGCAGTGCCGCCTGCCTGTCGGTTCTGTTGACATTCCTTACCTTCTTTCTTTAGGAGCTTCCACTGAAACCACAATCCTGAACTACATCTGACTGCTTTCCCTTTAAGTGTCTGCTAAAAGAAAAAGACAATCCAAAAGAGGCAGAAACTTTCAGACTGTCTGTTCCTCTGTCAGAAGAGCTTGTCCTAGCTCTTTCTCTTTTTCTTGCTTTTTTTTTTAATGAATCCTCTTAGTGAATTCTAAAAGGAAGAGGGAAAAAGAAACAGCTCTCACTATATCTCAGATAACAAAATTGAGGGGTGGGCATTGTGGCATGTCTGTCTCCCACATTGGGATGTGCTTGGGATGCCTGCTTCCCACATTGAAGTGCTTGGTTCTAGTCCTGGCTACTCCACTTCTGATCCAACTTCCTGATAATGCATCAAGAGACAGTGGATGATGGTCCCTGCCAACCACGAGGGTAATGTGGATGGAGTTCTACACTCCTGGTTTGGCCTGGCCCAGCTCCAGCTATTCCAAGTATGTAGGAAGTGAACCAGCAGATGGGAAATCTCTCGCTCTCTCCTTCTCTCCCTCTTTCCCTCCTCTTGCTTTGCCTTTCAAATAAAAAAATAAACACACATTAACAAAAACAAAATTGTGACAAACAAAACCTTTTCCATTTCAGTGTTGCATGCAGCAGGAAAGGCAGTGGTTTAAAAAATAGTCACATTAAAAAAAATAGTCATATTAAAGTTGAACTGATATAGGTCTAACTTTTGGCTCTTTCTCTGGTTATGTGATGTGTGCAAATTATTTCTCTACACATGAGAATTTTCATCAATGAAATGGAGCTGTTTTGAGAATTAAATATGACAGCATGTCTAGCATATTATCTGGTCCATAGCACATTATGAATGAGCCTATAATAATATATAGTTGTTATTGGACAACATCTCCTATAGCAATGTGTGCTCAAGAAATGTGTGACTTCTGTCCTCTGATTCCCAAGTTGTGAAGCTTCTTGCCCCCATCTCTACCTGTGTCCTGGCCACCTTTCCACAGATTGTTATAGCCCCCTACATTCTCCCTTCCAACTGTCCTTCTTTCTTTACTCTTCCCAGGCATTCCTCAAGGGTTTGGACTTTTCTTTAAGCTGCCTTCACAGTCCCAACCACCTGCAAGCCAAACAGTAAGCAATGGCTATTTGGCTTGGCTATTTTCTTGACACCAACCTACTGCTTGTAGACGCCTGTGCTTCTAAGAAGAAAGATCTTTCCAAATGATAACAAACTTCCAATTACACACTGGTGCCTTAAATTTATTAGGCCTGCTGCAATGAACAAACTGTCCTTGTTACTGCCTTCCAAGAGCAACTCTAGTTTTTTTTTTTTTAAATCAAATTTCTGTCCATTTTTAATATTTGCTTTTCATTTTGAATTGAAGAGAAAAATGCATGGGTCCTTCTTTCCTAGGGAAGCTGTTGCTCCAATTATTACCATGGAGGTTTTTTGCTTTGCCTCTAGCTTATTTAAGTGATGTGAATGGGTTGACCCTCTGTTCCTTTGCTGTGTCCTCAGGAAAAGCAATGATCATATATCTAACTGGAGAATGCTTTGTTATGTACTCTTTGGGGAATATTTACAATTAATCATGAGAAGATTTTATTTCATAAATCTCAGAAATGTTGAAACTTGTTTTCAGTCTTGAATCTATTTCTTCTTTCTTTAGCTCTTTAGCTAGCATTTTAAAGAATGTTTTCAAATTTTTCAACTCCATCTCTTTTTCCTTCTGAGAACTTGCTCCTTTTCTAATTTCCTCAAAAATAAAAAGCTCCCTTCTGTTCCCTGCACCTTTAATGGGCGAGGAGAAAACAAAAATAAAATTAAAATATTTAGGCATTTATGTTGAGGATGTTTCCTCGGATGGCCCTGGTCTCCTGGGACTTGCTGGCCACCCAGGTCTAGAGTGTGGAGGAGCCGGGTCCTTGGTCTTGGCGAGCACAGGCAGAGCTGCCCAGCAATGCCTGGTGTCCCTTTAGAGACATGTTCTAGACTAGAGGAAAATGATTCTCCTTTCTCTTGATAAAAACGTGAGAAGGCTTCCAGATGTTTTGACCCAGGCCAGGTTTTTTAAAGACTAGATCTCCTTGTCTTCCATTTCCTTGTAAGCAACGGATGACTTGGTCTTTCTCTGCCGTTACTTAGACACTTCTTCATCAGTCCTTTTCTCCACAGACCCAGACAGAAGGAGTTGAGAAGTGGAGCTTCCTCTATTCAGGGACAAGGAAAAGGTAGAATTTTATTGTCCTCGAACCAACTAACTTTCCGACCTTCCTGCTCTCCCTCTCCCAAGGTTCCTTCGGTGTTCTTGATTTGGATGACCTGTGCATATTGTAGGGTATTGGCTACCATCTGACATTTCTTCAGAAGTCATCCAAAGCAATAACATTTAGCATTTAATTAAAAAAATAAACATTGATTTAGAAAGTTCTGTGAAAAGATACATTTAGAGAATATCTTAAGGGACTTTTAATTCATTTTTTCATGCAAAAATTTTTCCAAAGATTATATACTTAAATCACACAATCAATAATTTTTATAGAAATCAGTATTTTGTTCAAAGAGCATGCGGTACTCCCCCCTTCCCATAAAGCTTTTGAAGTGTTACAGCTGATCATGCTTATTTGAGGGGCACAATTTCTTCTACAGATGCTTCATTTCAATATTCATGAAATAGCTCAATGATGCCATTGGAGGCTAATTGTCTGGTTCCTACATCACACAGTGATAAAGGACTGGCTTGACACTGATTTTTGTAGATTTAGCAAGACAATGTCATATATCACTTCATTTTGTAATGCCTGTAATTTAATTTCATCATTGCGTTTTTTCCTTTAGAAATTTCATTCTATATATTTTCAAGTTTGTATGACAAAAAGAGAACAATTAGAATACATTTAGGACCATGGTAATTCAATTTCTAATTTGAAAAATTCTTGCAGGTAGCATTTGTCTTCATAGGGTTGAGCAGGGGTGTGAGGGAGAAAGGAGTTTTCTTGCTAGGGGACTGAGCTCATTCTGTGATGATGGAACTGGACTCCCACGATGACCTTAGCAATTTTGTCTGTGTCACTTGTTGGCAGCTCAGCTTCCTCTCTGCACAATTACTAATGAAGACATTGCTGAGCAGAGGCGGCCATGGTGGGCATGCAGCCCCGACGTGGTAGGCATAGATTGAGATGGTGTCTTCTGTAGAAAGGCAGTGCTTCTTGGGGTTTGCACAGGCTGCAGGGCCGGTCTGGGCTTGTGTGGATGAGCTGTAAGTGCTGTGTTTCCTGTCTTCAGAAATCTCAACCTTAGCTGAACAATCAAGGCTCCCAGGGAATTGTTTCAAAATCCTGATGTCCAGATCTTTCCACAGACTAATTAAATCAGAATCTCTGTGGGAAGTGTCCAGGCGTCATAACTTTTTAGGAATTCCTTAAGTGATTGCAATGTATAATCAAGGTTAAGAACACTAATATTAAGGCTTAGGGAACCTCCATAAAGCTGAAAAATTTAATTTTAGATGGAGAAGAAAGAATGAAAACACAGTACATAAAGAGGTTAGACTTAGGTTGAAGATATCCAACTGGTATATTTGTTTTCTTTTAATATAATGATTCTCTAATATAATATACTTTTATTTTAAAGGAAATGAGTTCTACTGGACCTGAGTGTTGACTTGACACAAATTATTTTTATTACACTGTCACTTGAACACATTGAAACTAAGTCTTGGACTACATTTGTATATTAATATCCGTATGTAACTATAAATCCAAAGAAATAGCTCCAATACAAACAAAACTAAAGAACCAATAAAAGTTAAATTAGTAACATTAATTTAAAATGACCACATATCATTTTGTTGCAACTAAATCAAGGTGGTTTGATTTCACAGTAAAACGACACAGTTTTAAGTCTGGTCTTATCTTCAACCTGTTTCTTAATTTTGACTTTAGTAATGTTAACATTTAAAAAAATTTAAAAGATTTTATTTACTTATTTGAGAGGTAGAGTTACAGAGAGAGAAAGAGAGGAAGAGAGAAAGGTCTTCCATCTACTGATTTACTTCTCAAATGGCTGTAATGGCCAGAGTTGGGGTGATATGAAGCCAGGAGGCAGGAACTTCTTTCAGGCCTCCCATGCAGGTGCAGGGGCTCAAGCACTTGGGCAGTCTTCTTACTGCTTTCTCAGGCCATGGCAGAGAGCTGGATCAGAAGAGGAGCAGCTGGGACTTGAACCGGCATCCATATGGGATGCTGGCACTGCAGGCAGAGGCTTAGCCTACTACGCCACAGCTCTGGTCCCTAAAATTCTTGTTAGTATAAGTCTGTGATATCAGTAGGAATGAATGACTGTAATACTGAGTTTCAGAGATTTAGACTTCAAATTAACTGGGTCTTTGCAAGGAAACATACCAAAGTCACAAATTTCATTTATTCTAATTTTTATCTTGTTGTAAACAATAAGCACTTATTTCCACAGGTTGGGAAGGCTGAGATCATGGTGCATGTATGGTTGGGTTCTTGTGAGGCTCCCTTCTGGGTAGTAGATGGCTGTTTTCTTGATATGTCCTTACATGGTAGAGAGAGAAACTTGTAGTAGCTTTCTGGCTGCCTCTTGTGAGAGCATTAATTTCATTCCTGAGGGCTCCATGGTCATGACATAACTATCTCTGAAAGGCTGCACGTCCACACATCATCATATTTGGGTTATAACGCAGGATGACAATTGCAATACTGAATCATTTGACTGGTGAAGCTGTCATTTGCCTGATATTTACTTTGGCTTTGAGATGTAATTGAAGTCTTCACTAATGGACATCTAAACTAATCATTTTTGGAACGTAGAGTTGGAAAAAGCTTCCTTTTGGGGTTTCTATTACTTTTAATAAAAGGGGCAGAGTGGGACTTACCAAGAAGGCATCTAAATAAAAAATTTAGCAGAATTTTGAATATGGTACTCAAATGGCTCAGGTTATTTTGAATCCAGCAAGTGTGTGTGTGTGTGTGTGTGTGTGTGTGTTGTATTTTATTGGTGGTTGAAAGTAAGTCATCAGTATATTCCCCAACATGTTTACCTTGTTTTTCAATGTTGGTCAACATTATTCAATATGAGATGAAAACCAAAAATGAAAAATTCTCACAGAAGAGTTGTGCACTGTCCTTATCAATTACAGCTAAGGATTCACAGACATCTGCAAATCTTGGTTAGACAGAAATGTTTTGCAATATAGAATCCATACAGGTATCTTAACAGACTTGAGAATGTTGTATTTATTTTCAGGTTAGTTACAGAAGAGGCTGGAAACCAGGTTGTGCTGGATTCAAATCATACATCTGAATATCAATTCTAAGCTCAGCTGTGATCGGAATTGCTTCACACATGCAGTAAAGGCTTATCCATCCACAAGTTATCTTAGGGGTCAGCCACTTCATCTACCCAATACACCACTTTTTTTTCCAGTCCTATCTGATGTTTCTCCTTCTGCAGTCAAATCAGGAATTTCTAGATTAGAAATGTCCAGGAATAGCCACAGAGAGAGTATGTGCTATGAAGCTGTGCTATCCCTGCCTGTTACAGCAACAAAGCCAAGGTGAAGAAGACGGTGTCAACTACTGGGTGCTTTCACACACAGCTCAAATCACTTACAGTTCACAACTGAGCTACCCTTCACATTGTTTCATTATTATAATGAATTGAAGGAATTTTTTCATTATTATAAAGAACTGAAGGAAAATTACTCATGATTTAAATGAGTCTTTACATTCAAACAACATGACAACAACAACAAACTTCTAGTGAAGAAATATGGCAACTCAACATAAATATTTTGTATGCAAATGAGTTGCTTATGATGTGAAATTCGACGCTTTTCTCCTATAGATCAAAGATAGCAACAACTAAATCTTTACCACCTCTATAGTTTCCTGTGTTTTACTGCAGACAGCCCACAGTCATGAACCTGGGGTAAAAGGAGAGTAATCCAATATCTTAAATGCAATACAATTAGGTTTTAGGCTCTGCTTCTCAATGAATCTAATATATTTATAAATTGCATTTTTATTATTTTTTATTAAAATTGGAGCAAATATGAATTATATTAGAGGCATTCTCTTAAGTAATATGCTTGCGTATATGAATAACTAAGATAAAATTATAATTCTCAATTGTTATGAGGGTAGGGTAAAATTGGTAGGGGTAGATTAGGATACATGATAAAGAAGAATATAAATTGCAACAATGTCTCTGCAAAGAATCTCAAAATAGATATTGAAATTCTCCATGTGGCGATAGGTGATGGCTCAAATAGTTAGGTCTCTGTCACCATGTTGAAGACTTGCATTAAGTTCCTGTCTTGTAGTTTTGGTCTAGTCCAGCCCCAACTGTTGCTGACTTTTAGAAGTGGGGCCGGCGCTGTGGCACAGTGGGTTAAAGCCCCAGTCTGCAGCCCTGGCATCCAATATGAGAGCTGGTTCAAGTCCTGGCTGCTCCTCTTCTGATCCAGCTCTCTGCTGTGGCCTAGGAAAGCAGTAGAAGATGGCCCAAGTCCTTAGGCCTCTGCACCCACGTGGGAGACCTGGAGGAAGCTCCTGGCTCCTGGCTTCAGATCAACTCAGCTCTGGCTGTTGCGGTCATTTGGGGAATGACCAGTGGAATGGAAGACCTCTCTCTCTCTGGCTCTACCTCTCTCTGTAACTCTTTCAAATAAATAAAAAAATAATTCTTTAAAAAAAAGTGAACCAACAGACCAGCAGATGGGATCTCCTATCTCTCTCTCTCTCTCTCTCTCTCTCCTACTTAGAAATAAATATAGTAAATAGATGAAAAAAGAACCTCTATATTTTCATGTCTTCCAAATATATTTTTCCTTTTCTTGAACATTATTCTGAGGAAATGTTTAAATATGTAGCAAATACAAATATGTTCCTAAGTCAGTTATAACAGTTTGAAAAAGTTATAGGATACACATTCTTCTCAAGTGCATATGGAATATTCTCTGGGAGAGAACACATGCTTTAAAACAAATGTCAGTAAATTTTTAAGAATTGAAATCATGCGAAGTATGTATTCTGATCACATTGGAGTGAAATCAGAATTCAGTAACAAAGAATTTTGGGATATATAAAAATTAACACATGCCTAAAATAACCAATTAATAATAGTTTTGTTGTATATAGAATTTTTGGTTGACAGTTTTTTCCAGCTGTCATTTATCTCATTTAATATGATCTCATTTAAAATTATCTCATTTAAAATTATCTCATTTAATATTTAACTATAAATTATAAATTATTAATATAAATTATAATTATAAATTATTAATGTATATTTAATTTAATATTATTATTATCTCATTTAATATTATCTAATTTAAAATATTATCTCATTTATAAAAGAAAAATCTATGTGATATGCAATAACTACAGCAAATTTTTAATACATTTCGCTAGATAGAACCATATCGGGCTACCATTTTTTAATGGTTGAAATATTAAAGATTGACAATTTCATATGGGTCAATCTAATAACCTAACTATACAATTGTATTTAAGTATTGCTTTAGAGTCTGACTTTAGTGATATGGGTAGGTGATCATAATTTGGTATAACATATAGAATACAAAATTGTATTTTCAGTTTGTTTTCAACTACACATATAACTCTATCTACAAACACACACAAACACAGCCTGTAGTTATCATTGGGTGATGGATTTTTTTTCCCATTGTATGTTCAACGACAAGACAGTGTCCCTATTAAATCAGGAAATGGGTTACTGTTCATCAGGAGCTTGGTAAAAAGTAGCCATTTTCCCAAATAAAGAATTAGTACCTGTCTCATCATCTCCAGCATCAAAGAACTTCAAACATTAACTAGTTTCTGACTTGGTGGATTAGGTATAAGGAAAAAGGATGGGAACAAGTGGAATCTATACAGAAAGCTACAAGTACGGCTGGAAGGTGGCCAGTGGTTCCAGTTAAAACCTTCTGTAGGGAAACGTTTCTATCTCTCCTTCAAGGTGCTCCCTGACATTTAGGTGGAGAAAGAGGTACTAAATGCTCCAGACCATGGAACACAGGCCTGTGTGAGAGAGGGACCTGCCTGCAATACTTACTCTAGAACTGCTTGTAAGTCAATAAAATGCATCTAGAGAGAAGGCTGACTAAGGTTGTTTCTCTCATTTGATACCTCAGGTTGAATATTTTGGAAAGCTAGTAGCTAACCATAATTGATAAGAAAAATAAATGGTAGTGAATAAAGAGGGCTCACTCAGAGCGAGAGAAGGGGCGCCCCTTGTGTGGAATGTGTCTAGTTGCCAGCCAACTTGGATTTGCCGATTTTCTTTTTCTCAAATGCTTTTGTGAAAGTCAAGAACCACATCGACCTTAAGTGACTTGGTTCAGATTTTTTTCCTGTACGTTTCCTTGGCTCCCCATAGAAAAGGCAAAATGTAGTTGTGTGCAGTATTTTGACCTTGTGTGCTTCTGGACCCAATGGCCGTAATCACCAGTCTGATTATTTTTAAATGTCATTTAGGCATTTAGGTGTGTTTCTAGGAAAACACTGTAAACAATCTTAATTATCCAATTAAGAGTTCTAAAAGTTTAATTAGGTAAACAAAGCTGCCATACGGATTTTGAAAATCAACATCCTTATTTATTTTTGAGCTGGAAACATAAATACTTTTGAGCCCTAGAATGCTAGAAATTTAGAAGATATTTAAATAATGCTGAGTTTACAAATGAGAAAAAGCATCCACTTTATTTCTTTCAGGAAGGTGTGAAATAAGAGCGACCATTGCTGACTTTTTGGCACAATTAAGCTAACAGTAATGTTGGTTTCTTGAAAGGAGATTTTTCACCCTGGTGTGGCCTTAGAGAAAAATAATATTTATTTTCAATTTACTTGGCTTAAGGTTTCCTTCCTTTACTTTTAGCCTTTAAACACATGAACACAAATTTCAACTCCTGCAATGGGGGCTGGGGCACATAAGGACAAAGTGTTTGTGCTGGACTTGAACATGGCCTTCTTCTTCAGCCGTTCAGAAAGCTGCACAAGTGAATCTAAAGTCATGGATTTGGTTCCCATGTGGAGCTTCAACCTTCCCCATCATTTGTCTTTGAAGAAGATTGTAAAGGAAGTGAAAATTAAACAGTTTGATTGGAAAATGGAGGTGTGGAAATCTAAATTAAAAGATGCTGCCTTGAGAGTGATACAGTGATAGGAAACTCGCAAGGGTCACAGACAGCAAAAATGATGGCTGAAGGGGGTATCTGGAGAGGATGGATCGCCAAGGCAAGGGGGAGGGATGACCGACGGCAGGAGTGTTGCCTAAGGTGCTTGTTGTGGCTGGATCAGAACCAACCTAAGGAAGCAACTCAGAAGCTGTCAGGGTAGGCATACCAGCTTGGGGACCCAGTAATTATTTATTATGAAGCAGGAAGATAAGAAGTCAAGTTCTCAAATACGTACCCTGGACTACTGCTTCGGTTTTTGGGGAACAGGTGAACTAAGACCTCAGGGTTAAAATCACAATGCACAGGTGTCTGCTCCAGGTGGCTCTGAGATACCTCTGCTTTTCAAGGATGAGTATGCAATATAAAGCAGCGTTAGCTGCATGTTCACTCAGGCCAGAGTTACCCCGAGCCTTTAATCCACCCCTGATCTATGAGGATGCACTTTGCATGTCTTAAATCATGTCAAGAGAGCACATATTAAAAAATACTTCCTAAAACTGAAAATATTATCATTTCACTATCTTTATAAAAATAATGAGATTTATTTGGGAATAACAGAGCATTGCAATGGAAGTACTCCTGCCATGGCAAACTATGGGCATATTCAAGGAGATTGAAACAAGGGAAAGGTTTTAAAGGCAAAGAAAGGCTACAACAGTCATTTTGAAGCAATAATGTTTTGTCACAATTAATAACCATGTCAACACAAGTCTGAGTTGGAGAAGATAGTGGCTTTGCAGATGGCCTTAACGCAATACTTTGTGTATACATTAGTAGTGGCCTCTGTGTAATGCTGTGGTTTTGAAAGGTCTTTTGTGATAATTACCACCAGGTAACTTTGTGTGAGAATCCTTGCTTCATAACCTCCAAGATTCATGTATTTTGTTGTTTAGGGTTGATGCAAGCAACACTGTTTTGATTCTGATTACTTCTACGTTTCTTTCACCTTCTGCCATTTTGATCAAGGTCTTTTCCCTTAAAACATTGCTCATCAACTGTCTACAGTTAGATTTTGATCAACTCTTGTTATCAGGATGGCTATATCACAGTTGTTGTATTGTTTGTCTGGTCTGGTCCTACATGGGGAGAGAAGTGATTGACAACCAGGAGTCAGTGTCATAAACCCATTAACCACATTTGAATAATGAAGAAGTTGAGAAAGAATGGTTTTCAGGCTAAGTTGACTTGGAGTTCGCTGCTAAGAGTAACTTTATTTTGTAGACCATGGTTATCATCTCAAAGCACTGGAGCAGCAACAAAAAAAATTTTTGCAAAATTTTGACAGGAAACAGGTTTATAATTTAAAAAGGAAAATGCAAAAGAAACCCAACAAGAGGATTTCTCTTCAGTGATATTAATTTTTAATACCAAAGTAAAAAAATTTCAATTTGTAAAATGAATTAATTTTTTTCAGAAAGCTATATTTAAGAGTGCTTGCTAGAGATCTTGTTCATGAATCTGATCGCAAATGCTTTTGAAGAAGAATAAACTGTGGATGATAAAAGACAGAATAGTGATGGTTAAAATTTTGATGAGAGTTTAGCAATTGACAAAGTAACGTGTTGTATACAATAATTTAAAAATAACAATAATGATTGACAGTGTCATTTCACAATCCTTTTAAAAAATCTTAACGAAAGTCTCCTCTCATGAAGCTGGGAGTGGGAATTTTCCAGAGAGAAAAGAGTTTGTACCTTCTGTTTTGAGTCCTGGTTACTCCACTTCTGATCCAGGTTCCCGCTCATGTTCCTGGGAAAGGAGCAGAAGATGGCCCAAGTGCTTCACCTGTACCCACATGGAAGACCTGGATGAAGTCCCTGGTTCCTGGCTTTGGTCTGGCCCAGCCCTAGCCATTGTAGCCATTTGGGGAGTGAACCAGCAGATGGTAAACCTCTCTCTCTGCCTCTGCCTCTCTCCCTTTCTGTAACTCAGCCTTTCAAATAAATAGGTAAATATTCAAAAAAAAGGAAAAAGAGACGGCACCTTTTGGGGCCTTGGCTCCCTTCTCTGCTGTACGGTTCTGTTCTGTTAACTAATTACCTGGATGATGATGGGTTCACCACCTCTTGAACTGCCTCTTAGTCTTCAAGCATCAGTTTCTGTCCCAGTGTTGCTTTGGGGTTTGGGAACCATAATTTTGACTTTTTTTTTAAAAAAAATTGTATTATTTTAAAAGAGAGATTTCATGTATTTCATAGCTAAAATTCTAAGAAGATAATCATACTTCTCTCCTCAATATCCATCCTTCCCTCCTTCTTTTCCTTTAATTTTTGCAGTAGCATAATTTCAATCACTTTATAATCACAGGCTTAAGATACAGAACTTCTCTTTGAACTGGGCCCTGGATTTGAGTTTCTCTACATGGTTTAATTGGATTTTAGGCTTATTTTAACCCTCACATTTCACAGAACTTCCTAGTAAATAAGAATGCTTTGGCCTTAGGGAAAGACTATGACCTATGCTAAATTAGTTACTAATTTGTCAGTACCCACAGCCCTTCCCTTGGTCACTAGCCTTTGTTGTGTATTTGCAGCACTGGGCAGTGAAGACAGAGGTCAGTAATGAAATCCTGTGCCTGCCAATTATGTATGTCCCATCTCTAAAAGAGAACATCCGGCCAACATATAAATAAAAGTTCATACTTTCTCCCACTATCATTCATAATCCCTCCGAATCACCGTAACAGTCCAACCCTCATGATGGGGTGAATGGCTGGGCCAGTGAGACAGGAAGCTGTGCCTGTCTGAGGAAAGTTGCCTTGGGTCTAGTGGAATCCTGACATCCTCTGACACAAGTATGGATTCATGAACCCAGGGGGCGTATGCGTTTCTTTGAAAGTCTGATATCAGGTAAACTTAATGTGTAGCCCTTGTGTTAATAGACCAGATAAACATGAACAATTTTGCAAATCTTTTATATTACCCAGGTAAAGGAAAAATATATTGTCAAGAGGGTGAACAGGTTTCACTGGAAAGACTTAATTAATGTACATTCAAACAGTAGAAGAGCAATTATGAGGTGTTTGTGTGTTGGGATGGTTGTGGAAAGATGTAGATTAAAGCATACAAAGGTGCAGTTATGTGGCAAGAATAAGACTATAGACTGAACGTATAACACGAGGGCTCTAGTTAATAATACTATATATGGACATTTGCCTAGAGTGTAGATTTTAGATAATCTTATAATAAAATAACTATATGAGACGATGAATACATTAATTTGCTTTACTGTAACCATCAGTGTGTGTGTATGTGTGTGTATATATGTATATATACATATATATATCAAAACATGTTCTATGCCTTACATACATATGATAAAAAGACTCATCTGGGGACTTTTCGTGAACCAGTTAGGATGCCACTTGGGATACCCACATTCCATGTCAGAGTTCTTGGACTTGAATCCTGGCTCTACTTCTGATTTCTGATTCCTTCTAATGTGCACCCTGGGAAGCAATGGTAATGGTTCAAGTACTCGAATCCCTTCCACTCACAAGGGAAACCTGGATTGAGTTCCTGGTTCCCTGGCTTCTACCTGGTTTAGCCCTGGCTGATGTGAGCATTTGGCAAGTGTACCCACAGACGGATGATTTCTCTTTGTCTACTTTCTTTCTCTCTGCTTTTCAAATAAATAAAAACAAATTTTTATTAAAAGAATTGATATGAAAATCAAGGATAGTAAAAATGCCTAGTCATCAAAGGGATAAGAGATATTATTAACCAAGTCATATTTGACTGTCTATATTAATATCGCTCTCAGGAAAGAACTAGTTATGATATACTTGTTCCCATCCCTGAGTGAAATAGTGTATCTGCAAAGAAACTTTAAAAACATGAGTCAACACACAAAGAGAAAGTGTATCTATAACTTAGTAAAAAAGCTCACACTTCATGAAAATAACAAAAAACTAGAGACAGAAAGGGGACCCTATAAAAGTATACTTTTATTGAATTATTTAAAAAGCATTAAGTTAAATCTGAAGGTGAATTTTTCACATGACTGTGATCATACAATTCTGCATAATGAATCTGACTTTGCATTACATATGAATGACCTGGCTTTATGTCTGAATGACAAGAGCAAAGGGAATTTAGATATGATATTTTGAACCAATTATTTATTTTATATATATTTTTACTTGGGAAAATAGTCTTACAGAAATCATATCTATCTCAGCATGTAGTAAGAACCACACTTAACACTGTCTTTGAAGGACTTTCTAAATTTTCATGCTTGTCATAGTTGGGTAGGAAAACATAGTGAACTTTGCACAAAGAAAGTATCCCAAGAAGACTGAAGTCCAGTGGATTAAAATGGGCCAAGCAGGTAATATATTTCCTTGGAGTCCAAGCAAATGTGGAGAGGCCTAACTGCGAGACTGACACAGTAGTGAATTTATTCTCTAGGGATGAGCAGGATTGCCTATCTGGAATAAATAGGCTTTTTCCCTTTTCTCCTCAAACTCTGTGTATGTCTGTGTGTGTGTGCATGTGTGTTTTGTCTGTAGTCATTGCTATTGGAAAATGTTGCTCACTGATTCCCAGAGAAATACTGTTGTTTTACAGTAGCGGCTAGAAATGTCAGTGAATTCATTATGTTTTCCGTTGAAAAGCCAGTTAGAAATAGTGTAACAAGTCCACCAGTGTGTTTACAATGTCATCTTTTATTTTTGTCTCTTTGTTTTCTACCATCATAGAGAAGCGCAGTAGACTTTTCCAAGTATCTCAGCGATGTGCCACAGTCTGGAGCCCAAAAGTCAGAGAAAGCAGTCCTGACTTGCTTGTGTTTAAACCAAGCCACCATCATGAACCATAAAACTCAGAAAACCAAAAGTGTCCCTGAGGAGTATGTACTCAAAGTACTGCTGATTTGTACAGATGTCTCTGTATTTGCAAGTATGTGTTTTCTGAAAAATATCAACTTTACCAAGAATTTGGAAAATCATCTCCAATTAATTGGCACCAAGGAATTTAAGCATCGGACTAGCAGCTTAGCCACATATACTTCCAACTCTGGGACTCCATGTTCCATGCAACTTTATGAGAAGCAAATAACTATCTTTTAAGGTTTTGTTTGTTTTATAGTTTTGAAAACACCATTCCAGAGCAAAAGAGTGCTTGATTTAATCAAGATAAGCAAAAGCCCTAATTAATAAAATTACCTTCTGAATATAATATTTCTTGTCCTATTTGTCCTCATCATTTTGAAATAATGGAAGCCAACATTTAAAAGCCAATGCAAACACCAGAAGTCAACGGAGTCATTCAGAAAGAACTTCTGGTCATTTCTAAATGTGCAGCATTTTTAAAAGATTCATTTAGTCTGTCTGTTATAAGCAATTTGGAACTTTCTTATTCTTTCTTATTTGTGTAGACTCACAGCTTTTGACTAATCAACTTTTTTTGGTTAAAAAGTCAACAGTACATTTAACGAGTAGACAGTTGAGCTAAAAAATAGCTCCACCATATATATTTATGAACCACTAGCCAGGAATGGTATCATATAGTTTAAGAAGAAAACAGTCACCTAGCATTTAAAGGTTTACTCTCGGGGCCGGTGCTGTGGCTCAGTGGGTTAACGCCCTGGCTTGAAGCACTGGCATCCCATACAGGCTCTCGTTCTAGTCCTGGCTGCTCCTCTTCCGATCCAGCTCTCTGCTATAGCCTGGGAAAGCAGTAGAAGATGGCCCAAGTCCTTGGGCCCCTGCACCTGCCTATGAGACCCGGAAGAAGCTCCTGGCTCCTGGCTTCGGATTGGCGCAGTTCCAGCCATTGCGGCCATTTGGAGAGTGAACCAATGGATGGAAGACCTCTCTCTCTCTCTCTCTGCCTCTCTTTTCTCTGTCTAACTCTGATTTTCAAATAAATAAATAAATAAATATTTAAAAAAATAAAGGTTTTCTCTCCTGCTGTAATTATGTTTATATATTTTTCCTTACATCACTAAATAGATCAATGCTGGCATCCCATATGGGTACCAGTTCGAGTTTTGGTGATCTTCATTTACATACAGTCTATGTTGCAGATGTCTTTCTTGCAAAGGGCAAGAACTAGCTGAAGATTAGTCCACCTGCACCAGGCAGTCATAAGTTCAGGTTGTGGGTTCATACCAGAAATGTCCTACTGACTAGTCCCCAAACCAAATGAGAACATGCAACTTGAAACAAAATGTCCAGATATAATTCCAGTGTTCACAAATCTACCTTCTGTAACTGAAGCTCTGGTGGCTGATGAAATAAAAGAAAATTCCCACAAGGATTCTGAGTACTGTGGCAGAGGGAACCTGTGCTCTAATACTTGGAAGCAGTGTTGAGCAAAATTACAATGGCAACAACCACCTAGAATTCTGAGACTCAAAATCTGAGGAAAAGCAAACACAATGGATAAGCCTTCATTTTGTCTCTTGTGAGGGGACCAGCAAAAATGGATTCTGGCTGAAAATACGTGAAATGGAATAAGTGAACCAAAAGCTGATGCTTTCTGATGGTAAGAAAGGTCCATTCAAAGATTAATACTGAACTGGAGGACTGTGTATTTCTTTTGGCATACTCTATCATCTATCTGTTATACAGTATATAATACATTTATTTGAGCATATTATTATATAATATGCCATGTCCTATAGTCATCTATTTAGTATAATTTATAATATCTGTATACTATAATATTACTATAAAATATATCACATTATATAACATACCTTATATATCATACTGTGTGCAGGAAAGACAGGGACAATCTATTACCATGTATGGAAATTTATTCGGTGCCATACTTACGTTCATGGCCAGCCTGTTTTTTACTGTGTCATCAGTCCTATAGGTCTTTTTTTCATTTTTTGTTGAAACATGCAGTGGATCTTTGGATTAACCAACCTACAATTTTATAAATTATTTCCAGTATATATACACACAGAGAAAAATTTTGTAAGATCTCATAGCTGTATTATAGGATATACTATATAGTAATGGTATATTTTAGATATTATACACATCATTTATATGTGTGTATATATGCATGTAAGTGTGAAAGTCCTTCAAAGTATTCATGGTAAAATATAATTAAGTTTATTTTGGGTTTTTTAAATCTATGCAGAGTTTTCATAATATATATTTTCATGAACTTTTTGAAGAATCTTATACACATAAATCTATTTCAGGGAATAGGAAAGAGCTACTGGAAATGAAGAATTGACAGTGCAAATGAACCATTCAACTGAAAATCTGAAGGCAAAGAAAACCCAAAAACTAGAATCCCCAAACACTAGAAAATAAGAAGAAAATCAATATTAAAATCAGAGTAGTAAAGCATGTGATCTTTCAACTAATAGCGGTGTCACAAAGAGAGAACAGTTGGGGTTAATTGTCAAATAAATAGTAAAATAAGATTTCCTAGAACTGAAGAATAACAGCTTCCAGACGGAAAGGGCCACTGAAAGTTCAGAACAATAAGTAGGAAGAAAATGCCTACAGGACTAGTGGTGGGAGAGACAGGCTGGTGATGGGTGTAACTGTGGCACACAGCAGGTGTCTGGGTATGGTAGAAGGGCATCCTAGATCTTCTGCACCTGCCAACTTGCAGCCTAAACCCCATGGGAGGCAGTGCACCTGTGCTTCCAGCTCCACTGGCCTTGCAGACTCCCCATTTTGTGTTGTTTGTTCAGAACACTGCATTCCACTTTAGCTTCTGTGACAGACTAAGGAAGCCTCAGGAACCCATGCAGACATGCGAGTCTTTGTTTTGTCTTTTTTTTTTTTTTTTTTGCCAGGCAGAGTTAGACAATGAGAGAGAGAGAGAGAGAGAGAGAGAGAGAGAGAGAGAGAGTTATAGACAATGAGAGAGAGACAGGGAGAAAGGTCTTCCTTCCATTGGTTCACTCCCCTAATGACTGTTACAGCCGGTGCGCTGCACCGATCCGAAGCCAGGAGCCAGGTGCTTCTTCCTGGTCTCCCATGTGGGTGCAAGGACCCAAGCACTTGGGCCATCCTCCACTGCCTTCCTGGGCCACAGCAGAGAGCTGGACTGGAAGAGGAGCAACCGGGAGGCGGAGGATTAGCCAAGTGAGCCAGGGCACCAGCCCCGGTTCTTTGTTTTGTAAGTGCTTCCCCCAACCCTACTTTTTAAAATTCACATCGAAACAAGTGACAGATCTGACTTACGGATTACTGCCACTCTTCAAAAACTGCACCAAATTTTGATACACATCAGCCTGTATGAATCAATCAGAAAGTCTCAAATACTAGCAGGAAGACAATACATCATTGCATCCAGAGAAATAGAGTACATTATATACAAAGGGTTGTCATCAGAATGACACAGTAGCTTAAACAGTCCTAGAAACTAAAATAAGAAGTCATCTCTCTGTCAATCTGCCTTTCAAATAAACAAATCTGTGTTTTTTTCCAGAAGTGAAGCCATGCCTTCATAACCTTGAAGAAAAATGATATCTAGCCACACCACTAATTAAATGTAAGGAAAAGGAATATATTTTAACATGAGAAATCTAAAATATCGTTTTTTTTTTTTTTTTTTTTTTTTTGACAGGCAGAGTTAGTTGATTCACCCCCCAAGTGGCTGCCATGGCTGGCACATTGCGGCCGGTGTGCTGCGCTGATCGGAAGCCAGGAGCCAGGTGCTTCTTCCCGGTCTCCCATGTGGGTGCAGGGCCCAAGGACTTGGGCCATCCTCCACTGCACTCCCTGGCCACAGCAGAGAGCTGGACTGGAAGAGGAGCAACTGGGACAGAATCTGGCACCCCAACCGGGACTAGAACCCGGGTGCCGGCGCCGCAGGCAGAGGATTAGCCTAGTGAGCCGCGGCGCTGGCCAGAAATCTAAAATATCTAACACTCTATACCACTCCTCAGGAAGAGTCTACCCCACCGCCATGAGAAATTAAAGCAAAGCTGGCAGATTTGGCATCAAGAATTTCCAGTGTAGGAGAAACAAGGGATGCTCTCACCCGGGTGGGGAAAGCAATCTCCAGGATCATAGCTGCTCAGCAGGGCTGAGGAGTGACCTTTCCAAAGACAGCTGTGTTAGGGTTCTGAGAGGGGCTTAGTGATAAATTAGTAATGGGTCAGTAAAAATGAAACCAAACAAACAAACAAAAACCCTCTCAAAGTGCAAGCAGTTGTTAAGCCTGGGGGATAAGTGAACAAAAACATAAATGTGATTACAGTATACTATTTGGTTCAGCTGGACACAATATTTAGATTATGCGAATGAGCATATTGAATATCGGGCTTTGTTACTCAAGTGCTTTAACAAAGCCTTCATGGTGATGTTTTGTGTCCTGAGTGCCACATTAGCAAATCTTGGGTGTGCTCCATTTTCCCCTTTGCCTCAGTGGGAGACCTATCCAAACAGAAACATGCACCACTATGTTGAGGTGTAGAAACACATTTTTCATCCTAAAAAATGTTTTGTTTTCATTTTGACACAGAGGTGTCTTGAATCTGCTGGTTCGTTCCCTAAATGTCCTCAAGCTGGGGGCTGGGCCAGGAGTCTGGAATGAAGTCCAGGTCTCCCAATGAAGTCCAGTCTGCCTCCCATAATGCACATTAGCAGGAAGGTGGAATTGGAAGTGGAGGCAGGATTTGAACCCAGCCACTATGAAATGGGAAACAGGCATCGAAGCAGAGTCCTAACTGCTATGCCATGTATCTGCCCCTCATTTTTCTATCTTATTGCACTATTCACTGCCATCTTGTGGCTTTTCTGCCTGGCTTTGCTGGATGACCAGATTTCTTAACTGCAAGGTGACTACAGTTGAAACTGAGTTAGCTTCTGCACTCTCACCTTTCCCACCCACCTCCAAGCTGTGGTCTGCAGTCCATGCTTCCTGCTTCTATTTCCTCTCCACCTTCATGAACAATGATTACAAAATGATGCCCACATACCCACAGTTTGTTTGGCCCAAACAGTGTTTTAACTTACTGTGAGCACTAAAAAATAACAAAGAGTCACATAAAATCCTAATTTCTTTTCTTGAAAAATGGTTAGGGTCAGTCTTCACTGGTCATGAATTCTGACGTGGCTGCAATCGAGTGAAGCTGAATAGAGCATATTCTTCCCAAATTGCCACAGTCCCAACACCATGTGCCCAGCCTCCTGGAACTGGCCCCCCTTGTAGGCATTTGGGTTAAAATTCCTGTCCCAGACTCTGGTTCCTGCACTGCCACTCTACTGGTGCAGTTTTTTTTTTTTTTTTTTAAATAATGGTTTCTTTTTGCTATTACCAGTGGTCTGTTTGCAAGTCTTCCTTCCTGTCTTTCTGTGCTTGTGGAAATTGGGGCCATTTAAATGAGATTCCTGTTCTCTGAGAAGTAATGTACCTCCTATTATCCCTGGACCTCCCTTCCATCAATTTCTCTGTCAAAGCAGTTCTGCTTGTACACATTTTGCTTGCCACTGAACTCGATCCAGGAATGTTACGTTTACCCTCTGTAAATGTTTGATTTTGTGGCTCTGTTTAAATAGTGGTTTGTGGCTATTCCCTTGGTTTCACTTTGTGTTCCATTAAGGACCTGGCCTTTATCAGTCGTTACAGGCATATGGAGTATGTGACAAAGAGGCACTCATGTGGCAGCTGGGAGAGCTGGGTGTCAGTTCTTCCCTTATTTCCCTAGATGTGTGACTTTGGAAATGTCGCTTGCTGAGACGTAGCATTTATTCAGGACTTAAAGTTTTACAATTCTCAGTGAAATTTCCTGTACATTATGTAATTTTATGCCTATGTTTTACAAGTGAAGAATGTTCAGGAGGAGTCCTTCCCCTTGAATCATGGGACGAGTCCAGGACAGAGCAGGGGTGAGAACCCTGTCTCCTGGTGTCCATATCTGCCCTGACTCTACCATGTAACATGGCTCTCTCCTGGATTCTCCACTTTCCCTGAAGGACACTTTGAATAATTCTCAATTGTAAAAGCTTATGGATTCTTCCGCCAGCTCCAATCTATCCCCCAAATGACACAATCTGAAAAGGAAACTTTGTGAGGAGTGAGATTCATTTGGGTTTGCCTTCTCTATTTCTCATGTTTAATTTTATATTAGGACCATATAAGAGTTCACTATATGACCATTGGTTGAACACTTGATAACACAAACTTAATCTAATCTCTGAATTAATTATTTACAGAGTTCACAAAAAATTTTTCACCTGAGCCTGGACACTGGGAAAGGAAGTGGCATCACTAATAATTAATAAATCTGGATAATGAGTGCTCTTATTATATTAGTCATGAACACAGTGCCTGGCACAGAGTAACTGCTTAATAAGTGGTAACTTTTAAAAGTTGCCCTATCAGCAAAGGTGAAAAAGAGTTGATAATTGACTGCAGAGTATAATTAAGAGCTGTTGCTTTAATAACTAAAATGGAACAATAGATTTCTGGTAAAAAAAATTTTTTTTCTACATGATGCAGAATTTGAAACTTTCCACCCAAGAACCAAACTGGAAGTATGATGAATTTTTGTAGGCAATTGTAAGAATTGTAAGAAATTATAAGAAGCTGAACTTGGAAAACAAACAAGGTCACAGAAAAATCAATGTACAATCCAGAGTATCGTACTTCAAAAAGTTTGTGAAAAGTGGAATTAAAAAGTAAATTTGTTCTCGTGCAAATAAATTTGAAATCTATGCATATGAGGGGCCTCTTAAAGGGCCATGAAAATTGCATTTTATGCATTTCCTGTGCATGGGTTTCAAAATATTTTTCACCAAAATAAATTTAGCTCTTAATTTCATGTTCTAGAAACTTTTTTTTTCTTTTAAATCATATGTATTTGAAAGGCAGAGCTAGAAACAGAGAGAAGTCTTCCATCTGCTGGTTCACTCCCCAAATGCCCACAGCTGGAGTTGGGCCAAGACGAAGACAAGAACTGGAACTCAACCCGTATCTCCCACATGGGTGGCAGGGGACCCGAAGGCTTGAGCCATTGGCTTTTTCTGCCCAGGGTGCACAGTAACAGGAAGCCAGAATAGGAAGCAGAGCTGGGGCTCGAATCCAGGCACTCCCACTGGGGATGCAGGCGTACTAAGCAGCAACTTAAATACTGCACCGAATGCCTGCTCCTACAGACTTTTTGAAGTGCCCTCATCTCCTCTAAGGAAACAGAGAATTCTACTTATTTTGTGGAATACCGGTTGACTTAATCTTGTTTCACAGAGAAAGAGATTGGGGTTGAGAATGTCTTGAAAGCCTTTGTCCCAGGTGACTTTCCCAGGATCAGATGAGAGTGCTCCCAAGTTCTAGGCCGCATCCCAGGGAGCACAGAACTCTCTCTGGTGCTCTGTAGGACTATCTGGAACCGGGCTGCCTTTGGAGCCTGCCGTTCTCCCAGGGAGCAGGCGCGCGGACAGGCAATCCATCTTCCTCCCTTTTTTCCAACTTGTGACTTGCCCCCTGATCTCGGAGGTCTGATCGCTAACGTTTCAGCGCCGGCTGCAACCCAAGCCTTCGGTGAGCACAGCTGAGCTAAATTAATCTCATTTGTGTAGCCTTTGCACCCTAGATATCAATCTCCTGAGTGGCTAGTGCTCCCTGCAGCAGGCCGGCCCTTATCACTGTCCCCTTTGTACTCCAACCCCCAAGCTGCAAGCAGCCCTGTGGGCACCACAGAGCTACAAAAACATTTGTCCCCACAGCTGACTGGTTTCCTCAGGCCAGCGTGCCTAATGAGCTGGCGGTTGCCCGTAAATCAAGTCAGGCATACACAGTTCGGGCTTTCATCAGGTGAGCCCCGTTCAGCAATGCCTTTGAAGGAGGGGCCCCTGTGGGCTGCAGAGGCTGCAGGCTGCCCAGATAAACACCCCATCTCAAAGATGTTGTTCTGTTTTGCAGACAGGCTTGTCGTGAGTGGGAGGAAGCGTGCTGGGCTGCCAAGTGCCAGGAGCGGACCTATTTGACTTGGGAGCCAAGGAAAAGAAACACACACACACTCACACTCCCTCTCCCGGAGACACGAGGGAAGCAGAAGGCATGGACGGCTGACATCCCCGCGTGTCCCCCAGGACATCTCAGCAGCAGGCAGTCGGCTGAGAGGCGGCACGTGGGCTCCGACCGGCTCGGTCAGGAGAAGCTCAGATGTTAGAAGTCTGACTACCCCTGCGGACCCGCCTCCCCTGCCTTGCCATTCTTTTCTTGCTTAAGCTTCCCAGAGCCCCTTTGTCTGTTTTGTGTCTTCTGGGGCCTCTTCCTGCAGTTCTAGGTCTAAGGGTGACAGTTTCTCGTCCAAAAAACAAGAAAAAATGATAGCAACTGCTGATTCCTTATGCCTTTCCTTTCTTTACCCACCTAGGACAGCCTGTGTATATTTTAAACAACTTTTATTAATATAAAGAAAACAGATTTCATGTATTTCATAGGTGCAATTCTGAGATAACCACATTTCCTTCCATCCCTCCCTCAACTCCCCTTCTTCCTTTCTTTGTTTCCTAATTTTTGCAAAAACATAATTTCTAGCCACTCCAGGCTGAAGGCACCACTAACCATAACATTCAACAAGTAAAAAGTGGAAACACCACAGTTCCACAGGACTATAAACAAGGGGTAAAAACAACAATCCAGTCGTAAGATGTTTTGCATGGGCTTAGAATTTTTCTCCACTTAGTACTTGCTCGGTAAATTCCATATTGATGTTTTTCAAAATTCCTTTAGAATTCCCCCATTTTCTTCTTGTATTGGTAGCATTGATATTCAGTAGAAATGAACCCAGTTCCCAGTATGCATCGGATGCTCTTCCAGGTGCTGGGGGTATGGAGATGACCTGGAGAGACCCTGTGTATTCTACTGGGAGGGGCAGATAATCAGTGAGAAAGCAAATGTAATGCAGTTTAGGTAACAATCATGATTCCATCTCAGACGGAAACCAATAAGTTATACATAAAGTTTAAGTGGGAGCAGAGAAAAAGAGGGGTGCTGATGGCAGTGGGTGTTTTCCATAAGGCCCAGAGGAGACCTCTCTGGGGAGGTCACATTTAAGAGATACCACCTGTGAAATGACGAAGCAACATGCCAGAAGACCTGAGGGAGTGCTTTCCAGGCAGAAGAGACCAAATGCAAAGGCCCCAGGCAGGTTGAGAAAGCGAGGTTGAGGGACACAGAAAAGACTTTGGGGGAGTCTAGTGCAGGAGCAGGTAGGAGAGTCCTCCCCCAGGTGCTAGGGCAGCCATGGCACACAACCTCTAGATGATGGCATTATTTACATTATCTCATGTGGGTCCCAGAGAAGCAGCCCCTGCAGGCAACTGCATCACCTCCTGTGTAGACATACAAACCAGGCTCAAAGTGGCTGGATGATTCACACAGCCCAGAAGTGACAGAAGCAAGATTTGAAGCCAGAGCTGAATCCTCAACTCCTGCTTATCCACTGTAGCTTCTGGCTACCCCAACTTTACGGAAATGACAGCTGTGTTAGAATAACAAAATGTTACCCTGTGCGTAATGGGAAAATAGAAAACATAAGTTAACACTAATTTGAATTGGGTGGTGCTGGTGGAAGCTACTTCATCCTTTCATTTTGTTCTGCTTGTTTCTTTTTGTTTTTCTTGTAAGCAATTGGTACCAGACCCTCCTAACACTCAGACAAGCTCATCCTACTCAAGAAGATTTGAGCAAAGGGTGCCAGTGGGGGGTCATTGCACAGGTTTGAGCAGAGAAGGTACACAAAATTCTAGGGATAGTAAAGTCAGTCCTGTTTATCTAAATCAGTATTGTCCAAACTATAGTCTTTTGTAAACCACCTTGATGATTTTGCTATGTTCCTTCATTATTATTTACTAACATTTTTCCTTAAATGGATTCAATGTTTTACATAAATTTGTCTACAAAGGAAATATTTTATCATTACTATAAACATAAAGACAGAGTAGTTTGTCATAAAAGGAAAACATTCAAAATACAACCAGATAAATACATAATCCCTCTTTTACCTAAAATTATCCAGGGAAATCAATGGTCAGAAGCATAACTGTGGGAAATATTAACCTGAATTACCTTTTCCGGGAATAACAACAACAAAAGGTAATAGTTAAGCCTCCCTATATACACTATAGATAATGATCTGTTCATCGTTTATTCATATGGTTTTCGACAAGTATAGTTTGAGAATTTAGGAAAGCTTATTTTGCTGCTCTTTTATGTAGAATATTAGCAGCATGCACAATGGTGATAGGTTGACACTGTGAATGACCATGTTACACTTTCTTCCACCTGGGCAGGTTCTCACACAGTTGTTCAAGACAAGTTAGATGGAGTGATTACTAAACATTTTCTATGGAAATTACCTTCCTCTACTTTTCTCTTTATATTCCTTTTTGAAGATCCTATCAATGGCTCCATTAATTTCTGATCCTTAAAGATTTATTTATTTATAAGACAGAGAGAGAGAGAGAGAGAGACAGAGACAGAGAGAGAAAGAGAGAGAGAGATATCTTCCATTCGTTGTTGGCTTACTCTCCAAATGGCTGCAACAGCTAGGGCTGGGCAAGATTGAAACCAGGAGCCTAGAACTCCATCTCAGTCTCCCATGGGTGGCAGGGGTCCAAACACTTGGGCCATCTTCTGCTGCTTTCCCCGGCCATTAGCAGGAAGCTAAATCAGAAGTGGAGCAGCTGAGACTTCAACTGATGCTAATATGGGATGTTGTCACGGGCAGTGGCAACTTAACCTATTATAGTATACTGTCAGTATCAATTTTCTTTTCTTTATACAGTGTTATTTTTTGATGCAGAGAAGTGAAGAAGGCATGGATCAGGGGAGAAAATGAAATAATTTCATTTCCAACCACCTTTCCTTTTCATTTTCATTTTTACCATCTTAATGAAGTCCTGGTCGCCTCTCCCTCAGATTACATTAAGGTCCCCAAAACTAAATATTTTCTATGGAAATTACCTTCCTCCACTTCTCTGTTCATATTTTTCACCCGCCCCCCCCCCCCCCCCCCCCGTCCACACCACAGCTGCCAACAGGGCTGCCTCAAAAATATCACTCTCTGGCTTTCAAATGTTCCATATTTTCCTATTGCCTTCTGAGTAGAGAACTGACTTCCTGCTTAGACACACAAGATCCTCCACAATATGCTCCAATTCACTTTTTTTTTTTTTTTTTTGACAGGCAGGCAGAGTGGACAGTGAGAGAGAGAGACAGAGAAAGGTCTTCCCTTGCCGTTGGTTCACCCTCCAATGGCCGCCGCGCTGATCCAATGGCAGGAGCCAGGTACTTATCCTTATCTCCCATGGGGTGCAGGGCCCAAGCACCTGGGCCATCCTCCACTGCACTCCCGGGCCACAGCAGAGAGCTGGCCTGGAAGAGGGGCAACCGGGACAGAATCTGGCGCCCCGACCGGGACTAGAACCCGGTGTGCCAGAGCCACAAGGCGGAGGATTAGCCTAGTGAGCCGTGGCGCCGGCCTTCCAATTCACTTTTGTCTTACACTCTGTACTCCACATATATTGGATGCCCTGTATCAAACAGTCCTCATACTTTTCCAACTTGGATCCTTGCTTAAAGATTGTTGTTCTGATTTCTAGAATCTCCTTCTCATTTCCAACTCAAAATTCTACCTGTAACATGGGGCAGATTCCAACTCTTTATTCTATATTCACTCGTCTGGCTTCATAGGGGTGCTGGGATTCATCTCTGCATCCTTCAACTTGCACTGCATTTCAGTAAATTGTCATAGGGAAGATTTTTAAAGCGGGAGAGAGAAGTATGGCGTGCGTGCATACTAGCTCTTTTATCGTGACTCTGCTATTACATAGAAGGATATGTATTATTCATCTCTGAGCCCCTTGCACACCCTAATGGAGTGTTGGTAACAGGAATATGAATAGCTTTGTTCTCTGCGTATTTTATTTTCATTAGGAGACAAGTCAGTGGTTGCCAGAGTAAAATTTCACTATTTAACGAGCTGGAGAAAGTCACCGGCCTCATTCCTCTCGAGAGAAAAGAGAAGAAATGAATTTCAATGGCCTCTGTTCCCAGGCCCCATTAATCACCTTTCCTGTCAAATATCATTTCATTTTGTCAAATTTACAGAGACTCTTGTTAGAAACTTTTCTACTTGTAAGTCTTGTATATATTGTTTATGACCATGAAATCCTCAATAATAATAAGTAAGTGTTTCACACTGTGAGGTTGTCATCCCTGCAAAGAGACACCTGTAAGTGATGCCTGTTTCTTGGTAAGGAGGCGATTGCCTTTGTTTCTGCAAGAGGCCCCCGCCTAGGTGGATGTGACCTTCTGTCATCTTTGCCAGAAGCCAATGACAGGTGCCAAAGACTAGTAGCTTTGGGGCTCATGTGAGGTGAGTCTGTGGCTTGGATACTCCTCGAATCACACAGTCATAGGTTGGAGTGGATTTGTTTTCTCTTAGTAATATAGGACTAAAACAAAATCTTCATGAAATATAAGGGTCACCTATTATATTTAAAAAAGAAGAGTCTTGCTAAGCTAGGGCTCTAGGTTTGATGGACTATATTTAAAGTTTACATTTAACAACATCATCCTAGGAAATAAAACAACATGGTGAATTATGCTAGTCATAATACATATAAGACGAGAGCACAGAATTATGATAATTGAATCATTGATAAGAAAGATGCACTACATATTTGAAGTGTGGTACTAATATAGCAATATGTTTCTTATCTGTACCGCCTAGACAAAAGGTTCATTTGGAATTTAAGAGGAAATGCAAAACACAGGACTCCTGGAAATATTCTTCCATTACAAATACCAGAGCCCGGGCTAGAATATTGTGGATACTGCTGTAGCCTTTGACGTAAGGCGGTGAGAGACTTTTGGGACCTGTTGTATTCTTTCAAGTTTGATCCTTCCCTGTGCTGTCAACTTCCCTTCCATTCCAGTCGCTGGTCATTTGCTTGTCCCCTGACAAACGGCTCTTCTCTGCTAGATCCAGGAGGCGTCACTCGGTGGGTGCCTTTGGTGAGAGCAGCTAACCGAAGTTAGTTAGTTCTGCCTTCCCCCTCGGAGTGGCCATGTGGTGTTTCTGGCGCCAGCCAGCTCTAGCAGTTCTTGCCTGCACCTTCTGGGTGTCTCCTGTCAAAGACCATTTGTGACAGAACTTGAGAAAAATAACAAAGCAGCTCTCCCTCAAGCCCTCTGAGGAATGTGGGGACACATAGGCTCTTTGTAACCTCAGCTACACAGTGTCAACTCCCTTTTCTGGCTGGCAGGGTTAAGTGACAGAATACAATGCACTGCTCCGTTGGGCTGCATCGGGTGTCAGGACAGAGGATGCATTTTCTTTAAAGAAAGTGACATTGTGCCTCCTGCCAAACTGAGGTCATTTCCTTCCCTTTTCTATACTTCCTAGCAGTCCAGATTTTTACATTTTTTACAGTGTTTGTCAGAGCTCACCTGAAGAAAGCACTTCTCAAAGAAAAAACTTAAAGAAATATTTTTGTTCAGGGCCCAGACTCATAAAGAATAACTGCATAGACTTAGAAAAATCCCAACCTAATTTTACAACTAATTACTTAAATAAACTGAGTAAATAGGCCAGGTTTGTTTCGGTGAAAAGAAGGCCCTGAGCATATAATCCATGCTGGAGCTGGGTAGATTCCATCAGGAAGCTCCTCATCCCACCTCTTCTTCCTGCTGGCTTTACAATTACGCAATGATTTTGTCTCTGAAACCAAGACCCTTGTGTAAATATGAATATGTAAGTCCACTCAACAAATCAAAAAGTCATTGCTTTTCAAGTACTAGAAAAAACTGTGTGTTTAAAGAAAATCAGATATTCTTAATGACATGTAAGTCAACAAGAACTTTAAAAGATTCTGGCCATGCTCCTAAAAATCAATAAGGAAAAAAATAACCCCTGTTCAGCTGAGTTGCCTGTTTATGGGCACCAAACAGGACTGAAGTACCTGGAACATTTCAGCTGGAAGAGAGAGTATTTCTCCCTGGAGTTTCTCTTGTGTTTGCCAATCACCAGCTCATGAGAGCTGAGAGCAAAAGATACAGGTAGTAACCGGGTAGAGGAAGGTTATGTTTATGGTATCTATTGTGTGCTGGGTCCTCTGATGGGCTATTCAAATACATCCTCCCACATAGTCCTCTTCAAAACCCAGTAAGAACAGCTCATTGTAACAGTTTAGGAAACTGAGGATGAATCAGATTATTTCACTAGCCCAAGATTCCCCAAATTGAAAGTGATCCAATTTAGTAATGCTGTTGTCTCTTTAGATTTAAAAATGTTCGATCTGTTTGATTCAACATAGGATCACATTTGTACTCCCTAGGGCCTCATGACATTTCTCATGAGGAAGCACAGCGTTTTGAAGTTCATGCAGCTATCCACATATCCTTAGGGCTGTAATTAGTGGCAAATCTGAATATTGGTAAGAAGTGGATGGGACATTGGTACAGAAGAGAGAACAATTCAGTGCATGATGGATGAAAAGTGCTTGTATGGATTTTACAGTAGTGGCACTGTTCTTTTCAAGACCAAGACCCCCTTTATTTTGCAAAAAGATTTGCATTTGATTTCCTCCACAATAAAATTTGCATCATCTTTTAATTGGGGGTCAGCATTGTGGTGCAATAGGTTAAAGTCCCACTTGCTACACTGATATCCCATATTGGAGCACTGGTTGGAGTCCCAGCAGCTCCCTGCTAATGTTCCAGGGAAAGCAGTGGAGGATGACCCAAGTACTTGGGCTTCTATACCCATATGGGAAACTTGGATGGAGTCCCAGGTTCCTGGCTTTGGCTTGGACAAGCTATGGCTAATGTAACCATTTGGGGAGTGAACCAGAGGATGTAAAATCCCTGTCTCTCTTTCTCTCTCTCTCCCTATTGCTCCCCTTCTCTATCACTCTACCTGTCAAATAAACAAAATAAATGTTTAAAAATATTTTTCTTAACATAGTATTTATTAACATTTTTATTTACTTAATATAGTAATATAGATAGAATTCTTTTTTGAAAATTCAAATTTTTATTTGAAAAAATAAGGCTGAAGTGAATATGGATATTTAATCTGGTTTCATAAACTCTTAATAATTATTTTCTGGGGAACCAATAATGAGGAATGTACTGAAAAGTCAATATTTCTATGATACCAGTACCCAACCTGGGTTTTAAAGAGTAAATATAATTTTAAACTATTAACTACATGGAATATTACTAATATCAGTAAAGGAGTGGTTTTCTTCCCCTCATCTCTCTAACTTTTATATCAGTTATCTTCCTCTTCCTTACTCAAACCTGGTAGTCTTCTGACAATGCATGCTAACAACTCAGCCATAGATAATTCAATAACTACAGAGATTTTGAGTCCACCCTGCATGGTTTCAGAATACCTCACCACATCTGATGTTACACACTACACATTCACTGTTCTGATATGATTATCATGAAGGGGACACAATCTAGAAGAGGAAAGCCATTCTAACATGAGATACAAAAGGGACTACAAATAATCCTCATGGACAATCAAGGACATAAGGTAGTGAGGCTCTGATTTTTACATAAGAGTTTCTCAAAAAGAAACAACAACAACAAAAAAAGAAAAATCCCAGGTTCCCCCCCCCCCAAGAATGTGATTTATTTTCATTATACAAAATAGTATAAAATAAGCTCTACTCTGCACAACAAGGACTTATGGTCACATAAGGCAAGTTAAGATAGAATGCTTTTCTGTGCCCTTAAAGCAATACACTATGACCAGATGTCATGAGATATACATGGCCTTCAAAAAAGCCATCCATTTTCTCTGGTTATTGTGGCACCATCCCAATTTGAAGGGAAATAATACTCAGGCAATCACTTGTTAAGTTTCCCATGAATTTTGGCATTGATGGTGTCACAAACACAACTGCCATGAGTTTGACAACTCCGAAAAGCACAAATAAAGCAAATTGAAAACAAGTCTGGCTAAGCAGTATAGGGAACAATAAAAGTGCTGACCTACAGGAAAATGAACAAAAACTTTGTATGAGGAGAACAAAGGTTGTGTAAACAATATATCTTATATCGTGAATTAAGGACACATTAATGACCTTCTAGAAAATATAAAGTTTCCTAAATGTTCCATGTGGTTTATAGAAATTTCTTTTATAGCCCATTTCTCCTATAAAATTATAGCAAGAATAGTTAAAGTTATTTACCCTCATCTTAAATATCCATAGTACTTGTCAATTGCATGCCATTGGATGAGTCTACTGTTCATTATACAATTTAAAAAATAGTGAAAAACATTCTATAGCATTAAGTAGAGAAGAAGCTAACCTAAAACAAAGCTATACCTTTTAAAATTTGGGGTATTCCAAGGACTAAAATGTCCATGTTCTCTAAGACTAAGAATGCAACTTATTGAAATATACCACAAGAGGGTCAGATGAGTGCCCTATGATGGGAACTCAGTATTTTATCATCACTGAGAAGGGCTGTAAGTAACACTAACTTGAAAGACTACCATCACAAAATAAAGGTGATTTGTTGAGCACCTTAAGAAGAAATCTAAATTCTTTTGAGCTTTTGTGACCAAAGACTTGGCAAGAATGTTTTAAAGTTATTCTAGAGAGCTAGAGCTAGAGCAATCAGATTTGAGAAAGGAATCCAACATTAAAAATGGAACTGGATCCAAGGAAGAATTAAATTCTGCCAGGTAATTATGTCTTTTCCATCATATGTAATGTGGGAACAAAATCAAATATGAATAACTTCATGGCAAATCAAGGACATTTTGAACTTTACTATATAACTCCAAGTTATCCCAAGAAAAAGGCAGAGATATAATGAATTATTATCATCTGAGAATCTTTCACCCAAAGGAGTTTTAATAGTTTCCAGGAAACACAGGCACTTGCTTACATCTCTACTTACCTACATACCCACTTTCATCCAGACTAAAGGTCAAGATGTGATTCCATCTGTGTCACAATCTGAATAAAGCTCTCAGCATGCACCCTTGCATAAGAGTCCAGGTAAAACATGCGGTCACTGAGTATCTCCCTCACTTCCTCACCCATTAACTATTCTATTCACTATCAGTTTCTATGGTGCTGATTTTCATTAAATTATAAAAAATAAAATGCCATGCTGCCAAGTATAACTGATAGAAAGTATGTAAGATAGGCCTAATTTCATAAAGTCAGAAAATAAAACCCAAGAAAATGATGCCAAAATGTTAGTCACCTGCTTTTGATAAATGAACTCAAAAGAGCCACAAAAGAGCAACTGATGAGTGCTCTAGCTCAGCCTTCAATTTATTCCAGAAAAGTAACTGATGCCATTACCAGGCTGAAAGTCCAGTGTAATGAAATAGATCACAAGCCTTACACCCATAGTTCCTACAACTTTCCCTACCTACATGGTAGCACTATTTCTGGCAGGTTAATTTAACACATCTCAGCACTCTCTAGAAGCTAGAGTACCAAAATGAAGGCAACACTTCTCTGGATCATAGTAAGGAAGAAGATAAGAAACACTCTGTTTTTGTTCTAAAAGCAACTGCACTTTTGACTCAAGATACAGCAGAGAAGGAATTTCTCTAAAGAGAGTTCCTATAATGATGGCCACAAAATAAAGAAGACCGACAGTGGTATTAAAGGCAAATCTCTTATTGAAAGAGGGTAAATTATTTCAATTCCTTCACAATGCAACCAGGACTTACTTTTAGCTAATACTATCTCTTACTGAGGCATCTAACTCTACTTGCTGCTCTCCTTTAGTTTTGATAATGGCTAGCTAGCCACCTTTCCTAAATGTATGTTTAAAGAACCAAAGATTTCCTATAAAATATTCTGACTTTACCTGATTTTCTGGGGGCAAAATGTGCTGCAGCAACACCATGGAACCATGAAGAAGAAATTGGGAAGGCAAAGGAGAAGGAAGCACGTCTATCAAGTTGAGGAAAGAAAAACTACCTGAGATAAAATTTTCCCAAAAGAGAAGGGCTTAAGTGATATGATTTATCACCCCTTAATTCTGTTTCTCAATTATGAAATTTCTAAATTTTCAGTAACTTCAGGGAATCAAAATCCCCACGAATATATTTCATCTCCAAAGATCATTGCATCTTTTGGTAACATTTGGTTCAAGTTTAAGAAAGACATTAAGATTAAACTTCCGAAAATATCAGAGAAAGAAAGAAAGTCTACAAGTGTCAACTTTGGTAAAATCGGCTAAGAGCTATAAAAGGCATGCTTTTTCAATACTGAGGGTTTAGTATAAAATACTGAATTCAATGCATGATACTTGGGCTCATCAGTTATTCCCTCAGTTAGCATCTTCTGTAATAAAATTTGATAAACACTATATATACATATGAATACATCAGCAATAAGATGATCAAAGAATGTTGTTAAGTCAGCATCAGTGTTAGCAGCATACTGCACGACTAAGCTCAGAAGCTGGACTGCAGTGTTGTTTGTTTGCAAGGATTTCTCTTTTGGGAGGAGAGGGAAGAAGAAATGGGGGGAAAGGTAAATATGCTAACTTAGAATACCTGCCCTTAAAAAGAATTCATTTGTATTCTGTGTTCATCAGTATGCAAGTAAGGACCTGGTGTTTTTCATCACCACAGAAGCTGTTACCCATGTGAAATTTATGTTTTAGGAAAGCCTAGGCCTTCACATTACTGGTTCTTCACCCTTGAATTTTGACCTGAAAACAAACCAGAAAGCTTGAAATCAAACTCAGAAAGCTCCAAAATAAAGAATAATAGTTCTTCCTTCTAAGGGCACATATTGAGGACCTTGCTACAAGACCCTTTGGTAATTCATAAATCAGCTTCAATATTCCAAATTTGGCTGTATAATAAATATGAAGGGAGAGTCCTGAATAACTTGATAACTGTAAATAATAACTAAAAGGATAAATAGTGATTGTTTAAATAGAGTAAAATCTTCATTCTGTAAGATGTAAATTCTAATTGGGCTCTTGATATCTTGCATGACACATACAAGCAAAGATTATATGAGGAGGCTTTCAGCAGGGAACTATATAAATATATATTATATGTAAATATATATTCATAAATAAATAAATAAATATACATATATTCCTTACTTATGAATCATAGATGGAATTCTAAGGATATAATGATATTTCCCTTTCTCCCTCTCTTCCTTGTTCTCTACTTCCCTTCTTTTCTTTTTAAATTTTTGTGATAACATACTTTTAATTTCCTTTATAATCAAAGGCTTAATGCACAACTAAACAAAGGGTTTAACAAGTAAAAAGTAGAAAGACCACTATTCCTCAGGAATATAGACAAGGACTATAAACAATAATAAAATCCAAAGATGCCAATATTGCTCATATATTTTACATTTTTTATATTCTCTCTACATATTAATTACCAAAAATAAGAGAAAATATGACATTTGTCTTTTTGGCTTTGGCTTCTTTCACTAAGCATAATGATCTCCAGAAGTCAGGATTTTATTCTTTTTACGGCTGAGTAGTAGTTTTCTGGCTGCTCTTCTTCTGATCCAGCTCTCTGCTATGGCCTGGGGAAGCAGTGAAAGATGGCCGAGTGCTTGGGCTCCTGCATCTGTGTGGGAGACCTGGAAGAAGCTCCTTGCTCTTGGCATTGGATTGGCCCAGCTCTGGCCATTGCGGCCATTTGAGGAGTGAACCAGTGGATGCAAGACCTTTCTCTCTGTCTCCCCCTCTCTCTGTCTGTAACTCTATCTCTCAGAAAATAAGCAAAAACAAAATCTTTTTTTTTTTTTTTTAAGGAAAGGGCAAAGGGCATATGTTTGGTGCTGACTCAGAGAAGAGATTTCATTGAATTCATTTCTTGATAGTTTGTGTAAGTTTCCTGGGATGTTACCCAGGGCTTAAAGCAGCAGACATTAAACCTCTGGTGGTTCAGGAGGCCAGACATCTGGAATGAAGGTGTGGACAAGGCTGCGCTTCCTCCAGTGGCTCTATGGGGAATGCTGCTCTGACCGCATCACTTCCATCTCTGCCTCCGTCTTCACAAGGCCTCTTTTCCTCTGAATTTCCTTTCTGAAGGACACTTGTTATTAGATGTAAGTGGGCTCAGACTATTCCTGGTGATCTCATCTTGAGATCTTCAACTTAATTATACGTGCAAAGACCCTTTTCCAAATAAGGCTCTATTCATGGGATGTAGACATATCTGGGGAGAGGCCACTATTCAACTCATTCCACAGCTCAACCACTCCGTTAATGCCTCTGGTTTAGGACAAGGAACATTTTTGAGTTCAGAGGGCTGGAAGCCACGGCTTGTGACCAGGCATGGTGCCGGAGACTCAGCTCATACATTGTGGTTATCGCTAAGGCATTCTCAGTTCATCTAGAAGCCACCCTCTGAGGACCATAGAAAGGCGCCTTATTTAGAAATACACTAAAATATGAGACCATTTTAATTTCGTATTATAATAGCAATATATAGTCCTTAAAATATTATTGAAGATATCAAAACCACAAAAATAAAAGTGAAAATAGAAGCTATTTCTTTGACAATGTGAAGAAAGATAAAATTTAGAATTTTTTATCTTTTGCTCTCCATGCCTTGATCTCTCTCTGTTAATATCAGACTTCATTAAATCACACTAATTTAATCAAACTAAATCATTCAATTTGGTTCCATGTTTAATTTTCAAAGTATGATGGTAGTATTTTATATTATAACTTGATAAATGTCAGCTTCTAAAATTGCATTTTTTATAAAATGAAACACTATTTTTCCATTAAACATTCTACACCTTGTTTATATTTTCACTGTAATCCTCCTCTCTGGCCTTTTTACTACTTAAGATAAATAGATAATTTTAATTGTGCACCATAATTAGAGATGTAGGAAGGGAAAGTCATTTTATATACCTGGAAATAAATCACTCACCTTAATGATCCTCACACAAGATCACTATGGATACTATCATCACCCAGTGTTCTCTTCCCTTCTTCTGATTGCTCTGATCTGTCAGGAAAGTACTTTATAGTATATGCAAATCACATTTGATTACCATCTTAGTCCTCAGAACAAGGCAGATTTAAAACACAATAAAAATAAGGCTAGAAAGTGTAGCAGCTTGCCCCTGACAAGGCAGTTAGCAAGTCGGGGCTGGGGTTAGCACCCAGACCAGATGTTCTCCAAGGCTTGAGGCTCTCTGGCTTGAGTTGCTGGGGTTGCTGGTGCTCGGTGTGCTCCAGCACATGTACACAAATATTCCCCCATATTCCCCCATTCCTATTTTATTCTTTGGGTACACTTAGAGGCAAACATTCTGACTCGGCATACATTTTCTCGTGCATTTTTAAATTCACTTTACAAAGTATGTTTTTACCATTCTCGCTTTGCTGATGTGGAAAGATTCCTTACCCTCTCTAACCCTGGAGGTCCTAGGGAGAAGTGACACCATGACATTATCATTTAGCAGCACACTGTTACAAACCATGAATCTAGGGCTTCTTGTCCCTTCTTTGTAAATAATGGCAATTACAACTAATCTCATGTAAGACCCAGAAAGAAGTGTGAGTATTGACTTTACAAAAATGTTTGGTGGGGTCTGGAACTGTGGCGTAGTGGGTAGAGGCAATGCTTGCAGTGCCGGCACCCCATATGGGCACTGGTTCAAGTTCCAGCTGCTCCACTTCTGATACAGCTTCCTGTTAATGTACCTGGGAAAGCAATGGAACATGGTCCAAATGCTTGGGCCCCTGATACCCAGATGGGAGACCTGGAAGAGGCTCCTGGCTCCTGGCTTCAGATTGGCCCGGTCCCAACCATTGTGACTATTTGAAGAGTGAACCAGCAGATGGAAGATCTCTCTCTCACTCTCTCTGTCTCCTCCCTGCTCCACAATCTCTGTAACGTTCAAATAAATAAATAAATCTTAAAAAAAGAAAAAAGTTTGGTAGAAACATGTTATAAAGACTGACAAAATGCATTTTACAAACATGACATTATTTCATTTAAAATTCAATTTGTTCCATATGCAGCATGTGTTGTTTCATTGTACAGGTAACTGACATCCATTAAAAATGAGAATCAGAAATCCAGTTCTTGTACAATTGTCCAAAATGTGTGGTATGTGTGTATTAACATGTGCAGTCTTCTTTTTAATAAGTACATTGGTGTGTGTTTTTTCACCAAATATTAAGTTAGAAACATTTACTCATGTCTGTTTTAAAAATGATTACTTATCCATTTTCCTTAGTCCATTTAATTTTTTCTACAATAAACAATTCCAAATTTTACTTAATTTGTTCTAAGAACTGTCACCCTGATTACTTCCTCAGCAAATGCTTATTATCTGATCTATTGCATCAATAGTTAGAGACATTCTAATGCTCTTGATGGATAAAAATTGTAGATGTGCTTTACACAGGGTTTACCAAGTCACACTTGTATGAATGGTTCTTATTTTCTATATCATTGCAAGAATGAAGTATTTTCTTTTCTAAGTGTTTGCTAATTTTATAGGAAAGAAATTATATTTTGCTTAATTTGACTTTTAAAATTATTTCTGTGGAATAACAGAAAAGAAACTCTTTTATTTGTTTACATGCTCTCTTTTGAGATTTGTTTATACTCTTTTCTTTTTTCTCACTTATTTTCAGTTTACTTGAAAGGCAGAGGGAGGGAAGGAGGGAGAGAGGTAGAGAAATAGAGAGAGGTGGGGGAGAGAAAGAGAGATCGTCTATCCACTGGTTCACTCTTGAAATGCCCACAATAGCTGGGGCTAGACCAGACTGAAGCCATGGCTGCAATTCATGTCTCCCATGTGTGTGGCAGGGATCTAAGTAATTAATAGATTACCTGCTGCCACCCTGGGTCCACGTTATCAGGAAAGTGGATTAGAATGGAGCCAGGGCTTTAACCAGGCACTATGATATGGAATATGGCCATACCACAAGGTATCTTAACCACTGAGCCAAACGCTCACCCCTGTTCATGCTTTGCATACATTTTTCCATGGTGATAAAATGTTGCCTGCATTGCTTTTGCTTTTTTTTTAACATTTTGTGAAAAATGGAGTTCTCAAGGTTAGTATTCTGTTGTTGACCAGCGCTGATAATTTGAGAAATATATTAATACAACAATAGGAAGTTTAGCCATCTTGGATGCCATTCTGAAACAGAGAATGAATCCCAAAGGAAGTCTTCAACATTTTCAGCACATATCTTTTTAAACTAAATTCTAGAGCATTTGGAGACGGTCATTTCCCTAAATGTTTCTCAGTGCGTTTGCTCTAAAATTTCAGACAGTCCTTCTAGGTTTGGTGCTAAGGAATCATCACCCTTACACAAGTTCCACATTCGGAATATGCAGCAAATGTTTTTGGTTTATGACTCATGACACCCATTATAGCAATTCTACACCCTAAACACTTTCAAAGTATAAGGATTGGGCTTCCATATCCATTCAAATGTGAGCCAGGACAGTGGAAACGACTTGCTGATGGGCCTGAGTTCTCCATCGCTGCCTTACTGCTTTCCATGTTCATGCCAGCTGCTTTGCATGTCTGCCTTTTCAATGGAGCCACAGGAAACCCCTCTTCTGTTAAAGCATGCAAATGACAGTTATAATGCATTAAATCTTCCCCTAGGCCAACAATCTACATTTCTCAGGGACCAGCAAGAAATTAAATGAAAAGTGATCCCAGGAGACTTTAGGTACACAGCAAATGTCCCAGGGCATAAAGGCATAGACAACAGGTAAGAGCAGAGGGAATTGTAACTGGGGGCCAGCAAAGAGAAGAGCGTCTGCTATGGAGAAGTTCAGGTAAAGAAACTCCCTGAGGCACTGCTCCATGGAATCAGCTCACTTTTTATATGGCCTCAGTTTTCAGTGAGGCGAATGCAGGGCCTCTACAAGGTCTGAGAAGGTGCACGAATGTGATGACTGCAACACTGAGGCACTATGAAATACTGAAGCAAATTTTGAAGTATTGCAAATGTATTTTACTACTGTAGTTTGCATGATGACATGCAGAGTTAAAGCTGTTTCATTTCTCATTCTGTAAACATACACGGACTTCTGGCCGCCAGATTCGATCATCTAGAATGCCTTACAGCCATTAAGAATAATAGATTTTAGTGGATTAGCTTCTTTGTCTTAAATTTGAGTCACTTTAAGAGTAACAGACTGATTTTTCTACTTTCTTTGTCCTCCCAGTAAGCTACATTTGAAAACAAATTCCAGCCGGAGCTGCGGCTCACTAGGCTAATCCTCCGCCTAGCGGCGCCAGCACACAGGGTTCTAGTCCCAGTTGGGGCACCGGATTCTGTCCCGGTTGCCCCTCTTCCAGGCCAGCTCTCTGCTGTGGCCAGGGAGTGCAGTGGAGGATGGCCCAAGTGCTTGGGCCCTGCACCCCATGGGAGACCAGGAGAAGCACCTGGCTCCTGCCTTTGGATCAGCGCGATGCGCTGGCCGCGGAGGCCACTGGAGGGTGAACCAACGGCAAAGGAAGACCTTTCTCTCTGTCTCTCTCTCTCACTGTCTGCTCTGCCTGTCAAAAAAAAAAAAATAATAAAAAAAATAAAAAAAAAAAATTCCAAAGGCTTGGAAGAGTTCATCCATCTCTGGAAGGTACTGCAGATCAGCTCAGTAAGCAGGGTCTGGCCGAATGCTTCAAGCTGTGTGCTGAGAGACTGGATCTTGGCTTGGTGTGCCTGGAGCAAAGGATGCCTTTGGCACTAGTCTTAGTAAAAGAAAGTACTTGTCATCCAATCATTGTGCAGTTGAGTTACTCATTTGACACGTTAAATGAATAATTACGGATTCACTAACCTGAGGCCCATTTTAGGAGCCAAGCTGCAACCTACTAATACCCAAGATCAAGCTTTGTGCTGCACAGAGACGCTGGTCTGCAGCTAATAAATGAGCCCATTATTTTTGGTCTGGGAAGGATGATGTTTGGAATCAACTTTAACTCTTTGGTAAGAATTTTTTTTATGCCTTCCATTTGTTTCCAATCTGTTTTAGATATGTAATTTGTAGTACTCCACAGTCATAATCTAATTTCTTAAGTTAATTCTGTGTTTCCTTTCAAACAAATCTGGGTGTAATTTTTGAGAGTTCATTTGTCAAACTCTGTGACCCTTTAAAATAATCTCCAATGTCACCCCATGGGAGACCAGGAAAAGCACCTGGCTCCTGGCTCCTGCCATCGGAACAGCGCGGTGCGCCGGCCGCAGCGCACTGGCTGCGGCGGCCATTGGAGGGTGAACCAACGGCAAAGGAAGACCTTTCTCTCTGTCTCTCTCTCTCACTGTCCACTCTGCCTGTAAAAAAAAAAAAAAAAAAAAAATCTCCAATGTAACCAAGAAAGCCCTGCATTAAATACAAAACTTTTTAAAGGCAATAATATGTTTTCAAGAAGTTCTTTGTTGTTTTTCCTGACTTTTAAAAGTCAAGATAATTTTCAAAGTGAATTTGCATTTCAAAATCAGGGTGCAAACAGAGGGTTCTATGATAGCAAGTTGGTTTTGACCTGGGAAGAGAGACATGCTTTCTGGAGCATTCTTAGCATTCTCAAATTTCTAAACCCACCTCTCAAGGAATATGCTTAGATACTGATTCATCATATTTCCTTCATGTCTCATATTCTCATTGCATTATGAAAATATCCTCATGGAAATTTTACTACATGGCAGCACACTTGTCTAAAAAATCTTACTTGTCTCATAAGATTTCCCTTTCAAAAATGGGCATTTCTGAGTAGATATGGTATACAGAGAAAATATATAATATTTAATGATTAGTATGAATATATTCAGTAGGCAATAGAAATACTTTGGACTAATTTTGAAAGAAGATAGAAAAACCCCACCCCACTCTCCTCACTGAGCAATTGTACACATGATTGTGTTTATCATCTGGATCCTATTTCAGGTTCAATTACAATGGATCACTCTGTTCACTCGCCCTATATATTCCAAAGAAAACTTTTTACATTTGATTATGGATACATCTCTTTCTCCCTCTTTACATATATATATATATATATATATACACACACACACGCTTTTCTATATGATATATCTTATATATACTATATATATACCTATATATATACTTTTATATATGGTATATATTATAATATATATGTATGTATATATATGTATATATAATCAAAAGTTTAGATTTCTGCTGAAATCTGTCAATTTTTTAAATTAAATTTGAAGCTGCACAGTTAGGGATAAATTCTACTGTAGAATTGAAAAAGGTTTTTTTTTTTTTGACAGGCAGAGTGGACAGTGAGAGACAGAGAAAGGTCTTCCTTTTGCCGTTGGTTCACCCTCCAACGGCCGCCGCGGCCGGCACACCGCACTGATCCGATGGCAGGAGCCAGGTACTTCTCCTGGTCTCCCATGGGGTGCAGGGCCCAAGCACTTGGGCCATCCTCCACTGCCTTCCCGGGCCATAGCAGAGAGCTGGCCCGGAAGAGGGGCAACCGGGACAGAATCCGGCATCCCGACCGGGACTAGAACCCTGTGTGCCGGCGCCGCAAGGCGGAGGATTAGCCTAGTGAGCCACGGTGCCGGCCTGAAAAAGTTATTTTAAAAGATGTATATAAAGGTGAAGAACAGGTCATCAAAGAAGGAGGTACCTTTCTCTGAAGGGAGGAGAGAACTTCCATTCTGACTACGACCTTGCGTAAATATGATCAGAGTCGGTGAACTCAAAAGGCTTCCATAGCCTTGGCAACTCATGACAAGAGCCTAGGGAGATTACTGATGCCATAAGCAAGAGTGTCAATTTGTTAAGTCAACAACAGGAGTCACTGTGCACTTACTCCTCATGTAGGATCTCTGTCCTTAATGTGCTGTACATTGTGATTTAATGCTATAACTAGTACTCAAACAGTATTTTTCACTTTGTGTTTCTATGTGGGTGCAAACTGATGAAATCTTTACCTAATATTTGCTAAACTGATCTTCTGTATATAAAGATAATTGAAAATGAATCTTGATGTGAATGGAAGGGGAGAGGGAGCAGGAAAGGGGAGGGTTGCAGGTGGGAGGGAAGTTATTAGGGGGGGAAGCCATTGTAATCCATAAGCTGTACTTTGGAAATTTATATTCATTAAAAAATGTTAAATACAAAAAAAAAGAAGTATATAAAGGGTGTAAAATAAACTCATGAAAAATGAAGAGCATGAAATTATCTGTTTTGGAGCAATTTTTAAAAAGATATAATCCCAGCCATACGTATAGACTATCCCTTTAATAAATATTTGTTGAACCAAGTTATCATTGTCTTGGCAGTGTGGTTGATGTCCTTAATTTTGAAACATTATTCAACAAATAAAGTTATATGAATACACATGATACGTTTTATAAATAAATGTTACAACTCTTTATAAACCTTACAGGACAACATTCTAAATGTTTCCTTGCACTTCAATGTTCATAAAAAGAAAATATTGAATTATATGTGTGAAATATTACAATTTAAATTTTAACCTGGTATCAGTTCATTACCCTCATGCTCATTTACTTTCTTTAACCCTTCATTCATTTTCTCAAAACTGTTGCCTAATTCAGGAGCAAAGGAACTTGATTACAATTGCCACAGTGTAGAACTGTCTACCTTAGGTAGACTTCCAAGAGGCGTGAAGAAAGTTAGAAGGGGAAATATTAAATTTTAGTCATTAAATTCAAATAAATGCAATTTAAAAATGAAGCTGTCCTGAAATAAGCATGGAGCATTCTGCACTACACAGCTCCTGGACTGGAGGCAATTCAGTGAAACAGAGAGCAGCTACGTGCACTGGAGTGAGAGGGAGAAGTGATGCTTAAAGCATCACTTAAGAGAAACATAAAGTGCACTTTTATAGAATTCTCATACATAAAATATCATACTTTAAGATAGACTGTAATAAGTGAAAATATGTATTATAAGCTCAAAAGTAATGGGTAAATAAAAGTTATCACTAATAAGCCAACAAAGGGAAAAATAGAACCATAAAATGTATCAACCCTAAAGGAGGCAGAAAACAAAAAACAAGATGGTAGATTCTTATCAAAAGTTACATTAAATAGGAGTGGCTTAAGCTCTCCTATTAAAAGGGAGAGATTTGGGCCAGTGCTGTGGCACAGCGGGTTAAAATGCCACCTGCAGTGCTGGTATTCCACCTGGGAGCAGGTTTGAGTCCTGGCTGCTCCACTTCCAATCCCACTCTGTGCTAATGTGCCTGAGAAGGCAGCAGAAGATGGTGCAGCTGCTTGGGCCCCTGCACCCACATGGGGACCTGGATGAGGCTCCTGGCTCTGGCCTGGCTTTTGTTGTCATGTGGAGAGTGAACCAGTGGCTGGAAGATTTCTCTCTCTGCCTCTTCCTCTTCCTCTGCCTCTGCCTCTGCCTCTTCCTCTCTGCAGCTGTGCTTTTCAAATAAATAAATAAATCTTTAAAAAAATTTAAAAAGGCAGAGAGACTGTTAGATGGGATTTTGTAAAATACACAGCTATGTGTTACCTAAAGAAGCTGACTTGCTTCTTATTTTTAAATATTTTGTATGAACATGTGATACTTGTTCACTTTAATGGGATACCACACCTTATTTCAATACACACATAATGTAAATCGATCATACCAGGCAATCCTTCCCTTGTCTTTTCTTTGTGTTTGGAACCCACTGATTTCTCTCTTTCAGTTCTTTATACAGAAAAAAAAAAAACCACATTATTGTGTGCTACACTGCCAACCTACGTTTTGTTATCCATTGTGTAACCTCCTCCTGTGCCTCCTCACCACCCCCCAGCCTCAAGTAATCAGTACTTTAGGTTCAGATGCCTCCCTCCCTTTTTTTTTTTTTTTTAAAGAACTTTCAAATATGAGAAGCAACATGCAGTATGTGTCTTCCTATGACTGGCTGACTTTACATATGAAGACTCATAAGTTCAAAGTTAAAGGATAAGGAACATCTGGAACTCATATATTGTGATGGGAATGAAAAATATTACAGTTATTCTAAAAACATTGTGGTAATTTTTATGACGTTAAACATACAATTATCATAGGACACATTAATCTCATTCTTGGGTATTTACCCAAGAGAAATAAAAACTTATGTTTACAAAAAAATGAATGTTTATAGCAATTACAGCAAATTATACATTATTGCTACAAAGTAGAAACAAAACAAATGGAAACAAATTTTTTTAAAAAAACTATAAACAGAAAGAACAGAAGGTGAAAACATAAATCAACAGTGGTAAATCCTTATGACAGGAAGCTACTCAGCAACAAAAAGAAATGGAATGTTGGAAATCGCAAATTAAATCTACAAAGAGATACTGCTATACATAAATATGTATTAAAATTACAAAACTTAATGGCTGGCCATATGACATTTTGATAAGAAAGTGTATCACATAGAACCCTGATATGATACTGATTCAGTCATAAAATGGTAAAATCATGTTTGACAGTTTCTTTAAAAATTAGGAAAAGTTTCTTAAAAGTTAAGCATACACTGGCTGATTCACTCCAGGACCAATGGTCCACAACAGCTTGTACATAACTATGATGATTTCATGAGTGTATACATTTGTCAAAATGTATCAGATTAGAGTTGTTAAATCTGTGCAGTATATGATGTGTCAAATAGGTCTCAAACAAAGCATAAAAACAAATAAATTACCAATCCTTGAAAAAGTGCTTTGTGGAATGCAGCTGACAGAAGGCAATTTTTGGCCTTTGATACAAATAGTATAAAAGAAAAATATGAACTATCAGTGATCTAAGTATACAACCCATGAATTTAAAGCATAAATTATAAACAAAGTAAACACGCATGACAGGAAATGAAGACAAGGGCAGAAATTAATGAGTGCATCAATAAAGGAAAATATTTCTTATGAAAGCCTTATAAAATTGATAAGCCCATGATGGTATTCATTAAAAAATAATGAAAAGGGGGCACATTACTTCCAACATAAAGAATGAAAAAAGAGGGGCCAGTGTTGTGGTGCTACAGGTGAAGCTGCCACCTGGAGTGCTGGCATCACATATGAGCATCAGTTCAAGTTCCTGCTCAACTTCTGACCCAGTGCCCTGCTAATGTGCCAGGGAAAGCAGCGGAAGGTGGCCCGAGTACCTCGGCTTCTGCCACCCATGTGCGAGATCGGCGTGGATTTCCAGATTCCTGAATTTGCACTGACTCAGCCCTACCTTTGCTACTGTTTGGGAACTGAACCAGCAGATGGAATATATTTTTTCCCTTTCTCTGTAACTCTGCCTTTCAAGTAAACAGCCGATTGCTAAATTTTCAAGAATTTGTAAGCCAACTGTTAAACATAGACTTTTTTTTTTTCATTTTATTTTGTTTATTTGAAGGGTAGATACACACACACACACGCACTCACATACACGGAGTGAGTCTGGATCTGCCTTTCAAATGAACGGGAGAGGTATTCTGTCTGCTGATTCATTCCCCAAATGCCCACAACAACCATGGCTGGGTCAAGCTGTTTCTCAGGATCTGCATTAGCAGGAATCTAGATCAGAAGTGGAGGGAGGACTGGAACCCATGGACTCCAACATGGGATGCTTGCACCAAATTCTCACCCTAAACACAGCTATTACTGAAATTGAATTACATATACTTTTGATTAAATAAATCAAGATGAAAGAATATAATAAATATTCAAAATTTACTCTTTCCTAATTACTTTAGTATAGTTTACTATTATCTCTGCTCTTGAAGTTATTTACATCTATTGTATTTGTACATTGGAAATACTATCTAATGGGGTGGTGCCTCACATCTCTTACCACCACTTTGCTTAATAATACATCTGGAAATTGGCCATGGTGAGAGTATTTGCACTGTGGAAATCAGCAAAAATGCTTCAGGTCTGACTTGATTTATTGTCTTGTGATTATCCAGAGTTTCAAAACGACAGATAAAATGTTAGTAATGCAGAGTAATCCTAAGTGTATTGAGTCTGTGTCCCTTACATTGTGAATAGCAAAAAAACTGAGGTGACAATGTTCAAATATTGACATTTAGTGTCAAATAAAGAGATTCTTCTATTATTCAGAGAAATTGTTCATGGCATGAAGAACAAATGAAGTCCTGCAAATATAGAATGAAGACTGAAAGTATATTCCTTTTAATGAATATTATTTGTACAAAAGTGAGAAATTGTTTAACAGGAGAGAAAATGTCAGATTTCACAACATTTTTGAAAGAGAGAGAGAATGTTAGGAAGCATCTCATTGTCAGGTAGGGTTGCTGTGTAGCCAGAGATCGGCTATGAATAAAAGAGTTTGATAAAAATCTAAGAAAAAACTCAATGAGATCAAATGTCAGATGTTACCTATGAAAAATACGATTTTCACGCATTTTATTATCAGAAAATTATGCACAATAGAGATTTTATGCCAATAAAATTGATAATTATCTCATACACATATTCAATGCATACATTACATGCTGCTTGTTAAACATTTGCCAGCACATCCCTGTAATAATCTTACAGACAACTAAAGACAAGAAAAGACATATGCTTGTGAATGAATAAACAAATATAAATGAAATGGATAAGGCTGACATTTTCTCCAATGATTAAAGTAACTTTTGGGACAGCTGCAACAATATTGAAGTGCCTGAGTTTGAATTCTGGCTCCACTTCTGATTCCAGGTTCCTGCTAATGCACACCCTGTGAGGCAGCAGGTGACGCTCAAGTATTTGAGTCCCTGCCCACCATGTGGGAGAACCAGATTGTGTTCCATGATTTTGGCTTCAGCCTGGCTTAGTTCTGACTGTTTATTCCACCCAAAGGGACGTGAACCAGCAGATAGAAGATCTCTTTCTCTTTCTCGCTCTTTCTTTTTATGTATATGTGTGTGTGCTTGTCTATTTCCATGCTTTTCAAACAAATTAAATTCTACAAACAAAAAACAACACATTTAAAACAATGGAATGAACAACTTCCTAGAAAATTAAAACATTTCAAAACTGCTTTCTGCTGCCTCTCAAGTAAATAATAATTAAAAGAGAAGAGGAAGGAAGGGGAGAGACAGAAAGTAGAAGCTGTTCATTTCCTAAAGAATGAGCTCAGATTCTGGCCCTAGATTACTTCTGCCCCATTCTATTGATCAAGTAAGTCACAAAGCCCACTTAGAAAGAGAAGTGGATATAGTCATAGAACACCGTATCTCAATAGGAGTCACGTCCGGGAGTTTGAATCCATCTTCAATCTTCCACACCTGGAGCCCCTCAGAATTTCTCTCTCTGTCCCTCTCATTTCTGGTCTTCAATGTATGATCTCAACGCACCCAGTGAAGGCCAGTGGGGAAGGCTTGGCATAAAGGTGCAGAAGTCTCTTCTTGAGGTTTTTTGTGATTCTGTTATGCCAGCCCTCACTTAGCCTTTAAAAGTTCATGAAAAGATTGGCTAGTTTCTTCTTCTTGGTGTGTATAAGCTGTAACCTATATTGGTAATTCCTCGTTCTCTGGTAGTTCTACCAGGGAAAGAACCAGTCATGGGTTTCTTGTCTCCTAGGAAGGGCTTGCCACCTTCTGAAATGTAGTTCATTTCAGTTTATTTGCGTCCTTGGCTCTCTGATGTTTTTTAATGCTATAGTTTTGTAGCTAATCTGGCTTTTTCTTAATGTTAGAATGACAGTGATAATCTCTTATGACTCTAAACCTTAATCAGACACAAATTTTCCCCAAATTCTTTTTTTTTTTTATTTTAAAATGTATTTATTTGAGAGGGAGAGAGGAAACTATCATCCACTGGTTTACTCCTCAAATAATGCCCACAGAGCTGGGATTAGGCCAGGGCAGGAGAAAGGAGCCAAGAAATCAATGCAGGTCCCCTACATGGGTGGCAGGGACCCAACCACGTATGCATCACCATGGCCTCCCAGGGTCCGCACTGGAGGGAACCTGGAGACATGGACCAGAGTCACGAGTCAATACCAGGCCCTGCAATATGAGACATAGCAACTGTCACACCCCAACTGCTAGGCAAAGAGTCTGCCCCCCTCAAAGTCTTGACTTACACGTATTCCCTTATATTGTTCTTCTTTATGGTTTACTCTAGAAGTTGTAAGGCCCTAAGTTTTCTTCACAGTCAAGGTGTGAAAGTATCCCACAACAATTATTGTTTTCAGTATTACTCTCTTTCCATCAGATTACTAATATAATTTTTAGAACCTTCTCTAATATTTTATTTATTTCTTGTACTTATAAAAATACAATGCATTTTTTCAAAATTTATTTCTTATAATAAATTATGAGATTTCTCTTTAAAATAAAACAAAAATTGTATCTGTAGCTTTGTCCTGAATCCAGAACCATATTTCAGCTTTTAACTCACTCTCCTTTTGATAAATTATTTCCCACTCATTTTCTTCATAAACTTCATTTACTTTTTGCATCATTTATGACTATCATAAAAATTGGCATTCTTACAAGGACACGGTCTTATAGAAGTTAGGATAGACATAAAAGAGCAAGTATGTATTTCTGTAAAACTTTGTATGTGTTACAAAATAGTGGTAGAATATTTCACCTGTGGAGTTTCTATGAAATCATTTGTATGATTGACACCCATCTTCATGGTCTTGTGTTCTGTTCTCCTGAATTTCGACAACAGCATTGTCATAATGTTGTTACCTATTCTTTCTCTTCCATATTGCCTGCAGTAACTTTAAGGATTCAGAAATGATTTTTGCTATAGTCTCCCTCAGTGGCCAAGTAAAGAAACACAGAGTGAGGCTGACATCTGGTTCAGTGATGAAGAAACCACAAAAAACATCATCTCACCTAATTAGACATGCTGGTGTTTTTAGCCCTACTACTTCAGGTGGCGTCAAAGAACTAAAGGCAGGCCAAGTGCTGGCTGTTCCCAGAAGTGTGTTTCAAAAGAGAGCTCTTTGCATCTTCTGTTTCCAGCAGGTGCCAAGTGCACAGCATTAATATTTTTTCTGTGGCTGAGTAGGAACTTTTTGTAACCTTTCCTCTGTGCTGCTGTTCTAGGGGAATTATGCCAGTCTGACACCCAAGGGATATAAAATTTAACTTCACTGGGACCATTTTTGCAATTCTGTTCTTGTTAATAAACTATCTCATCAATTTTTTAAGTAGCTATGGAGGCAGCCACACACTTTTCCTGAAATTTTCCTTTAAGCTAAGGGCACGGACATACATGTACACACGTGTGTGTGTGCACGTGCATGTATGATGTTGAAGGGCACTGAGTTATAGAAACGATTCTGGTTGTGCGAGGCAGCTCAGAAGAGGAAGTAGACTAGGATAGCATAGTTCTTCAGCGACTTTATGCGTGCATCTGGTATTTAACTCCCAGCCGCAAAGTCTGCTTGTCTTTCAAGTACAGCCCAAGGCACATGTCAGGAACGAATGCTTCCCTTATGGCCACTGCTGGCTCTGATGTCTGAATTCTTAAAACACATTTGCATTCCACACTCATCTTAGCATTCAATTACACACCACCCAGAATTGCATGGGTTTTTTGTAAACTGTGGTTTAAAATTTCAGTTTTTGCTTTCGTTTTCCTTAAAATAATCCTAATTTTATGTATTTTTTTTTAATCCATGGTTCCTTATTCTTGAAGAAAAAGAAAAAAGATAGTCTAGGGGCCAGTGCTGTGGTATAGTGGGTGAAGCTGCCACATGCGGTGCCGGCATCCCATGTGGGCGCTGGTTCGATTCCCGGCTGCTCTACTTCCAATCCAGCTCTCTGCTATGGCCTGGGAAAGCAGTGGAGGATGCCCAAATGCTTGGGTCCCTGCACCCGAGTGAGAGCCTGAGGAGGCTCTTGGCTCCTGGCTTTGGATTGGCCCAGGTCCTGCTTTTGCTGCCATCTAGGGAGTAAATCAGCAGATGGAAGACCTTTCTCTCTCTCTCCCTCTCCCTCTTCCTTTCTGTAACTCTGCCTTTCAAATAAATACAACAATAATTTAAAAAAATAAAGTCTATACAAACACAGCCAAGCTGGTCCTAGACATGGTAGATGTCTCCAGACCAAGTGGGATTTATCCCTAGTATGCAGGGATGGTTCAATATTCGAAAGTCAATCAATGTAATACATCACATTAATAAATTGAGAAACAAAAATCATATGATTATCTCAATAGATGCAGAGAAAGTATTTGACAAAATACAACACCCTTTCATGATGAAAACCCTAAGCAAATTGGGGTTAGAAGGAACATTCCTCAACACAATTAAGGCAGTCTATGATAAACCAATGGCCAGCATCATATTGAATGGGGAAAAGTTGGAGGCATTTCCATTGAAAACTGGCACCAGACAGGGATGCCCACTCTCACCATTGCCATTCAGTATAGTCCTAGAAGTGTTAGCCAGGGCCATCAGGCAAGAAAAAGAAATTAAAGGGATACAAATGGGAAAGGAGGAAGTTAAACTATCCCTATTTGCAGATGACATGGTACTATATATAGGGGGCCCGATAAACTCCTATAAGAGACTATTGGAACTCATAGAAGAGTTTGGTAAAGTAGCAGGATACAAAGTCAACGCTCAGAAATCAACAGCCCTTGTATACACAGATAATGCCAGGGCCGAGGAAGAACTTCTAAGATCAATCCCATTCACGATAGCCACAAAAACAATAAAGTACCTTGGAATAAATTTCAAAGACCTCTATGATGAAAATTACAAAACACTAAAGAAAGAAATAGAAGACGACATAAAAAAATGGAAAAACCTGCCATGCTCATGGATTGGAAGAATCAATATCATCAAAATGTCCATTCTCCCAAAAGCAATTTACAAGTTCAATGCAATACCAATCAAAATACCAAAGTCATTCTCCAAAGACCTAGAAAAAACGATGCTAAAATTCATATGGAGAAACAGGAGACTGAGAATAGCTAAAGCAATCCTTTACAATAAAAACAAGGCTGGAGGCATCACAATTCCAGACTTCAAGACATACAAGGCAGTTATAATCAAAACAGCCTGGTACTGGAACAAAAATAGATGGATAGACCAATGGAACAGAATAGAAACACCTGAGATCAATCCAAATATCTACAACCAACTCATATTCGACAAAGGACCTAAAACCAACCCCTGGAACAAGGACAGCCTCTTCAACAAATGGTGCTGGGAAAACTGGATGTCCACATGTCGAAGTATGAAGCAAGACCCTACCTTACACCTTATACAAAAATCAACTCAACATGGATCAAAGAACTAGAGATGTGCCACGACACCATGAAACTATTTGAGAGCATAGGGGAAACCCTTCAAGATATTGGAACAGGTGAAGAATTCCTGGAGAAGACCCCAGAGGCACGGGTAATCAAAGATAAAATAAACAAATGGGATTACCTCAAATTGAAGAGTTTCTTTACAGCAAAGGAAACAGTCAGGAAAGTGAAGAGGCAACCAACAGAATGGGAGACGTTATTCGCAAACTACACAACAGATAAAGTATTAACAACTAGAATCTATAAAATGATCAAAAAAACACCACAAAATCAAAACAAACAACCCAATAAAAAATGGGCCAAGGACCTTAACAGACATTTTTCAAAAGAGGAAATCCAAATAGCCAACAGACACATGAAAAAATGCTCAGGATCCCTAGCCATCAGGGAAATGCAGATCAAAACCACAATGAGGTTTCACCTCACTCCGGTTAGATTGGCTTACATACAGAAATCAACCAACAACAGATGCTGGTGAGGATGTGGGGAAAAAGGGACACTAATCCACTGTTGGTGGGAATGCAAACTGGTAAAGCCACTATGGAAGACAGTTTGGAGAGTCCTCAGAAACCTGAATACAGCACTACCACAGGACCCAGCCATCCCACTCCTTGGAATTTACCCAAATGGAATTAAAGGGGAGAAAAAAAGAACCATTTGCACCTCAATATTTGTTGCAGCTCAATTCACAATAGCTAAGACATGGAATCAACCTAAATGTCCATCAACGGATGACTGGATAAAGAAACTATGGGATATGTACTCTATGGAACACTATACAGCAGTAAAAAACAGTGAAATCCGGGCATTCACAACAAAATGGAGGAAGCTGGAAAACATCATGCTGAGTGAAATAAGCCAGTCCAAAAGGGACAAATATCATATGTTCTCCCTGATCAATGGCAACTAAACGAGCATCTAAAATGATACCCATTGAAGTGAAATGGACACTATGAGAGACAATGACATGATCAGCCCTGGTCTAGACTGTTGAAGAACAACTTACTATTTTATTCCTTTTAGTATTTTTGTTGTTGTTGTTGTTGTTGTTGTTGCTCTGTTTGTTCTACATAAGACCACTGGTTGAACTCTGTAATCAATGCACAATCATTCGTAGGCATTTAGAATTAACAAAAAAGTGATCTCTGTTAAACATAGGAGTGGGAATAAGAGAGGGAGGAGATATATAGGTTGGCACATGCTCACTCGGACTTACCTCCAATGGTGGAACTAGAAATGTGCCAGGGGATTTCAACTCAATCTTACCAAGGAGGCAGGTACCAATGCCAACGCACTTGGTAAAGTGATAAGTATAAATACACAACCGATCAAAAAGATAGGATATGTGTCGATGAGATTTCACAAATAAGACCAGTGTAAGCAAATAATGAAGGATAGAATTAAAAGGGAGAGAGTGATCCTGCGGGGGAAACAGGACAGACAGCAGACTCATAGAATGGCAGCACTCCTGCCTCAGAATCAACCCTTGGGACATTCGGATCTGGCTAAAAGGCCCATGAGAGTCTCACAGGCATGGAAAGCCATGACATGGTGGCAAAAAACAATCTAAATGAAAGATCCTGGTGAACAAGACCCCAGCAGAAGGAACAGGCCATCAAGGAGAGAGGCGCCTTTCTCTGAAGGGAGGAAGGAACCTCCACTGTGATGCGGCCTTGACTAAACAAGTTCAGAGTCGGTGAACTCAAGGGACTTCCATAGCCTAGACAGCTCATAGCAAGAGTCTCAGGTGATTGCTGATGTCATAAATAGGAGTGCCAATTGTTAAATCAACAACGGGAGTCACTGGGTACATACTCCCCACGTAGGATCTCTGTCCTTAATGTGTTCTACTATGAAACTTTTTTTTAACTTTTATTTAATGAATATAAATTTCCAAAGTACAGCTTATGGATTACAATGGCTTCCCCCCCATAACGTCCCTCCCACCCGCAACCCTCCCCTTTCCCATTCCCTCTCCCCTTCCATTCACATCAAGATTCATTTTCGATTCTCTTTATATACAGAAGATCAGTTTAGCATACATTAAGTAAAGATTTCAACAGTTTGCTCCCACACAGAAACATAAAGTGAAAAATACTGTTTGAGTACTAGTTATAGCATTAAATCTCAATGTACAGCACACTAAGGACAAAGATCCTACATGAGGAGTAAGTGCACAGTGACTCCTGTTGTTGACTTAATAAATTGACACTCTTGTTTAAGGCATCAGTAATCACCCTAGGCTCTTGTCATGAGCTGCCAAGGCTATGGAAACCCCCTGAGTTCACCGACTCTGATCATATTTAGACAAGGCCATGGTCAAAGTGCAAGTTCTCTCCTCCCTTCAGAGAAAGGTACCTCCTTCTTTGAAGACCTGTTCTTTCCACTGGGATCTCACTCACAGAGATCTTTCATTTAGGTTTTTTTTTTTTTTTTTTTTTTTTTTTTTTTTTTTTTTGCCAGAGTGTCTTGGCTTTCCATGCCTGAAATACTCTCATGGGCATTTCAGCCAGATCCGCATGCCTTAAGGGCTGATTCTGAGGCCAGAGTGCTGTTTAGGACATCTGCCATTCTATGGGTCTGCTGTGTATCTCACTTCCCATGTTGGATCATTCTCTCCCTTTTTTATTCTATCAGCTAGTATTTGCAGACACTATTCTTGTTTATGTGATCCCTTTGGTTCTTAGTCCTACCATTATGATCAATTGTGAGCAGAAATTGATCACTGGGACTAGTGAGATGGGATTGGTACATGCCACCTTGATGGGATTGAATTGGAATCCCCTGGTATGTTTCTAACTCTACCGTTTGAGGTAAGTCAGCTTGAACATGTCCCGAATTGCACATCTCTTCCCTCTCTTATTCCCACTCTTATATTTAACAGCGATCACTTTTCAGTTAAGTTTCAGCACTTAAGAAGAATTGTGTATTGATTACAGTATTCAACCAAAAGTATTAAGTAGAACAAACAAACAAACAAAAATACTAAGAGGGATAATATATTAAGTTGCTCATCAACAGTCAGGGTGAGGGCTGATCAAGTCACCGTTTCTCCTAGTGTTCATTTCACTTTAACAGGTTTCCCTTTTGGTGCTCAGTTAGTTGTCACCTATAAGGGAGAACAAGTGGTATTTGTCCCTTTGGGATTGGCTTATTTCACTCAGCATACTATGAAACTTAAAAAACAACACTACTAGTCGAACAATACCCTATACCTTGTGCGGTTGTGTGAGTGCAGCCTGTTGAAATCCTTGCTTAGTATATACTAAGTTGATCTTCAGTATATGAAGGTAATTGAAAATGAGACTCGATGAAGGGCGGGATGGGAGAGGGAGTGGGAGAGGGGAGGGCTGCGGGAGGGAGGGAGGTTGGGGGGGAAGCCACAACAATACAAAAGTTGCACTTTGTAAATTCACATTTACTAAATAAAAAAATAACTACATAACAAACAAAAAAAAAGAAAAAGAAAAAAAAAGAACTTAATACTTTACCCTTTTAGTATTTTTTATGTTCTACTTAAAACTATTGGTTGAACTCTGTAATTAATACACAATTACTCTTAGGTGTTTAATTAATGCTATAACTAGTACTCAAATAGTATTTTACACTTTGTGTTTCTGTGTGGGTGCAAACTGTTGAAATCTTTACTTAATATATGCTAAATTGATCTTCTGTATATAAAGATAATTGAAAATGAATGTTGATGTGAATGGGAGGGGAGAGGGAGTGGGAGAGGGGAGTGTTGTGGGTGGGAGGGAAGTTATGGGGGGGGAAGCTATTATAATCCATAAGCTGTACTTTGGAAATTTATGTTCATTAAATAAAATAAAATATAAAAAAATGTATACAGAAAAAGATTCGTTTATTAATTTGCTGCCCAAAATAGGGTCAAAAGTCTGGGGAAAAAAAGAAAGCATACACAATTTCCTGCTTTCTTATAGCTCTTATTCTCTTTGCGCTTCTTTTGTGGTTATCCAAACCAGACGACTTCTTGGCAAGATTATGAAAGATTTAGATAATGAAGGAAATTCCTGAAGCTCATGAACAGCATTGTGCTGTGCATTTTTTTTTTTCAGTCTCAAGCTTTCAGCTGTCAGCTAGTACTGTCTTTCGGCTGGCTGCAACCACACATGCATGTTGCAAAACCATTCCACAGAGGCATGCCCTCGCGAGTAAGGACTTTCTTTACATTTCCATCTGAAGCACCGTCTGCTTTAGCTGGATTTGGACCAAGGTGTGTTTCTGCAGTTACATAAAAAGCCACTTGAGAAACTCTGTCTGCGGGCCTCCGATCTCTCATTTACTCCAGGGTCTTCCTGTGCCCCTGCTGGGTGCTGCTGGGCAGCGAGGTTGGGCTGCCTCTCAGTCACATTCTGCACCTACCACAGCGACTCGTCCTCCCAGTGACTCCATCTCCAAACCCCCGTCCCTCGGGCTGTTACATTCGAAATTGGATTTGCCTTTTTTTTTTTTTTAAAGATTTTATTTATTTCAGAGGTAGAGTTACAGCCAGTGAGAGGAAGAGACAGAGTGAAAGGTCTTCCATCTGCTGGTTCCAAATGCTCCAAATGGCTGCAATGGCTGGAGCTGGTCTAGTCTGAAGCCAGGAGCCAGGAGCTTCCTCCAGGTCTCCCACGTGGGTGCAGGGGCCCAAGGACTTGGGCCATCTTCTGCTGCTTTCTCAGGCTACAGCAGAGAGCTGGGTAGGAGTGGAGCAGCTGGGACTAGAATGAGAGCCCATATGGGATGCCAGCACTGCAGGTGGAGGGTTAACTTACTGTGTCACAGCACCAGCCCGTGGATTTGCCTTTTCAAGATGTGACATCTTATTTTACTTTCTTCTTTATTAAATTTTGGGATTTGAGAAGAAAATGAAAGCATTATGAAAAGCATACATTTAGTAACCAGATGTGGCAGCAAATTTTGAATTTTCCAGTCCCCACACCTTGACCAATCGCTTAGTTTCCCTGACCTCAGCTTTTTTTTTTTTTTTCATTTACTAACTAGAGATAATATCTGTCTTGTGGAATGGGGAAGACTAGTAACAATTCCTCTGGTAACAAGTACTATGAATATTTTAATTCAGTCTATCATATGAGCTGAATTAATAAGACGGTTTCTCTTTCTTTCTCTCTCTCTCTCCTCTCTCTCTCCTCCCTTCCCTCTTACAAAGACATAAATAAATCTTTTAAAAATATAAGGGGGCCAGCGTTCTGTTACAGCCAGTTAAACTTCTGCCTGCAATGCCAGCATCCTTGCTAATGCTCCTGGAAAAAAAAGGGAAGATGGCCCAAGTACTGGGCCCCTGCCTGCATGTGGGAGACCCGGATGGAGTTCCAGCTTCCTGGGTTTGGCCTTGCCCAACCCTGGCTGGACGGCCATTTAGGGAGTGAACCAGCAGATAGAAGATCTCTCTCTGTCTCTCTGTCTCTCTGTCTTTTCCCTTCCTCTCATTCTGAAACAAAGAAATAAATCATTTTTTAAAGGGGGCTTGAACTGATTAAAATCTCAATTAAAATTATTTGGGAAATTATCACTTATATATACATTAATTTAACAAAAATATATGGGGCTCTCTTAGGTACCATCTACCTTAATTTGCACCATTTTGTATTAAATATATAAATATAACGTGAGGAGGTTAGGAACATTTGTGTTGGTGTGTGCATGTGAGGGGTGTAATTGGTTCTTGGACTGAATAAAAGATGTAAAATTGCAAGTAAACATCCCTCTCTGTTCCACTAGTCTGATCTAAAAGTAACTGCTATCAATGTTTTCTTGTTCATTATTAAAATTTTTCACGCATATAATTTCATTGAGTTAAATATTTGCTGAGTAGCATTTATGTAACATTCTTGTAGTTCTTGGGATGCATTAAGGAAAACATGAACTAGATCTCTCTCTCTCATTTCCCCTCCCTTCTTGGGGCTTGTGTGTGTGTGTGTGTGTGTGTAAACATTTCCCCCCTTGTGTATCAGTCTTTTTATTCTTTTTAAAAATTTTATGACAAGAGCCTAGGGTGATTACTGATGCCATAAACAAGAGTGTCAGTTTGTTAAGTCAACAACAGGAGTCACTGTGCACTTACTCCTCATGTAGGATCTTTGTCCTTAGTGTGCTGTACATTGAGATTTAATGCTATAACTAGTACTCAAACAGTATTTTTCACTTTATGTTTCTGTGTGGGAGCAAACTGTTGAAATCTTTACTTAATGTATGCTAAACTGATCTTCTGTATATAAAGAGAATCGAAAATGAATCTTGATGTGAATGAAAGGAGAGAGGTTATGGGAAAGGGGAGGGTTGCGGGTGGGAGGGACGTTATGGGGGGGAAGCCATTGTAATCCATAAGCTGTACTTTGGAAATTTATATTCATTAAATAAAAGTTAAAAACAAAACAAAACAAAAAAAAACACATTGACATATTCAGGATAAAGTCCAAATTCTTTGACTATAAAAATTTACTGTCCTGTAAGATTCTTTTAAGGTTGTTTAAGCATGATTTTTTTTTCCTGTGAAGTAATTGTTAATGTTATTACGTGAATTAAGCCTTCCTTTTGTATACCATTGCTTTTCACTGCGTTAAAAAAGAAAATGACATTTATTTGAAATGCAGAGTTACAGAGGGAGAGAGAGAGAGAGAGAAAGACAGAGAGAGAGAGATCTTCCAGCTGGTGGTTCACTCCCCAAATGCCCTCAGTGGTTGGAGTTGGGCCAAGTCCAAGCCTGGAGCTTGGAACTCCATCCTGTCTTCCAAATGGGTACAGGGGCCCAAACACTTGCGCCGTCATCCTGCTGCTTTCTCAGGTGCATTAGAAAGGAGTTGGATAGTTTATGGGGCAGCCAGGACTCAAACCAGTGCCTCTATGGGATGTAGGCTGTGCCACAATGCCAGCCCTCATGGCATTGTTATAGAGCTTTTAAAGCATAGGAACAGCTACTCTTTACATTCCTGATCTCTTCTACAAGATAGTGAACAATTTAAAGAGAGGGACTGGACCACCACTTGCTTCTGATTTCCCATTGCTTAGTATAAAACAAATTCTTGAAAATGAGTTTTGTGTTTATAAATGCAGCCAAGTGAACATTTGTCCCATTTAGGGGAATAGACATGGTTAACTTATATTTAAATATAAATTATAAAAAAATTTTATTTATATAAGGTGAACAAATTTCATGTATTTCATATACACATATTTAAGAGCATAATGAGAAGTGAAATCCAGTGAGTTCTCATAAATACATACATCTGTGTACTCTCTCACGCAAATCAAGATACAGAATATTTCCACCACAGAAAGTCTCCTCATGTCCCCTCCCAGTCAGGTCTTGCTCTAAATCCACATCAAAAGCCACACCAAACCCTTACCTGTTGCAAGACTTCATACTAATGGAATCACACAGTATCTTTTCTGTATGGCTTCATCTACTCAGTAAAATATTTTTTAAAGTATCCATTTTATCATATGCACCCAAGAGTCTGTTTTTCATTGTTACTTTGTATGAATTTAATAACTGTTTATTTCTTTCTTGGTGGGTATTTTGATTATTTCCAGTCTTAATCAGTATGATTAACATGGATTTGAACATTCATATACAAGTATTTTTGTGGACACATGTCTTTATTTCTCCTGGAGTAGAACTTTTGGGTCATAGAATAGGCATGTGTTTATAAGAAGCTGCCAGTTTTCCAAATTAACTGAACCATTTTGCCCTCTGCAATGTATGAGAAATCCAGTCGTTCCACATTTTCACCAACATTGAGATCTGTGTGTATGAAGTGGGATATAATTTTGGTTTTAATTTGCACTTTCTTGATGAATAATGATTTTGATCATCTTTTCATGGAATTTGTGGGCATTTTGCACATTCTTTCATAAAGTGTCCAAATATTTTGTGTGATTTTAAATTCAGTTGTTTTTGCCTTCATTATGAAGTTGTTGGAGCTCTTTATATTGCCTGATACAAGTCATTTTTCAAATATATGGATTATATAGATATTTGTGCTAGGTCATGTCTTGCCTTTTCATTTTCTTAAGATTATCTTCTTGTGAGCAGAAGCTTTTAATTTTACAGAAGTACAGTTTATTTTGTTTTTCTTTAAAATAAAGACCTCTGTATCCTGGCCAAAAATCTTTGACTACCTCGAGATATCATTGATAATTTCTCTGGTGCTCTTCTAGAAGTGTCAGCTCTTACATTTATGTTCACGATCCATCTCAACTTAGGTCTTGAGTGTCATGTAAAATAGGGGCTAAAGTACCTTTATGAACATGGACATTCAGGGGCTGGTGCTGCTAACATGCCTGGGAAGCAGTGGAAAATGTCTCAAGTGCTGGGCCCCTGCATCTACATGGGAGATCCAGATGAAGCTCCTGGCTCCTGGTTTCAAATCAGCCCAGCTCCAGCCTTTGTGGCCATTTGGGGAGTGAACCAGTGAATAGAATCTCTCCTCTCCTCTCCTCTCCTCTCCTCTCCTCTCCTCTCCTCTCCTCTCCTCTCCTCTCCTCTCCTCTCCTCCCCTCCCCTCCCCTCCCCTCCCCTCTCTTCTCTCTCCTTTCTCCTCTCCTCTTTTCTCTTCTCTTCACTTCCCTCCCCTCCCCTCCCCTCTTCTCTCTCTCTCTCCCTGTCTCTGTATTTCTCCCTCTCTGTGTTTGTAACCCTGCCTCTCAAATAAATAAATAAATCTTAAAAAAATAAAATATGGACATCCAGCTGTTCCAGCATGACATTATTTTTATTTATTATTTAAGAAGCAGGAAGGGAGAGAGGAAATGAGTGAGAGCATTTCCATGTATTTGTTCACTCTCCAAATGCTTGTAATAGCTTAGACTGGGTGGGACCAAAGATGGGAGCCAGAACCCAATCCGGGCTTCCTACATGGGTGGCAGGAACTCATTTGCAGGAACCATCACTACTGCCTCTAAGGGTCTCCATTAGCAGGAGGCTGGAGTCAGGAGCTGGAGCCAGAAATTGAACCAGGTACTCTCATGTGGGCCTTGCCTTTTAACTGGTATCTTCAACGCTAGGCTAAATGTTTGCCTCTCAGCATGACATTTTGAAAAGATTTTTCTTGGGGTCGGTGCTGTAGTGTGTTGGGTAAAGCCGCCGCCTGCAGTGCGGGCATCCCACATGAGCGCCAGTTCAAGACCCGGCTGCTCCACTTCCGATCCAGCTCTCTGCTATGGCCTGGGAAAGCAGTAGGAGATGGCCCAAATGCTTGGGCCTCTGCACCCACGTGGGAGACCAGAAGAAGTTCCTGGCTCCTGCCTTTGGATCGGTGCAGCTCTGGCTGTTGTGGCCAACTGGGGAGTGAACCAGCGGATAGAAGACCTCCCTCTCTCTGTGCCTGTCCTTCTCTCTCTGTGTAACTCTTTCAAATAAAAAATAACCATTTTTTAAAAAAAGATTTTTCTTTCCCTTTGAATTGCTTTTCCAGCAAATAGTGACCATATTCTTATGGCTCTATTTCTAGACTGTTAATTTAGTTTCATAAATCTGTATGTCTCTCCTTAAAATCACATTGTCTTAATTACTATAACTTGACAGTAAGTTTGCTACCAGGTAATGTGAATTCTCCAATTTTTTTCTTTTTCTTAAAAAAATTGAGATGTAGACACTGAGAGAGAGAGATAGAGTGTGAGAGAGGGAGAGCGAGCCCCCCACTGGAGCACTCCCCAGGCTGAGTGGGATCATCAGGCTGAGGCAGACGCTGAGAATCAGCAAGTGAGTCCAGGCCTCCAACAGGGCTTGTAGGAAGCCAATTACAAGAACACTTAGCACTGCCTCCCAAAGTCTGCACTGGTGGAAAACTGGAGTCAGGAGCCAGAGCCAGGAATTGACACCAGCTCCGATTCGGAATGTAAAAGTTTAACTACAAAACACCTGCTCCCTGTTCTCTTTGAAGACTGCTTGGTTGGTCAAATGTCATTTGAAGTTCCTTATGCATTTCAGAATCAGTTTGCCAAAATTTCTTCCAAAATTCCTGCTGGAATAATTTTCACTGAAGAGTTCTGCACACTTTTTGTTATGTATTTGTTGATTCTTTTATAAATAGTATTGTTACTATTTTCTCTGTTAATTGTTCATATACCAAAATACAGTTTATTTTTGAATGTTAACCTTGCTTCCTTTGGCTTTGGTAGATTTGCATGGTAGATTTCAACATTTTATTGTATTTTCATTTTTTTGATAACTATATACAACAACATGTGACATACAGATAAAGACAATGTTTTTCCCTATTTGTCAGTCTTTTTGTTAGGAGTTTATTATTTAGCCTGACGAGGTTGGTCAGATACTCCAGTATAACATGGGACTAAAGTATAAGAGTGATTAGATTGCATCCCACTTTAGCAGGCAAATACTCATTTCTTCACTTTTTTTTTTTTTTTTGACAGGCAGAGTGGACAGTGAGAGAGAGAGAGAGAGAGAGAGAGAGAAAGGTCTTCCTTTTCCGCTGGTTCACCCTCCAATGGCCGCCGCACCGCGCTGATCCGAAGCCAGGAGCCAGGTGCTTCTCCTGGTCTCCCATGCGGGTGCAGGGCCCAAGCACTTGGGCCATCCTCCACTGCACTCCCTGGCCACAGCAGAGGGCTGGCCTGGAAGAGGAGCAACCGGGACAGAATCTGGCACCCCGACCGGGACTAGAACCCGGTGTGCCAGTGCTGCAGGCGGAGGATTAGCCTAGTGAGCCGCGGCACCGGCCTCATTTCTTCACTGCTAAACATGACATTTTCTGTAGGTATTTTTTAAATGGACAGACTTTAGTTTTTAGGTAAATTATAGGTTTATAGAAAAATTGAGCATGAAATCCAGGATCTCATATGCTCCTTTTCCCCACCCACAGCTTCCTTCTTGTAACATCTCTATTAACGTGATCCACTTACTACAACTGATGAACAATTATTGATGCATTCTTTCCTAGGCCACTGTTTTCTCAAAAATCAAGGTACAAGCAGATGCAGAGTTGGGTGTGGCTGTTTCCTTGACATCCCGTGTCAGTGTGTCCTCCCCTGGTGGGAGGGACAAGTGAGATCCTTTAGGCCTCTGTTGTTAGGGCACTAATCCCATTCCCAAGGGTTTCATCATCAGCCATCTTCCAAAGCCTCAGCTCCTAATACCAGCACATTGGGCATTTAGGTTTTAACATACGGACTTTGGAGAGACCAAAACATCCAGACAACAGCACATGTCTGTGAATTAAATTTCATAGTTGACATAATAGTCCACGATTTATGTTGCCCAATGTTACATATTCACCATTACAAGGTCACAGGGGAGATTTCACTGCTGTAAACCTCCTGTGCGCTGCCGTAGGCTTTTTAAAACAGATACCCTGATTTGTCACGAGGGAGTTCCCTTTACTTCTGGCTTGCTGAAGATTTTGATCATGAATGGATGCTGAATTTTATTCAATTATTTTTATGAATATATTAAAATAATCATATGAGGTTTACTTTGGCTTTTATTCTGTTATCATGGTGGTTTTTACCATGTCCAAATGGTAAACCAATATTGAATTCCAGGTAAACCTCACTTGGACTTGATGCATTATGATTTGTATATATTGCTGAATTCAATTTGCTAACATTTTGTTAAGAAGTTTTATGATTTATGGATGAGGAATATTTCTCTATAGTTTTTTTTTCTTATGTTTTCTCTGGATTTGGTATTAAGGTAATGCTGGCTCCATAAAATGAATTGGAACGTGTTTCTTCTTCCATTATTTTCTGAAATGGTTTGTGTAGGATTCATTATTGCCACAGAACAACAGTTCATACTATCCCATTGGCTTCTTAATCTCTTTACAAACTCCATGTACTTCACTTTTCAAGTCAATGCTAAATGTATTTGTATTTCATTATTTTCAACTGTCTCAACGTGGTTGGGTCTGGCTTCCTTATCCACCCTGATCATCTCTACCTTTTAATCAGTGCTCCCTTCATTTATATTTAACATAGTTATTGATACCATCCTGCTATTTTGCCTGCTTGTGTCATTTGCTCTTTTATTTTTGGTTGTCTCCTTTATATGTTATTTTAATCAGTTGTTTATGATTGCTTTATTTACTTAGTCCTTTTTGTTTTTTCAAGTATAACATTTAGTTTTCTTTCTTTTGTTTTGTTTTGTTTTCACAGGAACCTTTTATTTAAAGTATACAAATTTCATGCATTTCATAAATAAGACTTTAGGAAGAACATAGTGATTGTTTTCATATTCAGTAGTTAGTCTTGTGATTACTAAGGATCATATTATTGTAAGTTGAATTAAGATTCTATCTGCACATAATGGGAAATCTTCAAGACTTTCAATCTGTATCCTTTCTGCTTATTTTTATACTATTTTTACATTTATATATATTAAAACTAAACACTTCATAGTCAATTTTACACAGTTAATTGTCCTGGAAAGAAATTAAGATACTAGATGAGGAAGTCTTTTATATATTTACTATTTTTGGCATTCTTCATACATCTACTAATATCTAAGGTTCTTTTAGTTTCAGTTATTTTGCAGACTGAAGAACTTTTCCCCACATTCTTTTTGTAATATATTTCTGCCAGTTATGAATGCTTTCTGCTCTTTGTTAGAAAACATTTTTGCCTTTATTTCCACAGGATCCTTTCTTGGTCTATGAAATTCTAGATTTAAAGTTTGTTCCCCCTACTGGCATCACTGAAAAGACACCATTCCATCGTATTCTAGCTTGCATTGTGTCAGAGAAGAAGTCAATGTTAGTGCCTGTTGTTGCTTCTTGGTAAGTGTTCTATCTTTCCCTGGCAACCGTTTTATCTTATGTTTTCATGAATTTGATTATAATTCATCTAGATGTGGTTTTCTTTTGCACATTTTAATTTTGGCTTCACCAGCCTTTTCAATTCTGAGTTGATATTTGCCTTAAAATTCTGAAGACGTTTTAGCCATTTTTTTTATTTTTTAAGATTTTGAGAGTTAGAGTTATAGAGAGAGGGAGAGCAGAGATAAAGGTCTTGCAACTACTCCCTGAATGACCACAACAGCCAGAGCAGACCTGACTCAGAGCTTCTTCTGGGTCTCCCACGTGGGTGCAGGAGCCCAAGCACTTGGACCATCTTCCACTGCTTTCCCAGGTCATAGCATAGAGTTAGATGGGAAGTGGAGCAGCCAGGACATGAACCAGTGGCCATATGTAGCCATTATTTTTTTCAAATTCTGCCCCTGCCCATATCTTTCATTTTTCTCCTTCTTGGACACCAACTGCACATACGTTAGGTTGCTCAAATACTGCCTCACAATCAGTGTGTCTCTAGTTTTCCCAGTCTTATTCTTTCCATATACTTCATTTTGTATATTGTGTATTAAACAATTTCAAGGAATTACTTTCTCCTGGCACATCTAATCTTCTATTAAGAATGTTTATTGTAGTTTTCATTTCAGATATTATACTTTTGCTATATTTTTTTGTTAGATACTTTTCTCCTCTCTTTTAAGATGTGTCATTTATTCTTTCAATTTATGTCTACTTCTTTTCTCTTCCTTTAAATAGCCTTTTTCTCCTCAAGTCTATATCTTCATCATCACTGAATCTGTTTCCCTTACTATTTATTTCCTGGTTATGAGTCACATTTCCTGGCCTTCCACAACTAATCTTTATTCTGTATATGTTGGAAATAAGGATGCCATATTTTGAGGACTATCTTTCTCTTTTGACAGTGCTATTCTGCTTTGAAAGTAATTTTATTTATTGAGTCAGCTTAACCCCTGCCAAGCCTGGGTAGAGGCTTTGAAAGAGACAGAGCGGGGTGGAGATCTACCTATGGCTTGCTCCCCAAATGACCACAATAGCTGTGGCTGGGGCAGGCTGAAGCTAGGAGCCCAGAATTCCATCTGGGTCTCCCATGTGGGAGGCAAGACCTGGGTACCTGGGCCAACATCTGCTGTCTTACCAGGCACATCAACAGGGAGGGGGATTGGAATTAAAGTGTCTGGGCTTAAACTGGCACTCTGATATGAGAGTGGATATTGCAAGCAGTGGCTTAACCTGCTACAACATAACATCTGTGCCTGTAAACTGTTTTAGCAAAACAAGACATGTAGAAACATTTCTATATCCATTTAAATAGAGCTGTCTAACTTTTTGAAATAGTTGCATAATATTTCACTGAATATTTTAATTGTATTTTATTTGTCTTCATTATTAGATATGTTGTTATTTTATCTATTAAGTACAATGCTACAGTAAAAATTCTTATATATAACTCTTGGCTTATTTGTGTGAACATACCAGTAGAATACAATTATGGCAGTGGAGTTGATAGATCAAAAGTAAAATATTTGAAAAACAGTAGAAATAGGCTAATCCTCCGCCTGCAGTGCCAGCACACCAGGTTCTAGTCCTGGTCGGGGCGCCGGATTCTGTCCCGGTTGCTCCTCTTCAAGTCCAGCTCTCTGCTGTGGCCTGGGAGTGCAGTGGAGGATGGCTCAAGTGCTTGGGCCCTGCACCCGCATGGGAGACCAGAAGAAGCACCTGGCTCCCGGCTGCAGCGGCCATTGGGGGCTGAACCAATGGAAAAAGAAGACCTTTCTCTCTGTCTCTCTCTCTCTCTCACTGTCCACTCTGCCTGTCAAAAAAAAAAAAAAAAAAAAAAGAAAAAGAAAAAACTAAAGAGTTCTATAATTTAAAAATAATAATAAAAACAAAACAAACAAACAAAAACCACCTACATGTATCAGTTTTGCTGCACATACTGTGTTATCAAACTTTGTTTTAATTCTTTGTTAAATAATTGTGAAGAATTATATACTGCTGTAGATTTTAATTATTTTGTGATTATTTTAAAATTTACTCAGTGAATTTAAACATCTTCTCATTTATTTTTTGTTTCTAATCTTTGCCTATTCTCCTTTTCACTTGTTAGTTGTTGAACTCTTTATTTAGTAGGACATTAAACCTTTGAATATAATGCAAATTAAACTATGTTATCTCTGACACTCAAATGGCTCATTAAATTAAGGATGCCCGTCACTGACAAGAGCAGCTTTGCATGGAATTGCCTGGAGGAACTCTCAGATCATCCTGCTGAGGTTGTATATGTCTGAACCTTGATCTGTATTTAACCACCTCTCCCTGACTGTTCACTTCACTTTATTCCAGTGGTTTGGAATCGTGATATGCATGTTTTCACAACTGGTTGCAAGTGAGAGATAGGTGGGTTCCATTAAATACCTCTTGTGATCAAGGGAAGGAAGTTGAGACATTTTCAAAACAGACTCACTAGATTAGCCATACAGTCTGGGGCTTGTTCTTGGTGGAGAGTATAACACCTCCTTTATAGACTCTTTAATGTTCAAGCAGAGCCATCAATAAACTAAGTAAAGAAATGGAAAGGGGAAAAAGACAGACAAAGAGAGTCACAAAAACTAAATAATTATTGCAGAAAACTTGAACACACTTGGAGTCAGTGTCCAAACTTTCTCTTTCTGTCGAGCTATCATAAAAATATGAAAAAGAAGCTTATGAGCAGCATTGCTTAAAACAAATATTGAAGAGAAGCATACTCGCAGAGGACATGTGAAGATGTGTACACATCATTAGAGCAAGTCACCACACTTCTCTGGGTCTTTTAACTGTGTATGTATTTTAAGAGCATTGAAGTCTTTCTGTTTCTGGTAAAGAAGGTTACAGTGAAGGGATATATTTGAGCTGAGGCTTAGGGGTCAGGAGAATTTGCTAGGAAAAAAATGAGAAAGGAATGATATACCAGGCAGCAAAGAGCCTTCCCTTCAGGAAGATCCCATTCCCTTCCTTCCTTGAAGTCTCTCTTTTGTCATGCTTGTGCTGTATAGGGAATTTATTTCTTATAGCAGATGGACTTGCTTGTCTATGTCTACATGCTACATGTCTAACGCTAAGCCTCGGGTGGCCATTCACTTGATAAACGAGGAAAATCTGAGAGAGTGCTCTTGCTGAATCTACTATGGTTTTGGAAGTGGTAGCAACATGGGAGCCAACATTAAGCATTTCATAGAAGATCAAAACCTTTAGTTTTGTGTTTAGTGATGTCGTTAAGCAGGGTACTCAGTGCCCTGAGGCAGAATCATCCTCCAACTCTACATGTGATAGGAATCAGGAAGGGAAAAACTGGTTTGGAGAAATTGCAGAAGAATTTTGGGAAAGATAGACTTCCAAGTATCAGCCTGGGTAAGTGGATACAGTTTTTGTGGGCAGGCAGAAAAAGGAAGACCTGTGGGAAGGGGGATCAGAAGTAAAGAAGTCTATGGAAGTGTATGAAGTAGATGGGAGAGCAGTTTGTTGTATGAAATGAGCCATGTCAGGGAATAGGGGGGATTAAGGTGGACTAGATAGGGTCTCTCCAAACAGCAAAAACCACGTAAGTTAGGCAAAAGCATTTGTATTTAGTGAAGTTTACACATGAAGCAGTGCGAATTCTGAAGGAGATGTGAAGCACAAAGGCAGTGACTTAAGAATGCTGGCATCAGTTCAGCAGTACAGCCAAGAGATCTAAACTATCAGGAGTGTAATCTTATTCACGTATGGCGCTTATTCGCAGACTAGCATGGTGTCTGACACATAGCACATCCTTAATAAAGTTATAAGTTATCGTTGGGCCTACAATTTCCCTATCAGCAACATAAAAAATCAAAAGGCGACTGTGGTAATTCAGGCACAAGGTGATGACAACCACAGATATAGTGATCCCCATAAAAGTGGATAAATAAGGCAAATCCCAGTGATATTTCAAAGAATGAATTAACATATCCTACTGAAAGATCGGAAAGGATGCATGCAGAGTTTCAAAGTAATGTCTGGACTTCTTTGAAGAAATGTTGCGTAGCCCTACCTGAAAGGGGGGCTGATGCGAATCTGGTCCTCAGGCTTGAGAGAGAGGCAGAGTTTAGGTTATGAAAATCTCGAAATCGGGGCCATTGCTGTGGCACAAAAAGTTGAGTCTCCAGTTATGACACTGGTATCCCATATTGCATTGCCAGTTCTAGTTTCAGCTGCTCTGCTTCCTATCCAGCTCCCTGCTAATGTGCCTGAGAAAGCAATAGAAGATGGCCCAAATACCTCAGCCCTGCCACCCAAGGAGGGACCAGAACAGAGTTCCTGGTTCCTGACTTCTTCCTGACCCAGCCCCAGCTGTTTGCGGAGTGAACCAGCAGATAGAGGATCTCTTGCTAGCTAGCTATAACTATCTATCTCTCACTCTCACTCTGCCCTTCAAACAAATCAATCTCAAAAAAGTTGAAATTGGTGATAAAAACTAAACATCCAAATTGGGCACTTAGAAATTTGGATCATAAATGAAAAGACTAAATAATAATATCTAAGATTTAGGATGGGGGGAAAGAAAGAATGTGGGCATTGGTGTTTCTTGATTTCTGTGTAGATTTATGAGAATATTAAGAAGTGTTTGAGATGATAATTAAAGCCTAGAAATGCTGGCCACAGCAAATATAACCAGAGCCCTCACTGGAAAACATTCCTGAAGATGTGCTTGCTCCGCCGTGGTGGGAGTTGAATGGCTGACAGAGACTTGGTGCTGCCTGAGATGGTGTGATAGAGAAGGTTAGCAAGGAAGCAAATCATAGATGTCACCTGGATTTCCCTTCTTTCAGTTTTCACAACACAGACATGTATCACAGATAGTGATATAGCACAGATTTGACTGCTGTCCTCATGCCATGAAAAGGATATCTTTAAATTTCCCTCTTGCTTGGGAGACATGTATATTAAGACTTTTTAACCTAAAGGTTACTTATTTTGTGTGACATAAAAAGCATATTGGAATGTTTTAAGATGAAACATTGGAATGTTTTGTTCCATACCTGCTCTCATGCTGTTTGCTAATTTCATTGATTCTTCAGTCCCACCTCCAAAACAATTTTTTTTTTTTTTTTTTTTTTTTTTTTTAGTTTCTGGGGGTAGAAAGTCTTGATAGTTCTGTTTCCTTCCAAAGAATACTGCATTTAGCATTGTCAGAAATCCTTATTTCTGACATGCTATAGCACACCTCATTTAGCCTTTACATAAAAGATACTAAAATTGCCTCTTACGCAACTTTGGCTGCAGGGCCATGATCAAAATAGAAAGCAGCCGCTGCTTCAGAAACAAACAGGGCACTTATCCACAAGCTAGGAAAACTTTTAGAAAGCAAAGTTCACAGCTAACAGGAAACAAGGAAGTAACTGAGGATTTCTGCAGAGGTGTCATTTTCAAATATTTCTGAGGGTGGCCTAGAGTAAGAAATACATTTTACAATGTGACCCAATTCCGTGTGCACATATCCATGTAACACACATGCACACACACACACACACAAGATAAAGTTGGATGGAGCAGTATCTATCCTTGCTACCTAAGAAATGTATTTTTTCCCTTTCCTTCCCCTGTTCAATTTCTCTCGTTTCCCCTCCCCTCCCTTTCTCTGCATTCCCTTTTTCTCCCCTCCCCTGGCTTCTCCTCCACCCTCCCCTCCGTCTCTTGCTCTCCCCCCCCCCATTCCACTGTTGTCCTCTTTCTTTTCTCTCCTCCTCTATTTTCCCTTTGTCTCCTCTCCTCTCTTCCTTTCCTTCTATTCCATCCTGTAAAAATAATTTTGGTTTTGACTTATTAATGTTATTTTCTATCTGTAGGCTGAAAGACATTGCTGAATTGTTTATATGCCCATAGTAGAAACTTCTAAGTTGGAAATAGGCTATACCTTTTCATCCTATGGCCACTCTATAGATTCTTTTTTTTTTTCAAAAAATATTTATTTACTTATCTGAAGGAAGAGTTACAGAGAGTCAGAGACAGATGCAGAGAGAGAAATAGAAAGGTCTTCCATCCACTGGTTCACTCCCCAAATGGCTGCAATGGCAGGAACTATACCGATCTAAAGCCAGGAGCCAGGAGCTTCCTCCAGTTTCCTACATGGGTGCAGGGGCCCAAGCACTTGGGCAACCTTGTATTGCTTTCCCAGGTGATAGCAGACAGCTGGATCAGAAGAGGAGCAGCTGGGATTAGAACCGGCGCCCATATGGGATGCCGGCATTCCAGGCGGCAGCTCTACCTGCGCCAGCCCCACTTTATAGATTCTTTATGTCTCCTTGTCCCGAATCAGCCTTTAGCTTTACTCAGAAGCAGGTACTTGAACATGGGCAGTTTTATTCCCATTCTCATCTTCTAGAAAGGAACTGCTGCCAGGCCCCTGACAGTAATTACCACCTTCCTGTCCTCAGTCCCCCTCACGACCCCTGCAAACGCAGGAGTGACCCTCAACTCCTGTCCCACACAAGAATAATGTTTCCAAGAAGACTCTGCCAAATAGCCGGCTGATGTTCATGTTGCCAGCTTCTTAGTCAAATCATGCAGCTGACCCAAGGGGCAGAAGAACTGGAGAGGAAAGGTGATGGCCACAGACTCGCCGCAGGAAGACGTAGGGGCAGTCCTCTGGGGGAGAGCTGGCTGCCGGCTCTCCTCATCCTTCTTTGATCAGATTCCGAGTTTATCTGGGAAGCCTGTTGTGTTGAGGAAGCGGGGGTATATCTTTCTAAGACACGCGATAGCAGAATCCAGAAAACTAAGGGAGTTCAGTATGACAAAACTCATCTGAATTTGATCATTTTAAAATAAATGCTTTCTCAGGGCTATCCCTTGATCAGTAACATGCGAACAGAGGAGTCGCTCAAGAACCTCCGTTAGTGATTATATAAGAATGACGGAGAAGCGTGCCTACAAGAATCTCCATGAGGAACAGAAGAACAGCAACACAACAATTCCACTTGGGTAGACACTCAAGATAACCGAAGACGTCTCCACAAACAGTTGCATACAAATGCGCAAAGCAGCTTTATTCCTACGCCCAGAGTATAAAACAGCCCCACGCCTGTCCGCTGCTGAACAAAAACACAAAACGTGGTGCACGCCTACAGCAGAGCACTACCCAGCTGTGAAAACGAAGCCCTGTGACCTGCTGCAAGACGGATGAACCTCGAACACCTTAAGTTACGAAAAAGAAGTCAGACACAAAAGACCATGTATTCTATGATTGCATTTACAATAAATTTCCAGGATAAGAAAATCCATAGAGACAGAAAATATATTAGTGACAATGGAAGGGGAATCTGGGCTAACTGCTCAGAGTAGCATGGGGTTTTGGGAGGGATGATGGGAACGTCCTGGAATTAGTTGGAGGTAGTGATTGTCAAATACAGCAAAGGTACTCCTGCTGAAACCCGATGGATGTGCACTTCAGCATGCTGACTTTTGGGGTGGGAGTTTGACTTTGCTGTTATGGAGCCAGTAAGGAGACCTGTGGCCCACGGATTTAGTACCTGCCTCTGGCTCCTGACTCCAGCTTCCTTCCGATGCTGATTCTGGGAGGCAGCAGGGATCCTTCAAGTAACTGGGTCCCTGACATCCCCACGGGGGACCTGGATTGCATTCCCAGCTCCTAGCTTCAGCCTCAGCCTGCCCATTGCAGGCATTTGGGGAGTGAACCACCTGGTTGAATAGGCTGAACACCTCTCTCTCTCTCTCTCTCTCTCTCTCTCTCTCTCTCTTTCTCTTTTTCTCTTTTAGCCTCTCCAACAAATAAACAATTTTAAGATGAATTTTATGCATCCCAGTAAGAAATATTATCAAAAACAGGCAAATTCTAGTTTATCTAGCTTCCACATTTTCACAATGCTTGTTTGACTGGGTAGTGCTAAAGGCCCAGGTGGCATAGCAAGTAAAACCACCACCTGCAGTGCCAGCATCCCATATGTGCGCCAGTTCGAGTCCTGGCTGCTCCACTTCCGATCTAGCTCTCTGCTGTGGCCTGCAAAAGCAATAGAAGATGGCCCAAGTGCTTGGGCCCCTGCACCCACATAGCAAACCCGAAAGAAGTGCCTGGCTCCTGGCTTTGGATTGGTGCAGCTCCAGCCGTTGCGGCCATTTGGGAAGTGAACCAACAGAAGGAAGACCTTTCTCTTTGTTTCTCTCTCTCACTGTCTATAACTCTACCTGTCAAACAAACAAATAAAAATCTTGAAAAAAAAAACACCAAGAAGCAAAGGGGTCATTCAATCTTGGTTTGTTCTAAAGATCACCTGGTTCATCCGGGAGACAGAATCTGGTATAAAAATACCCACGAAGAGAAGAAAAATCAAGGGCCAAGCCACACAACAGGTCCAGTGCTGAACTTTACAGGTGTTCAGATGAGGGGAGGTCTCCAGGAGGAGATGGGTTTTTGTATTAAGAGTGGAAGTTGAACTCTTAGTGTAGGGTTAATCTTATGAGTATAAAGTAAACTGAAAGTAAAGATTAACAGTGGGACTAGCAGAGGGAGGAGGAAGAAGGGTGGGAGTGCAGGCAGGGAGGGTAGGGTGGGAAGTATCACTATGTTCCTAAATCTGTATATATGAAATACATGAAATTTGTGTACCTGAAATAAAACTCAAAAAAAAAAAAAACGAGTGGAAGATGTCTAGGGGGAAGAGAGATCACACGTGCAAAGCAGGACGCGCAGGAGGGCTTGCTCAGAGCCTGGTCTCTGTGGAGGTCCCGGTCACTTTCATCTCTCTTCATCACACTAGGGTCTCAGAGCATTTATCTTGTTTCATTAGGACAACCAAGGCACTGAAATATTAAGGAGGGCTCAGTTAAAAGAAAACGAAGTATGCATTGAAGACTGTTCTGAAAGAAGACCTGTGATTTCCCTGGGATGTTCTCGTGCCTTCCAGGCCTCCGGAAACTTCTGGTGAGATAGATCACTAAAAACAACGTTTGCAAAGCATCAAATTCTCCTTGGAATTTTTCCAAACTGTAATACTATGATGATAGTTTAAGCAGGACTTTTTTTGCAAGGTATACAAATTTCATATATTTTCTATATACAGAATCAGGAACATAGTGATCCTGCCCATTCTTTTTTTTATTTTTTTATTTTTATTTTTTGACAGGAAGAGTGGACAGTGAGAGAGAGAGACAGAGAGAAAGGTCTTCTTTTGCCGTTGGTTCACCCTCCAATGGCCGCTGCGGCCGGCGCACCACACTGATCTGATGGCAGGAGCCAGGTACTTCTCCTGGTCTCCCATGGGGTGCAGGGCCCAGGGACTTGGGCCATCCTCCACTGCCTTCCCAGGCCGCAGCAGAGAGCTGGCCTGGAATAGGGGCAACTGGGACAGAATCCGGCGCCCCGACCGGGACTAGAACCCCGTGTGCTGGCGCCACAAGGCGGAGGATTAGCCCAGTGAGCCGCGGCGCCGGCCGATCCTGCCCTTTCTGCCCTGCCTTCTGCCCACACTCTCACCCTGCCTCCTCTTCCCTGTCCTAATCCCGTTCTTAAGTTTTACAAATATCTATTTTTTTCAGTTAACTTGATACTCATAGGATTAATGCTACACTAAGAGTTCAACAGTGCTTTTTTCTCCATCCTATTTTGTAATTTCCACAGATTGTATATGAGCACTTGTACAACTCTTATGAATAACTGTAGCTCCGTCATTCTGTGTACATTACTGCCCTGTTCTAAGCCTTCAGGGTGTCACTCAGAGATGAGTGTCACATTCAATAGTCCTAGACTTACCATTGGGTCTATTCAGGCCAAAGATATCATAGGGTGACTTGAATTTATTCTAAAATATTCATTATCAAAGGTTTAGTCCCTCAAAGTTTTATTTTATTTTTATATTTATTTTGTCTTTAAAATATGTCTTCTTTATTTTTATATTATGAATAAGTTTAACCCAAGTAAATATTTCCAGGTTAAGTGGACTTGGTAGTGATTCCAAGAAGGCTATGAAAATGGCAGTTTTGATTTCTTTATTCCTTTTTTTTATGATGCTTGGCTTTTGATGTCTTCAGAGGGCTTTAGAACGTCTCCCAATTTTTCACACTTTGGCTCCTTTTCAGCATTTTCTGCAGACGTCCAGAGCCCTTGACGCCTACTCCACAGGCTCCATGCTTTTGTAGCTCTGGCTTTGCTTCCTGCACACAGAGCTTTTCTTTCTGTTCTTCAGACACAAAGGCCCTGGGAGAAATACCAGGCGCAGAAAGAGATCAGCGTCTTCAACTCTGCCAGGCCAAGGCCCCGTCCCTTCTACTGAAAATGTCTCAAGAAGAGGTGGCAAAGAAGTTGCATGCTTTTTATGAGTCAGTTGTCTTGAATAACTTCTGGAAAGGAGCCATAGATTTTGTCCATTCCATAAAGCATAGAAATGATTATCAGTTTAAACTGATAAGAATCTGCAATATTTATTGAAGCAATTCCTCGAAAACTATGTATTTATTGCTCACCGTTTTATTTATTTTCTGGTTTAAGTGAGTGAGGTTAACTGCTGAAATTACCCGATCCCTTGCCTATCATGCTACCAGGAAAGCTTAGCTTGCCTTCCCCGGGGTGAGCCTGGGAGACCCTCGCACTTTCCGAGTAAGTGAAATGCTTCACTGCCTTTGTGGGCAAACTGACAGATGCTCTGGGTCACTCACAAAATGGACACAAAGATAGATTTAATCAGATATTACTGCTGAGTGTTAGAAAACCATTTTCCGGCTGGCGCCACGGCTCACTAGGCTAATCCTCCGCCTGTGGCGCCGGCACACCAGGTTCTAGTCCCGGTCAGGGTGCCGAATTCTGTCCCGGTTGCTCCTCTGCCTGTCCAGCTCTCTGCTGTGGCCCAGGAGTGCAGTGGAGGATGGCCCAAGTCCTTGGGCCCTGCACCCCATGGGAGACCAGGAGAAGCACCTGGCTCCTGCCTTCGGATCAGTGCAGTGCACCAGCCGCAGCAGCCATTGTGGGGGTGAACCAACGGAAAAAGGAAGACCTTTCTCTCTGTCTTTCTCTCTCACTGTCCACTCTGCTTGTCAGAAAAAAAAAAAAAAAAAGAAAAAAAAAAGAAAACCATTTTCCAGTTTCCTCCCAAGAAAGGATGTTAACTTATTTGAATTATAATAAGGTGGTCTTATGGGGAAGGAGGCAGCAAAAACTGAAAATTCAGTTTCCTTTGAGAATCGGAGTCTAAGTTTTCTCTCATAAGCTTAATAGGTGTAAAATCAGTTCTTCATCCACTAACAGCCTGTGCAGAGAGGGAAAAGTAGGATGGCTAATGAGAGGGCTTCACAAACTCCATGGAAAATGGAACCAAAGGATATTTTTATTTTGGTGCCAAAGTTTCCAAATCCATGCATTTTTTTTTTCATTTTTGACAGGCAGAGTGGACAGTGAGAGAGAGAGACAGAGAGAAAGGTCTTCCTTTGCCGTTGGTTCACCCTCCAATGGCCGCTGCGGCCGGCGCGCTGTGGCCGGCGCACTGTGCTGATCTGAAGGCAGGAGCCAGGTACTTTTCCTGGTCTCCCATGGGGTGCAGGGCCCAAGCACTTGGGCCATCCTCCACTGCACTCCCTGGCCACAGCAGAGAGCTGGCCTGGAAGAGGGGCAACCGGAACAGAATCTGGCTTCCCGACCAGGGCTAGAACCCGGTGTGCCGGTGCCGCAAGGCGGAGGATTAGCCTATTGAGCCACGGTGCTGGTCTCATGCATTATTTTTATAGTACATGTTTTCTATGAGCTTTTTGAAGCCTCTGTGATAATGTCATATACTCAAGTAATGTTTGGTTTTGTTTATAAATTATAAACCTTAGCCAGGGAAAGTAGCCCTTGAGAAGAGGTAAACATGAACTTCAGAGTGCTACTGAAACAATAGTTAATAGCATCATTAGTGTTTCTTCAAATCCCTGGAAATCTATGTAGCAGTTGTTTTTAAAATATATTTATTTATTTATTTGAAAGGCAGAGTTACAGAGAGGCAGAGGAAGAGGCAGAGAGAGAGAAAGAAAGAGAAAGATAGAAGTCTTCCATCTGCTGGTTCACTCCCCAAATGGCTGCAACAGCCAGAGCTTGGCTGATCCAAAGCCAGGAGCCAGGAGCTTCTTCCTGGTCTCCCACATGGCTGCAGGAGCCCAAGGACTTGGGCCATCTTCCACTGCTTTTGCATCCATAGAAGAGAGCTTGATCGGAAGTGGAGCAGCTGGGAATTGAACTGGCACCCATATGGGATGCTGGCACTGCAGGTGGTGGCTTTATCCACTAAGCTACAGTGCTAGCCTATGTAGCAGTTTTTATCATTATTTACTGACTTGAGTAACTGGTTTCTTCTTTTCCTATGAATTTAAGAAAAATCTAGGCCAGCTGAATAGTCCAAATTATCCATAATTTATCTGTTCTATCTCTGACTGAGATTCAGGGAAGTGTTTTGGTTGATACCAGTCTTAAAACATGAAGTATGTTGTCCAAATCCCTCAGCTGTGTGTCAAAAGTGTATTACCAATAGACTTATCTCAGCCTTTTATTGAACTTGTGCCATAGCCTGAATGTCTGAGTCCTTTGAAATATCACATGTTAACACTCTAGCCCCCTCAAGTGTGATAGCATTAAGAAGAGATGGACATTTACAAGTTGATTAGACCATGAAGCTGAAGCCCCTGTGAGTGGGACTCATGTGTTTAAAAAGGCTAGTAGGAGCTGTTTTTCCCTTCCCATCAAGAGATGGAGGAGGAGGGACCTTCTGTGAACCAGAGGTCAAGGTCAAGCCCCCTCCGGAGGGCTGACAGTGATGATCCTACCCTTCAGAACTATGAGAGGCAAGTTTCTGCTGTTCATAAATTTTAGGCCATCCAGTTTACAGTGGTTTTTTTTTTGTTTGTTTGTTTTAATAGTAGCCACAATGGACAGACATCCTTATTGTATTCTCTAGAGTGTTTTGATTAGAAAGGTTGACAATTTTGTCTGACTATGCCCTGCTGTCTGATGTGTTCACCATTCGCTGCTCATTCATTCATCCAGTTAGAGGCAGTTGCAATAGTGCAGGGGAAAGGCGCTGGTGGCCTGAGCTCGCCCGATAGTGTGGAGATGGACAGATGCACTGGGTTGTAAGCACATGAAGTGGTCCAACCGGCAGGCTGTGGGTGTGAAGGAAAGATTGACTTCAAGGCAACTTTCAGGTTTCTGACTTGGGTAACTGGGTTGATTAGCTAGACATAGAACTTTCCGAAATAGGACCAGATTTGGGGTTAAAGATGAGGGGTCCATTTTTGAACATGCATTATGTAGATTATCTTTGGAACATCCATGTGTGGATAGACTATGGACCCATGGACCAGTGTCTTTCCAATGTTTTTGATGATGACTCAGAGTAAGAAATATGTTTAACATCATCCTACAATCCTACATAAATGACTAGAATTTTTTTATGACATAATAATTCTACTTAAGTGTGAGGCACTCTAATTTGTTCTGTTCTATTGCTATTTCATTTACTAATGCTTGTATCCACATACTCAACAGATTTCAATCCAGCTAATGGGTTGTAACCTATAGCTTGAAAAACATTATAATACATTTTTTAATATACATGTCTTTGTATCAGAGACATACCCGAGTTTGAGGTATTGATTTGATCTACAGAAGTGAATGAAATGGCTTCAGGAGAGGATGTTAGGTGAGAAAGCCAAGGATGTAATGGCATTGTCAGCTATCTGGAGAGGGCTTAATCTCTGGCTCATGGAAGGTTTCTTCTTCACCCTCTCTCAATTGGAGAAAGTCACAGAAGAATACCAGGACAGTGTGTGCTGCAGAAGCCAGCAGAAGAGGTAGTTTTTTTGTTTGTTTGTTTGTTTGTTTTTGTTTTTGTTTTGACAGGCAGAGTGGACAGTGAGAGAGAGAGACAGAAAGGTCTTCCTTTTTCTGTTGGTTCACCCCACAATGGCCACTGCAGCTGGTGCACTGCACTGATCCCAAGCCAGGAGCCAGGTGCTTCTCCTGGTCTCCCATGTGGGTGCAGGGCCCAAGCACTTGGGCCATCTTCCACTGCACTCCTGGGCCAGAGCAAAGAGCTGGTCAGGAAGAGGAGCAACCGGGACAGAATTCAGCACCCCGACCAGGACTAGAACCTGGTGTGCTGGCGCCGCAGGCGGAGGATTAGCCTATTGAGCTGCAGTGCCGGCAGAAGAGGTAGTTTTGACAAAGAAGGAATCATGTTCAGTACTATTAAGAGGCCAGAGTAACAACTGAAAAGTTACCCTTAGATTTAGGGATGTGGGGTGGATATTATGGCACAGCTGGTTAAGCTACCACTTGCAATGCCGGCATCCTATATCAGAGTGCAGTTTCAGTCTGGGCTACTCTAGTTCTGATCCAGCTCCATGTTAATGTGCCTGGGAAAGCAGAAGAAAATGGCATAAGTTCTTGGGCCCCTGCCACCCACATGGGAGAACTGGACTGAGTTCCAGCCTCCTGGCTTTGGTGTGGTCCACCCCTGTCATTGCATCCATTTGGGGAGTGGGCCAGCAGATAGAAAATCTCTCTCTCTCTCTCTCTCTGGCTCAGCCTTTCAAATTAATAAAATGAATCTTAAAAAAAAAGAAATTAGTAATCAGTTAGAATTAGCATTGTCTTTTCTCTTGTCATAACAGAGTCCCTTCTTCAATGTCAGGACAGTCTCCTGGGGCTAGTTCTAATAGTACAATAATAAAGTAATAATATATATTTGACCTATCCCTGCTCTCTTATGTAATGTAATTGTGTGTTCTTTCATTCTTGGTTTCTTTGTATGATTTTATACATGTGTAAATTATTTATGAATATGCATGTAGATTATATATAAGTGTATTATATATACATATATTATATACATATATACATATATTATGTATAATATATTATGTATAATATATTAATATATACTATGTATTATAATATATATTATATATATATATCTTGTCTGGAGTGAAGAGAAAATATTTAGGAGAGTAAATCATCGAAGTTTCAAAAAAAAAAAAAAAGACGACCCTTGTGCATATGCTCCAAGGTGCTCCTGGGTTGCCCTTACCTATCATAGAATACTGGTGCCTTTGACAGGGAAGACCCTCATAGAAGACATAATACCACCAAGGACTACCAATTTTCCTCTGGTATGACTCAAAGTATGGATAGTAGACTATGTCTTACGGTGGCAGAGAAGTCACTCAAGGCTTTGTCTGAACATGCCTTGAGTTTTGGCTAAAGGAGGTACAGAGTCAGAGAGCAATTGTACTTCATTTTCAACATTAGTCCAATTATCAACTATGTCAAGACACATGATTGCCCCATATTTGAATTACTGCCAACAACTAGTAATAACGTACAATCACCTTGACATTTCTGTCAAATATATCCTATGGTTTCTAAATTAAAGCCAGCCTTAAGAAGTATAGGTAAAAGGGATATTAAATTAATGTCTCAGTGGAAAGACAACTTGCTTTAAATCCAGCTACTCAATCAAGTGGGCAGAGTACTTGTACTAAATCCTCTCTCCCAGCAGTTTTTGGTCAGATATGGAATGTTTATAAATCTCTTTGGGATTTAGGAGAATCATACTGTTTCTATACTAAAAGGTCTTATAAACCATGATCTTTATTTTACATTTCTTAATAGAGTATGAGAGAATTAAGAGAATCAGGTGATTGTTGCTATCAAAGGAAACTGTTTATGTCCTCATTTTTCTGTTCTGATTTTCCCTAAATATGTACACTCTTATTCTGGGTTTCAATGCCAGCTCCATTCCCAATTCCAGCTTCCTGCTAATGCACACAGCAGGTGATGGTTCAAGTAGTTGGTCCCTGCCACACTCAAGAGGCCCTGGACTGGTTCCTCAGCTCCTGACTTTGGCCCATCCCAGTCCTGGCAGTTGTGGATATGGGAGCTCTCTCCCCTCCCCAACCATTTTTGCAAAGACACTCCATACCCAATAAAATACTATGCCAGGTTAAGATGCAGTTGATTCAGCCTCTCAGCTTTTCCTGGGCACCAAAAACATTGGTTTTTTTCCAATATTGGGATGCTAACAGCATCACATGGCCAAAATGCTTTCATCCACTGGTCCAACTCCAGAATAGCAGTTATTACTGTTCCCATGCCTAAAATGAAGAGTGGAGAATGCAAAATAACCCTAAATGAGCAGAGATTGGTCATAAAGCTCAGTAGTTCTAAAGTGATTTTTGCTGCTTGATGCAGGTAAATTCCCACTGATAGGCAGGCTATTCAGAGAGATCAAAGGTGGAGTAGAGGGGTACATTCAGAACTCAAATTCCCCACGGCTGTTTATATATTCACTCTGAGCCCTTGCCAACCTAAAAATAGGCCATAGGTTGTGACTACTTTGAAATATTCAGGCAAGAAACAATCTGTTTCTTGCATTACCAAACTTAGTAAGCTATAGAATTTCATGTCTAAAATCAGTAATGGAAGAGGCCAGTATTGTGATGTAGTGGGCAAAGCCTACTACCCTTGTATCCTGTATGTGCCCTGGTTCATGTCCCAGATGCTCCACTTCCAATCTAGCTCCCTGCTAATGCTCTGAGAAAAGCAGCAGAAGATGGCCAAAGTGTTTGGAGCCGCACCACCAACAGAGACCTGGATGAAACTCTTGGCTCCTGGTTTCCCTTCAGCCTGGCCCAGCGCTGGCCATTGAAGCCATTAGGGAGTAAACCAGCAGATGAAAGATTCTCCCTCCTTCTCTCTCTCTTGTGCTCCCTCTCTGTCTCTCCCTCTCTCTAACTCTGACTTTCAAATAAGTAAATGATTTTTAAATGAGTAAATGGAATAGCTCAAGTGGTCAACTGACCCTGTTCTCAGTGCCCCTTATTTGGGTCAGCAGCTCCCTCAGAGTCATTTTAATTCAATTGTACAAGTGAAATACGTGACTATTCTTCTTTCTGAGAGTCACAGGGGGTTGATTTGCCATGGTGAGCAGTCACCAGTTAGGACAATGGAACGTGTCTCATTCCTGGGATGACTTTAGATATGCAACGCCAGCCTGCTTGGCCCAGGGCAAGGTGCTGCAAGTTATGGGCACTGTGGCCAAGTCTTCCCAGCACCCTTTCCTTCCTTTGACAGCCACCCTCCTGAGCTGAATTAACCCACAGCTGCCAGTTATCAGGACTTTATCTGCATTGTTAGCATTCCTTCTAACCTGCAGCCTCTGCTCATTTAATGGTTATCTGATGGGGACTGATATTAAATGAGGAGGAATGTTCAGATCATGCTGGTTTTGGCAAGTGGGAACTAAAGCAGCAGAATTTCGGTTTAGGATGGAGTTATTTGCTCACTGGTATGAGATTTTTGTTAGGATTGTGGAATGGAAAGGAAAATGGTTCCAGGGAAATATTCTGGCAAATGAGACTTGAAAGAATGACTCTCTAGGTGCTTTATTTAGCCAAAGGATGAGAAGAGAGCAATAAGGGAAGCATGATGGGAATAAACTTCTCTGAACCATTTTTTAACATTTGCAGGCAAATTTTCTCTACTTGCAGTCTCATTACTTTACTCAGTTGAATAATTCATTTGCATTGAACTAATATTTGGGCAAGAGACATTGAGTTTGGATTTGACAGAAGACTCAACTATCAGAGACCAGTTTCTTGAATGGAACTGTTCTTACAGCAGATTTCAGAAATTCAGACTTCTCTCCAGAATCTCAGACAAGACAGCCTCTGAAAGACTTGCATGGAAAGGAACAGAGCACACCCAGAGACTGTACCAATCTTGCAAAGGCAGTTGTCATAACTAAAGCCAGCTTTCTTCACAATGGCATATGACATGAGCATGTTGACTAAAAGGGACCGTTTCCTATGCAGAGCTTGCAACAGGCTTACTTGCAACAGGGAAGTGAGCAGAACCAAAAGGAAACTCAGAGAGCCAGTAAGATTCCTAACAGCATGAGTCCTAAGCATCCTCCTGAGAGAGGCCAGGTTCACAACCACTCAAAACACATTTCTATTGCACTAAGATGACAGCTGAAGCAGTTCACATTTTACCTTCTTAGAGAACATGGAAAGGCTTAAGTTTCCGTGCCTTAAATATGTTTCCAATCTATAAATGCATTTGCAGTACACTGACCATAAAAATTCATGCTCATTTTTAAAGAAAATCTAATCTATGTAACCAAAACATCATGGTGGTTCTTTTAATGCCTTGTGAAAAATGAGAAAGGGAGAGGACTGAGTTAGTGCCTTTTTTCCCCTGGCCTTCAAACATAGGTACAACTTGAGCAATCAAGTACTAACAAGGAGAGCAAAAGTCCAGAAAGTGATGAATCTGGAAGGTACTAAGAATGCAATCATCTTCCCTAACACACTACTGAGCTCTAAAAAGGTTCTGGACTAGCCTGAGCCTTGGGTGTCACTCGCAAAGGAGAAATACTAACTACCAGATAGTGACAGAAGAAAGGATGAGATCCTTGGCCATTGCTGCTAGATTTATCAGTGGGGATGCTCCTTCACTTTCCTTGTTTTTCTGCCTTCCTGGGACCTGTTTCCATGTTATTTGAATTACTACCCTACATCGTGCTCTTGTTTGGTTTATGCCTTTTGTTCTGCCAGTGCCATAGACCTGCTCATCAGAGGAGAAACAGCACCCGCAGCCCTCTAGAACACATGAACTGAGGCTCAGGGCAGATGGGGTTGATGAGCCGAACATTCTCTCAGTTCTCATGCTGGACAGGCTGAACACTTCCTGTCAGTAGCTGTAACCCTTTGTTTCTAACTGAATGCTTTTTAATTTTTTTTAACTTTAAGCACTCTTTTTTTTTCTTTTTTGAGAAAATTAACTTTAAAGAAGAGCCCAAGAATGATACATATTTGGAAGTACTTAGACATAACTATAACTTATGGGACATAAGAATATCCTTCACAATACATTAAAATGAAGTAAATCTTTTTTTAAACTTTTATTTAATAAATATAAATTTCCAAGGTACAGCTTAAGGATTACAATGGCTCCCCCCTCATTACTTCCCTCCCACCCACAAACCTCCCCTTTCCCGCTTCCTCTCCCCTTCCATTCACATCAAGATTAATTTTCAATTCTCTTTATATACAGAAGATCAGAAAAAAAAATTTTCAATTCTCTTTATATACAGAAGATTAAGTAAAGATTTCAACAGTTTGCACCCACATAGCAACACAAAGTGAAAAATACTGTTTGAGTACTAGTTATAGCATTAGATCACAATGTAAGGACAGAGATCCTACATGAGGAGTGCACAGTGACTCCTGTTGTTGACTTAACAAATTGACACTCTTGTTTATGGCATCAGTAATCACCCTAGGCTCTTGTCATGAGTTGCCAAGGCTATAGAAGCCTTTTGAGTTCACCAATTCTGATCATATTTAGACAAGGTCATAGTGAAAGTGGAAATTCTCTCCTCCCTTCAGAGAAAGGTACCTCCTTCTTTGATGATCTGTTCTTTCCACTGGGATCTCACTCGCAGAGATCTTTCATTTAGGTTTTTTTTTTTTTTTTTTTTTGCCAGAGTGTCTTGGCTTTCCATGCCTGAAATACTCTCATGGGCTTTTCAGCTGGATCCGCATGCCTTAAGGGCTGATAATGAAGTAAATCTTTGAGAACAATTTTTACCATTAACTCTCATAATACAACTCTTTGAGGACAGAGGTCCTGCATGGGAAGTTCGTGCACAGTGATTCCTGTTGTTAATTTAACAATTAACACATTTATGTATGATGTCAGTTATCACCCGAGGCTCTTGACATGAGTTGCCTAGGCTATGGAAGCCTTTTGAATCCACAAACTCCATCAATATTTAAACAAGGCCATAAGCAAAGTAGAAGTTCTCTTCTCTCTTCAGAGAAAAGTACATCCTTCTTTGATGACCACTTCTTTCCCCTGGGGTCTCACTCACAGAAGTCCTTCATGTAGACAGTTTTTGCCACAATGTCTTGGCTTTCCATGCCTGAAATGCTCTCATGGGCTTTTCTGCCAGACCAAAATGCCTCAAGGGCTGATTGTGAGGACAGAGTGCAACTTAAAGTTGTCGCTCGGCGCCCGCCCCGAGGCTGCTTCTCGGCACCTCGCCCCGCGGCAGCTTCACGGCTCTGCACGGCTTCCCGGCACCTCGCCCCGCCGGCGGGCTCCCGGCTCTGCGCGGCCTGGCTTCGCGCGCACACTCTGCGGTCTCCACGCCCCTTCGCGTCCGCACCACGGCCTCGCGCCAGCCCCGCGTTCCCTATCTATTCACGCCCCGTGCTCTCTCTGCACGCGGCGGCTTCCGCGAGTCACGCAGCGTAGCTTACGTCTCCGCCACTAGCATTCAATCCAAGTTCCCTGGACTAACCTGGCGAATTCCAACCTGGCGGCCCACGTCTCTGCCTCTGGTTCCAGATCTTCGCCTCTTGCTCCCCGGGCTGACTTGAAGAATTCCAAGATGGCTTACGTCTCCGCCTCGGCCTGCACTCGCAGCTTCATCCTCCCTAACATTTTTCTCTACCCGGTATGTTTCCCTAAGTTTTCTTCCAACAATATTCCTCCCTCATTTCTCCTGGCTTCTCCCCACAGTCCGTATCCGAGTCTGTTTGTTCTAGCTTTCACTTTCGACCTTAGAGATTTCTCCCAGCTTCCCCCCGTAGTCCGTATCTGAGTCTATACCTAGGCTTTTGATAGCTTCTTCCGGCACCTTTTTCGTCCGGCTTTTCCCTAGGCTGTTTGCTAGTCTCTCTCTCCGATATTTTCCTACTTCTTCCCGTTTCTTCCCTCCTAAGTTTCCTATCCGAGTCACGGCACCATTATGTCACTCCCCGTCTTCGTGGAGGAACGACACAGGACCCTGCGCTGTTCTTTCATCTGCTCGGCCCTTCCCGGGTTTGCTGCTGGTTCTTCCCGGGTTGGCTACCGTCCCTTCCACCTCCGTGGAAGGGCGGTTCCCCCTGCCACCTTCCCCACTTCCGCGGGGGAGTGGCACACCGCCGGCCGGCTCTTCGGGGGCTGCACAGGTGTTCCCCTTGGATGTTCCTGGTGCATGCCGTCTCTCTCCTCCTTTATAGTCCTCTTCTACCAATCCCAACTCTGCTACCCACACGCTGAGTACACTGCTCTCCTCCAATCAGGAGCAGGTCCTGCTGTTTATTGGTTGAACTGGAGGCAGCTGTGTAGAAGCTGTTTCTCCCTTCTCAGCGCCATATTGTGGGAGAGCAGATGCATAGAATAAGCCTTAATTCCAGTAACTTAGTCTAGTCCGAGTTGCTCCCAGTTGCGCCCCACAAAAGTGATTTTCATTCTATGAGTCTACTTCCAATTTCAGAGAACTCACTCCTTTCTAATGCTATCTATCCTTGTTACCAAACATTTAATCCTATGTATATGATCACTTTAACATTTAACCCTATCCATATGATCTTTTAACTTAAAATGCTATTTTTACCACCCAGTTGAAGGGTATTTGGGATCCCATGGCAATTTCTTAACTGTACCCTTAAAGTAAGTCTTTAGGAATGTATGCAGAACTATACAGCTTTATAGTTACAAACTTCATACATTTCATAATTACAACTTTAGGAACATGGTGATTCTTCCCACTGTGCCTTCCCTCCCACCCACACTCCTACCCCCTTCCTCCTCCCTCTCTTATTCCCACCCTTATTTTTTACTAATATCTATTTTCAATTGACTTTATACACATGATTAACTATATTATGTAAAGAGTTAACTGAGTACTTTTTTACACATAGAAATCTCTCTCAGAGCTACTGTTAAAAAAGTGAAAGGTTATAAGGATCATGGAGAAAGCCTTTGATATCTCCTTTTCAGTAGGATTAGAATCAGCCATTATGGCCGGTGCCACGGCTCAATAGGCTAATCCTCCACCTGTGGTGCCGGCACACCGGGTTCTAGTCCCGGTCGGGATGCTGGATTCTGTCCCGGTTGCCCCTCTTCCAGGCCAGCTCTCTGCTGTGGCCCGGGAGTGCGGTGGAGGATGGCCCAAGTGCTTGGGCCCTGCACCCCATGGGAGACCGGGAGAAGCACCTGGCTCCTGCTTTCGGATCAGCGCCGTGTGCCGGCTGCAGCACGCCAGCGGCGGCAGCCACTGGAGGGTGACCCAACAGCAAAGGAAGACCTTTCTCTCTGTCTCTCTCACTGTCCACTCTGCCTGTCAAAAAAAAAAAAAAAAATCAGCCATTTACTTACCCTTTTGGAGTAGGTAGCCCTTTATGGCAGAAAAGCCAGGAACTTGTTCTATTTGGCCTTAGGCTTTCATTTGCCGGAAAGCAAACAATTCAATCTCAGGCATAGTTTATAACTCAACCATTCCATTACCAACACTGCCCTGATAGTTACTGCCTTATGAAGTACTTTGAAAATAAAGGAAGGGGCCGGCGTGGCTCACTTGGCTAATCCTCCACCTGTGGTGCTGGCACCCGGGGTTATAGTCCTGGTTGGGACGCCGGATCCTGTTTGCTCTTCTTCCAGTCCAGCTCTCTGCTGTGGCCCGGGAGTGCAGTGGAGGATGGCCCAAGTGCTTCGGTCCTGCACCCACAAGGGAAACCAGGAGGAAGCACCTGGCTCCTGGCTTCAGATTGGAGCAGCGTGCCGGCTGCAGCACACTGGCCTCTCTCTGTCTAACTCTGCCTGTCAAAAAAATTGGCACTCCAAAACTGTGTGGGAGGGCTTCTTAGCCTCTCTGTGCCCTCAGTTTCTTCTTGTCCGAAATGATGCCCAATTCATTGGGCTGTCATATGGATTAAAAGTGATAAAGCATATAAAACAACAAGAACACTGTCCAGAGACACTCAAGAGTTCTGCAAATATTACTGTTCACTCCTTGCTGCCTATGAGCATCAAGAGCTTCAATGTGGGGGACTGTGCTGTGGCATAGCAGGTAAAACCACTGCCTGCAGTGCCGGCATCCCTTATGGCCCCAGTTTGAGTCCCGGCTGCTCCACTTCCAATCCAGCTCTCTGCTATGGCCTGAGAAAGCAGTAGAAGATGGCCCAAGTCCTTGGGCCCCTGCACAGGCATGGGATAACTGGAGGAATCTCCTGACTCCTGTCATTGAGGTCACTTGAGTAGTGAACCAGTGGATCTAAGACCTCTCTCTCTCTCTCTCTCTCTCCCCCTCTGCCATTCTGTAACTGTGCCTTTCAAATGAATAAATAAATCGTTTTACAAATAAAACAAAATACAGATCTTCAGTGTGGTTCCTAGGGCTCTTCCTACTACTGTTGTTTTTCCTTGGGGCTTTTATCACCCCTCAAAGGACTTGGTATATATTCAGTACTTCCTAGGAATGTGGGTGCCATCCTTTTACCCTCTTCTGCTTCCAAATTCCACAGCTCTCCTCCAGATTCAAAACAGATAGGCTGGTACTTAGCGTAACAAAAAGGCCAGTTCTGCCTCTCTAATCATCACTGGCCTGTCTAGTGCATCCTTTACTCCCCAGACTAGAGCCTGTACATTTCTATGTTGGGGGCAGGGAGAGTCCTTGGGAAACCTTGCATCACCAAATTTATTATCAATTGGAGAGCCCAGACACACATAAAAAGCTTCCTAGAGAAGAATAAACAATTCTTTCTTTTATGTCTCCTATGCTAGCAAGAAAACTATAAATTAAGGTGAGAAAAACCTGGCTCACCATATTGGTATTTACTATCTGTCATTCACATTAGATTGTAAGCTCCATAAGCAACTTGGGCTACCTTTTCTGCATTTCCCGTTCATTAAATGGATTAATAAATAAAAGAGAGTAGGGATTTAATATCTTCACTGTGAAAATTTATTTTTTTACTCTCTTGCTCTTTCCCTTGGAACACATAAATAAGCAATGATATGCTGGTAAGTGCTTAACAACCTGCTCTCCAGAGAGGTAGGGGAAGCCCCAGTTTGTAGCACTAGCCAACTCTGTGATATAAATATTCCTCCCATCGGTGATTTCAAGCTAGTGTAGCTCACAAAATTCCTGATGACTTGACAATTAACTCTTGCAAGCAGGTATCACTGGGATCCAGCATACCACTGGAAACAGGTGTTAGATGATGTTATATCATTCACAAAGGGAGATCCAGGAGTGCATGTTTAGCCTAGTGGTTAAGATGTCCACATCCCACATCTGAGTGCCTGGGGTAGATTCCCAACTCCGACTCCTGACTCAAGTTTCCAGTCAATGGAGATCCTGGGAGGCAGCAGGGATGGCTCAAGCAGTTGCATTCCTGCCACTCAGATGGGAGGCCATGATTGTGTCACTGGCTTCCGGTTTCAGCCCTGGCACAGCCCCGGATGTTGCCAGCATTTGGGGGAGTGAGCTACCATTTGGGGTCTCCCTGCCTTTCGAATAAAAGAAAACATTTTAAAAACCCAGGAGATCCAGTTTTCTTTATCATGAACTGAAACTAATAGCTACTCCTCTTGGCAGATATATAAATTCATATATAAGCAAATAAAGGGATAGGTATGCAGAAACAGGTTAACAAAACTGGCCTGAGACTCCACATCCCCAGAAAGACCTGTTGGAAACATTGGCCTTTGGCTGGCATTGAGAGGCTTCCCATCATTCCCAGAACTCATAGGAGTGATTCATTGTCCCTAAACTATTTATACAAACACTGCATTTTGTGCTTAATCCCTGTTTTCCTTCTTGGAATCTGAAATTTTGGTACTTGCTAGACAAAGGTGTCTACATGACTACCCCCCAGGAAGATTCCTGGGCACTAAATCTCCAGAGCTTCCTGGCAGACAACATTCTACATGCATTCTCACAGTTCGTTGCTGGGGGAATTAAGTGTGTCCTGTGTGACTCCACAGGGAAAAGACCCTTGGAGTCTTGTGCCTGGTTTCCTATCGGCTCTGACTCATGTGACTTTTCCCTTTGCAGATTTTGCTTTGTATTCTTTTGCTTTAATAAATCGCATACAATACTATACTAGGTCCTATTAATCCTCCTAGCAATAGAACCTGGAGGTGGTCTTGAAATCCCCAACACAGTAGATACATAAAAAATTAATGCTAAATGTAACTGAAATCATTTCTTCCAACAACATTCAAAAATGTCCAGCTGGAATATTTGCTTTATGCTCTCACAGTATATTGCATATTCTTTATTATTTCATTTAATACATTACAGAATAACTTGCAGTCCTCTTAGCAACTCCTACCCTCACTGCCACTGCTGGCCAATGAACTTCTCAAGGGAAGAAGTCATCATTACTCTATTCACTTTTATAGGGGAAATATAATATCTGACATTTAGTAAGGCATCAGGTTCTCTAAATAGACTATATTGCATAGGGTAGGGAAAATTTGGGTTCCAGAAAGGGGTTGAATTCAGGGTAAAAATAAGAGGTTATTTAGGGAGAAGGCCAGTTTTGAAGCTTTGGATAGTAGAGACAAACATATCCCTATTCCAAATGTGTTGCTTTTCCACACCATTTTAATGAATGGGTTTTGGGACATCCCGTGTGCTCTTTCCTCATTGTGTCTCCAGAGTCCACAGTGTTTTGGATCTGTGAAGGGCCACCAAGATGCTAGGTCTTTCTTACTACACCCAGTGGCTGGTCAGCTGTCTTAATTCCCATCTCACACAAGGTTGTGGCAGAGTGAACAGCTGAGGCAGAAATACTACTAATTGCAGGTTATTGGTGATGACTTCAAAGGATCAACAAGGAAGAAGGAGAGATCCTAATTTGGTAAAGCACCCCTTGTTGGCTGTTATTTCCTCCTGCTTCATTAAAATCTCTCTTAACCCTTCCCAGTAACCTGCAATTTAAAGCAAGCCTTCCATTTTCACTCAGTCAGACATGCTTAACATTTTACTGGTAGACCAAAAGGATGGAGGTCACCCAAACAAGACAGATGGCTGGAGCAATTTGAAATCATGCCTAGTATTTTTTTTCCTCCTAGCTCATGCATAGAAATGCTGGAAGGCTGTTCATTTCTGGTAAGTGTGGTTAACAGCAAGAAAACAGAAATGAAACAGAGAGATGATTAATATAAAAATGGTATAAAAACAATGGGTTATTCATTGCATTTTTATTTCTCAGTGATGAACAACCAATTCTATTCCTCTTGCTCTGGGATGGACATAATACAAGCACAAATGAGCTCAGTGAAAGAAAGTTTTATGACCTTTATTATTTGGCCCAAGTTCATGGTAATGTCTGAAAAGATTGCCAGGAAATTTGTATGTAGACTAATATGTAAGGGAATAAGTACTTATAGGGAAAGAGAGCTGTGTATTTTATTTGATTCACCTCTTGGGCATACACATACTATCTATTAATCTATTAACATGTTTAATTAAGCATGCTGTCCATCAATTTAAAATGTGAATGGTCAACTCTTAGTGGATTATGTGGAGTACTGACCATATACCAGACCCTGTGCTAAAAACATTGGGAGCATAGCTGTAACATATCAGATTTTATCCTTGCCCTTGTGTAGCTTATAGTATTGCATGGGATAGAAAGTAAACAGTAAGACAACTGAATGGCTATATAATCACATGTTATGGTTTGCAATGAAGGTAGAGGGTGCCAGGAGGGAAATTTTAATTTGGGGTGATGAGAAAAGGCCTCTCAGAAGAAGACACATTTAATTTGAAGCCTTATGGATAAAAAAGAGTCAGCTGGTAATATATGAGTCCATTTGAGGGGGGTGGACAACAGGGGTGGTGTGTTTAGGTGGAGTCAACAGCATGCCCTTAGGTCTCAAGCAGGAAAGACTTCACAGAGATAAAGAACTGAAAGAAAATCAATCTGGTAGGAGCATAGTGAAGAAGATGAGAAAGGCGTTGTGGGGAGCAACTGAGACTAGACTAAATTACTGGAACTAGCACTAATTCTATGCATCTGCTCTTCCACAATATGGCGCTGGGGAGGAGCAAACAACTATGCAGCTGCCTCATCAGTTTGATAAGCTGCAGGAGCTGATCCTGCTCCTAATTGGAGGAGAGCAGCGTGCTCAGTGTGTGGGCAGCAGAGTTGGGATTGGTGGAAGAGGACTATAAAGGAGGAGAGAGACAACATGCACCAGGAACATCTGAAGGAACACCTGAGGAACATCTGAGCAACATCTGAGCAGCATCTGAGCAGCCCCCGAGAGAGCTGGCCGGCGGTGTGCCGCTCCTCCGCAGAATCCGGGAAAGCGGCGGGGGGTGCCGCCCCTCCACGGAGGTGGAGGGGCGAGCAGCTAACCCGGGAAGAGCTGAGCAGACAAAAGAACAGCGCAGGGTCCAGTGTCATTCCTCCGCGAATGGGGGAGCGACAGGCGTGTGCTACTCATGGGAGTGTCTAGTCTAGCCTAGTCTAGTCCCATGGGTATACCAGGGCTTAATCCATTTTTGTTGAAAACAAATACAATTTCTACAGAAAAGAAATTTTCAGGAAGTAAACAAGTGCCCTAAATTGTGATTTCATCCGCAAACAGCCATTCTAATATACCTGACAAGAATAGAAACTTGGGAGGCTGGGGAGTGGGCACAGTAGTTCAAATACCACTTGAGACTTTTGCATCCTATACCAGAATGCCTGAACCTACCGTTCCTCCTCAAACACTGTATCTCTGGTATCAGAATTTCACTCTTGAGGTGGGCATTGAAGTGCGGCAGGTTAAGCCACTATTTGGTACCCACACATCCCATTTTGGAGTGTCTGGGATGGAGTTCTGCCTCTACTTCCATTAAAGCCTCCTGTCCATGTGCACCATGGAAGGCAGCAGGTGATGGCTCAAGTACTTGGGTTCCTGCCACCCACATGGAAGACCCAGACTGAGTTCTGGCCCAGCCTCAGCTGATGCCAGCATTTGGGGGACATGAATCAGAGGTGAAAGATTTCGCTACCTCTACCAATCTGCCCTTCAGATAAATTAAAATACATAAATAAATAAAAATTTAAAAAGAATAGAAGCTACTGGTGGGGAGCATATAGTTTCTTGGGATGGAGATAAGTCATTATGGAGATTGTGAATTTCATGTGATAGAAATAAAATCCTTTGAGTGAATAGTGAATTGGGTTTGTCGCTCCCCGTCTTCGTGGAGGAGCAACACAGGACCCTGCGTTGTTCTTTCGTCTGCTCGGCCCTCCCCGGGTTTGCTGCTGGTTCTTCCCGGGTTGGCTACCATCCCTTCCACCTCCGTGGAGGGGCGGTTCCCCCTGCCACTTTTCCCCACTTCCGCGGGGGAGCGGCACACCGCCGGCCGGCTCTCTCGGGGGCTGCACAGGTGTTCCTTCAGATAGATGTTCCCCTTAGATGTTCCTGGTGCATGTTGTCTCTCTGCTCCTTTATAGTCCTCTTCCACCAATCCCAACTCTGCTACCCACACGCCGAGTACACTGCTCTCCTCCAATCAGGAGTAGGTCCTACAGTTTATTGGTTGAACTGGAGGCAGCTGTGTAGAAGCTGTTTCTCCCTTCTCAGCGCCATATTGTGGGAGAGCAGATGCATAGAATAAGTCTTAATTCCAGTAACAGTCTAGTCCGAGTTGCTCCCAGTTGCTCCCCACAGGGTTAACAAATTTATTCAATGGGGATCAACTGGGGGCAGATTCATTGGTCAGAGTAAGTAGGGAAACTTGGAGGGCTCGTAAAGGAGAGCAAAGTTATTAACAGTCTTTCCGCCACAGACTTATCCCTAACCATGTTCCTCAGCTTCAACCCAATGCAAATGGGAGTAATGGGTTGGAAAGCATTATTTTGTACTCTGCCAGTACTAAGGTAGGCCTAAATCACACTTTCCTGCCATGTAACCTTGGAACTAGGATAGATGAGTCCAGTTCATTATCATCACTACCAGGGCATCTTCAACACAGGTTGTATTTCAGCAACACACAAACCAAAGAGTAGACTGCAAAGGAATCAAGTAGCACAGAATGTATTGCCACAACTCAGTTCCAGATGAAATTTATATTGAGGTAAAATAAAATAACTTACTTCCTACTCTCTAATATTGAAGGTACTCCATTCAAGAATATACTACCAGCAAAAAAGTCATTAACAGAATCTGCCTTCTTGGGCAATATCTTATTATCTAGGAGACTCAATTGAACAAGTTGCCTAGATATAGATTAGAGACATGCAGAAGAAATGTCTCAAAAGCACCACATGTGACTGAGGTTTTGACAGCCTAAAGGACTACTGAAAGTGTGTGAAATATTTTCATAATCCAAGAACCGCTAGGTTGGCCCATATCTAAGAATGAAGTCATGAACCTCTGAACACCATGATATTCCTCATATTCTTATATTTAACATAACAAGTCCTGTCATCACCTTTCATAGTATATTTCAGTTTAAGATTAAGCATGCAGATATAAAGATGGTGGAAAGGATGCTAATCAGGGCAATACTTTGCTTTCCTAGAAAACCGTAAGATTCCATGTGGGATGGAAACTGGAAGTCAAAGCACCGTACCTGACAGAGTTCTCAGTAGCCAAACCAGAATGTATGCTTAAGCATAAAGGGATTTTGTTTAAGGAAATTAGGGAGCTCACCAGTTTGCTTAGACACACAAAGCGTCAGACTAGAAGCTATCCAGGAAGGAACGGTGCCTGGATCACACTCCAAGGGATGCCCTTGGAAATCTGCTGCGGTAGCTCAGGGCAGCCCTTTCTGATGACCTCGAAGTAGCCAGGGACTAGATGACACAAGGTTTTTCATTCTTTGCAAAAAAAAGCAGGCACCTCTCCTGCCTCACTCACTGAGAAATGGAGTCTGCGTATTTTTTCATCACATACAAGTTACAAATCAAAGACTTTCATGGAGACATCTGATTGGCAGTTATATGCCTGGGCCTCACAGAAAAGGAAATCTGGCAGGGAGAGTTCTGGACTCTACCTCGGAGAAGAGGAACACACTAGGGGGGATTGTCTCCTTTCATAGTAAGGGTGTACTTAAAATGCAGGATGCGCACAGCATGATGAATATTCTTTACAATGTATGTCTTGTAAAACTGAACTCCCTAGCCATAAGTTATATTTGACAATATTGTTTTTGTCACGTAATTAGTGATATATTCATATAAGTAAATGGTTACTTTTCGCCATGACTACTTTTCTTATTAATAATATTAGCAATTAACATTTAGCAATTCAATATGTTTTCTACCTGGAACCCAAGTAAAAACCAGAAAACAAGCAAATCGAAAAACAGCAGTGGGTCAGGGTGAAGCATGAAATGTGATGCATTTGATTTATGTAGGTGTGCCTTAGTCGTTCTACTCAGGGCCTTTTCCTCCTCTTTTTTTTTTTTTTTTAATTTGTATTATGTTCCTTCACTTATAGAAAATTTTTGAGACATTTCAATAAACACTCACATAGATTCACTAAAGTCTCTTGTTTTGAAGACCCAGGCAAGTTGTTTTCCATAAGGTTCCTCATTTTTGATTTAGATTGAACATATTTGGAGGAAATGCTACAGAGATGGTGTCCTCCCAGTGATTTCTGAAACAAAGCACATGAAATCAATTTGTTCCTTTACTAGTAACATAAAATTGAGTCATTTGGTTAAGTTGGTAGGCTCCAGATTTCCTGTTTACAAGGCTATTAGTAAGTGGTAGCCTGAAACTCCAGGAATATCTTGGTTCCCAGCATACTTGTAACCAATGTTTTGAGCACACATTGCTGTTTATTTGCAGAATCAGTTATGATGACAATGGCAAAGATAAATGAAGTTGTTCATATCTGTCTTCTACCTTGTTAATTGAGTTCCTTTTATAAATAAGAATCTCAATTCTCATTCCTTACATTCCTTCACACATCTTTCTAATTAATATTGTGTCAACTCATGAATTCATTTTCTTATTTACTATAGCATAATAATATATTGCTGACAGTGTTTACTTCGATGCCCAAAGTTATATTTAGCTTTGTTAGGGTTGGTGTAATGGCACAACCTTAAAGGGTTCCATGGGGGTTTCTCTGCTCTGCTGGAAGGAATGTGGATATCTCCCAACCTTGTTCAAGCTCTAGGAGCTGTTCAAGCTATAGTTTCCCATTGATATTTTTCCCTATCAGTTTTTTTCTGCGAAGCTTTGTGGAGCTGCACTGTAACATGCACAACTAAAGAGACCTTTATACACATTTCTCTGAACAGATCATTCTCTCCAGTACTCTGCCCTACACATTTTAGGTGTCTTCGTCTCCCCCAAATTCGAGATTTGTCTGCTAAGTCTTTTCTGTTCTTCGTGGGATCTGCTTCTCTGCCATTTCTGAAACTGCCTAGTGGGGACCTTGGCAAATCTATGAGGCCCATTAATGATTGGAGTCCCTTCAAATAAACAACAGGAGCTTTTGAGATCATGGGCAATAGTCGGTATCATGTTGGTTACCCTTTTCTCATTGAGCACAGTTCTACTCTGCCTATTGTCTCAATGTCTGAAAGTTATTTCATACATTATATGTTGTTTTCTAGTTGTTGCTGGCTAAGTAAAATGGTTTTGTAGCAATCAAAAGCAGAGAGGATGGCGCCGTGGCTCAATAGGCTAATCCTCCGCCTGTGGCGCCCGCACACTGGATTCTGTCCCAGTTGCCCCTCTTCCTGTCCAGCTCTCTGCTGTGGCCTGGGAGTGCAGTGGAGAATGGCCCAAGTCTTTGGGCCCTGCACCCGCATGGGAGACCAGGATAAGCACCTGGCTCCTGGCTTCAGATCAGTGCGGTGCGCCGGCCGCAGCACACTGGCCGCAGCAGCCATTGGAGGGTGAACCAACGGCAAAAAGGAAGACCTTTCTCTCTGTCTCTCTCTCTGTCACTATCCACTCTGCCTGAAAAAAAAAAAAGCAGAGATCAACCAAAGATAGATTTTTAAGGAATAGGTCTAAAATATATCTCCTTTTTACAACTCACTGGCCAGAACAGAAGCTACCCTTACTTACAAAGGAGAGTGGAAATGTTCTAGATGGCCACATATTCAGTAAAAACCATCAGAGGGGGATGGGTTTTGAAAAAGAACATTGTCTGCATTATTGTATAGTTGTTAGCTCCCTTATTAGCCTAGCAACTCCTTGAGTAGAGGGTCAGGAACTTCTTCAACTGAGTAGCCTACAAAGAGCCTGTATTCATGAATTCTTGGGAAAAATAACATTGAAAAGAACACGTCCCTGAACATTGAACTGAGTAATTATCCAAACCATCAAAGAGAAAATTAAGCACTAGAAGACAATACTTGTTGGATAGGGAAAGAGTTGGAGAAAGAGTTGGAAATTATCCTAGAGTTCCAAATACACTAATCTACAGAATATTTTAAAACTCTGCTGAAGAACTGGACATTAAAGAATCTTTGTCTCCTGTTCTCAAATATTCTTCTCCTATCACTCCTGTGACTTTTTTTTTCAAAGCTGAGATTATAAGCAAGTTACTACATGAATCCTCTTTTGACCATCTAGCCTATGGCGACTTCTTATAGCATGATTTCTGTCAAGTTTTCAAAGCATGTAATAATTTATTTTGTTGATGTCTATCACCAAGAGTATAGGGCCTATTTTAAGTTGCAGAACAAAAACAAAATTATCTCTTAATTCTTTTACTTCTTTGCTTCTCTTGCAACACCTACCACAGTGAACACAGAGCGTGTTAGAGAAGAACATTGTTCCTTGATCTGGTGTTCAACTTCTGTTTGGAAGTTGTCTGAAAGAGGTCAGCTGAGATCTACTAGGAGGAAAAGCATCATGACATCACTGGCACCCTGCCTGCTGGTGCTGATGGAATCTCATTGTCAGGGAAGCCGTCTTTGAGTGTTGACAAGGGCAAACCCGGAAGAACGCTTGTTTCCTAGTTTCATTTTTGTCCATATTGTCGCTCCCCATCTTCCTGGAGGAACGACACAGGACCCTGCGCTGTTCTTTGGTCTGCTCGGCCCTCCCCGGGTTTGCTGCTGGTTCTTCCCGGGTTGGCTGCCGTCCCTTCCACCTCCGTGGAAGGGCGGTTCCCCCTGCCACATTCCCCACTTCCGCGGGGGAGCGGCACACCGCCGGCCGGCTCTCTCGGAGGCTGCACAGGTGTTCCTTCAGATGTTCCCCTTAGATGTTCCTGGTGCATGTTGTCTCTCTCCTCTTTTATAGTCCTCTTCCACCAATCCCAACTCTGCTACCCACACGCCGAGTACACTGCTCTCCTCCAATCAGGAGTAGGTCCTACAGTTTCTTGGTTGAACTGGAGGCGGCTGCGTAGAAGCTGTTTCTCCCTTCTCAGCGCCATATTGTGGGAGAGCAGATGCATAGAATAAGCCTTAATTCCAGTAACTCAGTCCAGTCCGGGTTGTTCCCCACACATATCACCATGATATATAAAATGTATGGCAAATATTAATTGTCTTTATTGTGCAGCTCCTCCTCCATTCAACTGGGGCTTGGATTTTTGTTCTTTTTCTTCTTAACAATATTGCCAGTACATAAACATATATAGAATGAAACAATGAGAGAAGAAAACAAAGAAAATTCAGTGAAAGAGATGGCAAGGAAGAAGCTGAGATAAAATGTGAAAGTGTGGTAGGACTCAGTACTCCTGAAATTAGTAAGACTTTTTTTCTATTGGATGATGAGAAGATTCACAGGCCATGCAAAAGGAGGGGCTAAACATTAAAGGGTGAGTGAAGGAGAGTGTTTTCACTATCCTATTTGTACAATTTAGCCAAGTTATACTTTGAGTCTGTATAAGAAACTTTAAGTAGTCAAAATAGAAAATGACAAAGTTACATAACATTTATGAAGAATGAATTTGTAATTAAAAATTAAAACAAGAAAACAGAAATGCATGCTATAATTTCTATTTGGTTTCCAGTCAATGGATATGGTTGTCTTTTATACAGCAAGTGAATTTTTAGTTACCATGAGTCTTGTAAAAACAGGATCTTTAACAACTGGTTCCTGTCCCTGTTTTTTCCTGCCTTATGGTTTGAAAATGGGTGTTTTATTTTTTTTCTCCTATTCACATTTAGCCTGGAATTCTTTCTCCATTCCTTGGCCTGGTTTTTGACACCAAGGGGCTCATTATTGCAGAGTTAAGAAGCCATAAGCAAGGGGAGCTTATGAGGCAAATTGCAGCAAAGGCGCAGCTCTCATTTTAACAGCATGACTCCACTGAATCATTGGGTGGCACCAGAAGGCTCACTGGTACCCTGGTATGTAGCAATAGGAACCTGGTAATTTGGGTGGATTAAAAGTTGGTATGGAATTGCCATTAAGCTGTCATCCAGGTCGTGTGTGTGTGCACATGTGCACATGCGAGTTTCAGCGTGTATGCGTGTGTGTGGTGTTGGAGGAGGGGAAGGCAATGAGGACAAGAGAGGAAGAGAGAACTGAGCATTAAACTAACCCTGGACTCTGCCAACCCTGTGTTTTGCTTACAAATGTGAAGGACTCAATACTTTAACTCCATGATCTTTTTCTTCACATGGATCTCAAGATTTTGCTCTCTTTTTTTGCTGCTGCCCACTCACTTGGTTGACTTTCTTTCACAATTTTCAGCTTTAAAATCACTGAAGACAATTAAAAAATAATAGGCAAAAGGAGAAATGGAGTTCTACATCTGGAAGAGAGAAGGTATGAGGGAGGGATAGAAATTCCCATTCTGTGAATTTGGTTCACACAAGTCCCCTGCCCCCCATATTCGTGTTTTGAAATCAGCATCTTTGCATTCAAAAAGCACTCCAGAGAGCACATGGCCAGCTAGAGCAAGAGGCCAACCAATTTAGTTACACTGAACTGATCCTTGAAGAGGGAATGTATTGGCATCGTGAAAAACACAGTGCCCAAGTTTCTCCCAGTGTTCTCAGTTTTGCTTTATGTTAGATACCTAATTTGCAGCCAGGTCTCAGGGCAATGCGAACTCATTCAACTGTCTAGGTGCAGTCTGTGAATTCAAAAGCTGAAATTTATAGAAACCAGTGAGCTGAAAATGATAGGGCAAGCTGTCACAAAGGCCAGTTAGTTTCATGTTTATTTTGAGATTTAGTATTTTGAATTTAGTTCAAGATGAAGAGTTCTTTACAAGGAATTAGTTATTTGTTTCCTCCAAGCTCTTGGTAACAAGACCAGAAAACCCATTCTAAGACTTGGAATTAGAAGCTCCTGAGCCGGGAGGTGGGAGGATCAACGAGAATGTCCGTGCACTCAGTTACTCCTGAGAAGTGGAGACAGGGAATCTCCTCTTTGCAAGGACTACAAACCTCAATAGCTTCCCTCTTACTTGATTCATTCCTTGGGATAGGGCAGAGAAGGGGCCCTTTCAACTTTCCCTTCTGACCTCCACTATGGAATTCTCTGATATCTTTTCCTGGCATTCTTCCTCTTTCATCTGTGTCTATCACTGCATTTTTGCTTGCAAACACTGTGCCTGCAATAACACTCAGCCACTTCTCTTAATTATTTCTCTTGTAATGGAAGATAAAAAAGCTCAATCTAATCTGGGTTTAGTCTATAAAAACATTTTAGCCCTATAAATAAATTAGCTCAGTGTGTTAGGAGATACTCCACTTTCTAGTTAAATGCTAAGGGTGGTTCCCATGGATGTGAAATGTGCGCATCCAGGTAGGTTAGGAAAATATTCTCAAAGGACAGGGCCATAATAACAAGCATGGTGGCAGTGACTATGTTCTTGGGGCTATGGCTGTTTATCATACCTTCTTTGCTAGGCCATCAGTGTAGGGCTCCAGGATATAGGAGATCCTTCTTCCAGCCTCATGCAAATAATATTCCCTAGATGTAGTGGGATATGCCATTTTTGTGAATAAACCTGAGTCTCAGTACCCATTTACATGTAAAATGGGAATGATTATCCTTTTCTTTCTCCTCTTAATCTGCTTCTCTTCTATTATAGGTATTCCTCTCCTTACCTGCTCTATTTGTTTCATAGTTTACTAAAAGGATCATGAATGAAAGTGACGTTGATGATGATGATGATGGCAGCAAAGCTGATATTTATTGTATGCATTCCATATGTTAAAAACTAATAATCCACCTTAATCCTCAAATAACCTTTTGAGAGCATCATTATCTCCATTTCCCAATAAGGTAATTGAGAATGAGAGGCATTAAAGAACTACCAAGAAAATAAAAGTAGCAGTGGGGGACATCTCTGAAGGCCATGCTTTCACTGAGTGACATTATATTTTAATCTGTATGACATATATTACATCTTGGTATTGGTCACCCTTACTAAAGGCTGCTGCAACTTTATTCCTGCAATTGTGAAGTATATTATTCTCTTAAGAAATATCCAACAAGGTATTTAGCAAAGGCACCTTACAGGTAAGGTGTATAGTACTTCACACAGCAGGACATTTAGGATATCTTGGATAAAGATATATGGATTTCTTCTTTTAGCTCACCTGACTTCCAAATACACAGTGGGCCTTAAGAGAAAGGGGGATGATGAGTCATAATTTGCCAATTCTCACCTTCTAACGTTTTCTGATATCTCAACCTCATGGCAAATGCTTGGTTCAAGTAACAATGTAGAAAATTCATATTTAAGACTTCAAAGTTTATAATGATATTTCAGATAAATACTCCATTTAAATATTTATCCAATTTTCAAGCTCAGTATTATAATCACCATTTTACAAATGAAAAAAACTAATTTCTTCAAGGGCAGTAAGTTGTATGCCCAAAAGGCTATAATATTTCTCAATTATGAAAATCTACCACAATTTAGGTGGCTTATATGACCTAGTTTTCCTGTGTACCGGTGTGACTGTCTCTTGAAAGCATCTTAGTTGGAGGACAGATCATACAGCCAATCTATCCAAAAGTGCAGAATTACATGCATAATTTCACAAACCCCTAGCAAAATTTTTTAACATGGTAAGTTACACATGGGGTTATCAGGGACTCAGTTGTGCCTATCTTACATAAAAGTTATTTCTTAAATGAGACAGATTTTTCAGACATCAATAAGTTTTTTCACTCTCTCTCCCTTCACAGAGGAAGTTGCTCTCTAGCTACATCACAGGGTTCCATGCACAGCACATTGGAATCACTTTTTGAATCTTCAAAACTCAGGTTGCCTCAGTTCCATCCAGGGCCATCTGAACCTTATTCTTTTGGGTACAAGTTGCGAAGTGGCATTTTCCATTAGCAGAGCAGACAGAGCTTCGGACAGAGCTTTTGTGCATTCAGAAGTAATGATTACAGCACACGGAGATCATGATGCAGTATCTTACAACCACGGAGAGGGAACTGCAAGGGAGAGAGCAGAGTTAGGATGTGGAGATCTGCCCAAGAGGCTGATGGATTTAGAGATGGTTCATGGAGAGTGTGATGTGTCTACATAAAGAAGAAGAAATACATTAGTGGCTATGTGTTCTGTCTTTTGAAAGTTGCATGTGTTTATGTGTTTATCTTGACTTGATGGGACGTGTTCTACTATTTAAATAATTTACTTTATTGAACAGGTAGGGTCTGTTCTCCAATTCCAATATCTGTCTCTGGGACTTTTCTTAGATCCGTTGCAACCTCTTTATTCTGTCTGTGTGTGTGTGTGTGTGTGTGTGTGTGTGTTGAGGAGTTACAGTGGAAGTACCATTATTCAGAATTATTGAATCAAAGGATTGTGTATGAAAATAAAACTTTTTATCTTTCAGCATCTTGTTTTATAGGGACAAAGCCTCTTATTATCTTACTTTTTTCTGAATACAAGAAAAAAAAGTACCTCATTTTTCAGAGAAATACGTGGGGTTACAGAGAGGTTAGGTGTTCAGCTGAGGACAATGCAATGAGTCAACCCACATGCTGAATTAGCGGTGAAAATTTCTAATCATTCAGCTAATGCTCTGTGAAAACTCAGGCATGGTGAAGAAGTTCTACCCTTTTTCCAATGCATGAGAGTATTTTTAGAGTAGAGTATTATTAGATCTATTTTATGGTTATTTATTGCAATAAATGTTTATTTTCCTTTGAAATGCACTCAATCATACCCTAATCTCTGTACTATAATTTTTTCCATGGAAAGAGAATAACATTGCAGTTGATGTAATTTCAAGATGCTGGGAGTTTGGGCTCCTGTTTCAGGTGCCCGGGGGAAGCAGGAGGCCAGGCCAGGGATCTGTTCCTCCCTGGTGCAGGTCGCCACAGTGGAGAATCGCTGAATTCCTTGCTGAAACTCCAAGTTACTCAAATTCTTTCCTTTAGCTTTTTTTTTTTTTTTTTCTGTACAAATAACATTTAGTCTCTCCTAGGATTCTATTCTAAGTGGCCCTTTCTTAAATTTCTCCCGGCTGTAACCCTCTCCAAACCCTGACCTTAACACCAATACTTCAATCTCTCATTCCTGTTCCCTGACGATTGCTTTCATTTTTTTATGGAAAACATACATAAATGAGCAAAAATTCTTTAGAGTCTACATTCCCCAGGGATGCTTTACTCCCAATATTGGTTCTGTATACCAGCCGTTGGTGTTTGCCATGGTGGGAGGGGGTAACAAGATGTTGCAGTAAGCAGCTTTCACTGGGCTTCAACCAGGCAGCTATGGCAAGGCTGGGTCGAACAAAGAGGTGAGCAATAGGACTCCTGGGATCCTCCCATCTCACAGTGTTAGACCCTCAGAGTGAGGATGCTAACGCTTCGAGAGGCACACCCCAGAGGTCAGACTCCAGACCAGCTGATGCAAAAGCAAGAGGATTTATTCGGCGTCTGCGCAGTCTGGCCTCCTGAACTCAGGAGTCCGGAGAGCGCCCCCAGTACAATCCACACGGTTTATATACCCGCAGCGACCCATCAAAAGCACTATAGAGTCCATGCACACAGCAGTCCAATCCGCGAGCTGATCATGTGAAGGGCATGCGTCTTCTATCCAATCAGCTACGAGATCACATGGGAGGCATGCACCTCGTCGCCATTTTGTTGTTTACTTCTTTAGTAGTTCCTTTCCCTGCCAGCGCCATCTTCTTCACCCTGAGGGGGGACGACGTCTCGCTCCCTTTGTTCCCCTGTGGGAGAGCGGCGTCCCGCTTCCCACACGGTTATTTGAGTATTAGGAGGTACACAAACTGGGTTAGGTCTTAGCACAGCCAGGCACAAGTGTAGCAGCTAGCTAAGCATAGGGTCCCTTATTTTATAGCTGCACCTAATTTTAGCTTTGGGGGAAAAAGTTTAGGGCTGTAATTTTAAACTTTAATTTTTATTTGGGGCAAAGGTGACTTCTTGTTTTTAATGGTATTGGCTTAGGTCACTCCATCTTGGTTTGATTTTTAAGGTTCTTCAACAGCACTGTTACTCAGGTGCAGGTGGCCCAGGAACCTGGGTGCCATTCCTGAGATCCCAAGTCTGTTGTGAGGTAGTGATACACAATAACAATATTCCAGGATGAGGTAGGAAACATCCCTTAGAAATTAGTTCCTTCAAAATGGTGCACTAGCAGAAATCAAAAGTACTTCAAACACAGACCTTCAGTGGCACAACGCCTACCCATGTTTCTCCCCAGTGATCTTTGGTGGTGTCACTCTACGTGGAGAAGGAGATGATTTCTCTTTAGATGCCTGTCACAGAGATATGGTCCCATCGGTGGAACTCAGTTATGAGAAGATGCATAGCTCTAAGTCATTAAAACCCCAAATGGTAGGAGCAGGTTGGAGAACTGGTCAGGATGCACATATTCTGATGAAAGTGAATACAACTAAGAGTTATTTGACTTGGTTTAAAAAAATAGTTAAAAGGAGCAGGGTGTGGACTGACGTCCAGAGAAGGATGAAACAAGAGAAGGCAGTTGTGAAATTTGCAGTGAAATGCTTCCTGTTTCCCACCTAATCAACTTAGATGGGCTTCCTGAAGGAAGAAGTCTAGTCAAGTACTTTCAAGCTGCCTTTCAAAGGACAAGGAGCATCCTTAAGTAAACAAATACAGCGAATGTAAGACTCTAGCCTTGACAGTAGTTGAGGAAGGCAGCAGAGTAAAATGGAGAGGGAAGTCATTAGCACACCGACCTCACTTTGATGAATAATTGTTGCTTGTTTATGTGTTTGTCTGTCTCTTTTGTATCAAGGGACGGGACTGTGTGCATGTTCTCCATATAACACAAGCTTCATAAAAGATGATCTCAATCCGTCCATCCACATGTGCGAGTACGAATGACATACAAACCCTCGTGTTACCACAAATGGTAGCACTGGCTGTGATGTTTAAGATTGTTGTTTATCGCCTTCATCTTCCTTTGCCCAACCATGGAGCCCAAGATGGTATTTCAGAGCGTTTTGTCACCAGCAAATAGGATGATGCTTGCTTTTGGTCTTTTGAAGGAAGACTGCCCTGAACAGTTAAATTGACTTTAAATTTAGCAGCATTGGGCAAGAATAGAAGTGTTCTAATCCTGTCTCCTCCTACGGAATGTGAATTGTGGTCAGAGTAATATGTTTTTGCCTCCTGTGATTTAGATCAAATTTCATCAGCCAGACAGGGCGTAGGGAGCCAGGCTGCAGCAGCCGCTCTCCCTGGTAAACAGTGTCACACCTCCCTTGGACGGCCCAGGGCACCGTGTGTGCCCTGGCGTTAGACACACCTCACCAGGGCTTGTCTGTTTTCCCTGCCTTGTGTCTCTGCCCAGCGTTCATGTGGAGTTTGGCTTCCTATTCTTAGAACTGGGCAAAGCAAAGCGACGCTGTGCAGGTGTGAGGGGTGCACACACACGTGCCTGGAAGAGGCTGCCCCAGAAAGACACAGCCAGGCACTGGATTTGACTCAGAGCTTTAGGTCTCCCCTTTACATAAGAAAATAAGGCCACCACCTGTAGAATTTCCACTGGGGAAGGATGATTGGCCTAGCAGGGGATCGTCGCCTGGTAAGCTGTTCCCTCTCACTAAAGCAGATCAGGGAACGTGTCCGAATGACATGTCATCAGGAATAAAACCGAAAGCAGCCTTTCCGCGCAGGCCACTAAGGAGAGAGTTACCCAGCTGCCTGCTGGATTGAACCCTGTTTTCTCTGTCTGCCACCACCTGGGTTCAGCAGCTCTGCTCTGTAACCGTTGAGTCATTCCCGGAGCTGTTCTTCAGAAACTCTCCATGAAGCACGCTCAGTGCCACAGCATCTGAATTTAATCAGGCAGGAAAGCGCTCTCACCTTCAGTGGAAAACATCATGGACTTCTCAGCCTTCCAGGGCACTTGCCTCCAATTCCACCTCTCTCTGTACCCCAAGAAGGCCAACAGTTTAAAGGCATGATAGCTGGACAATTGCATGCCTCTGGGGAACAGGAGTTAGGGTATATGCCTAGCAAATCAGGTTTCATAGTAAAGCAGAAGAGAAAGAAAATGAGAAGCATAATAAGGAAAAACTAAAATTTAATTGATGTCTATCAATTCTGCTGAACCAGGGTTATGTATCTTTTGGAACAAGGCTACACACTCAGATAAAAATTCTCCTTTACTAATTTCCTTTTATGTATCTATGTGAGAATCCATATTGAGGAAGAAGCAACCTCTATTTTCTAAAAGTCCCAGATATTGAGCCTATAAAAATATTAAGATCCTATCAAAGTTCAGTTCAAGTTTGTAAAGAAAACCAAAGAACCATGGCGGTCCATCCAGGTTCTCTCAATGGCCTATTAAGTAGCAGAGAAACATGGAGTTTTAAATGGTCTGGCTGGCAGCCTTTTCCTCCAGTGCGTTATTAAACAACTCTGCCAGAAAACATTCCTCAGATGTACAGATCGATTTTGAGTGCAAGGAAGGTGAGGCATGAACTGTAGGCGCAGTCTTAGAAGTCGGAGCGATGCCTTGTTAGGTTTCTTGCTTGTATCTATTCCTAGAACCTGACAATTATCAGTAGTCTCATCCTTCACTACCTACCTTTAGTTGGTAAGGTTTCTCAGTTTGTGAAGATAATCTTATTTTGATTGATCTAACTGAATGAGCACTTAAAAAGTCATTATTGATCTGAAATACTGGATTCTTTCTTCTCTTTATTTTCAAGTTTCTTCTGCTTTCTGAATGTTTTTTCCTGGACTAGCTATTCTTGTGGTTGCTGTTTGACTTCTCAAAGGCTTGTTTTTCTAAGACTTTGTAAAAAAGTGTGACCATCTCTCCTACGAGTAAGTTATAATAGATGACATTTGATACCTGCTAACAAATTTCTACTCCCACGGTTCTATTAAAATTTGGACTTCCTTTAATCAAAAATTTTCCCCAAAGTCAGAGCTCTGACTTTGTTTTTCCAGAACAAATCATTTGTTTTGTACTATCAACAAAATACTGTGACCAGTTAGTTATACTGGTGAAACAGTGACACATCCCTTTGCAAGGCTTCCTGAATTTTAGCATCTCACACAGTCCATAGGGCTCGCAAATTTAAATGTTTGAAGATGGACATTTACATTCACATCTTGGCCATTTTTATTGGGGTGCAATGAAAAGCTTTGACACTCAAGTAAAATTTTATTTTCCCTCTCAGTAAGAGCAAATGGTCAGAACACCTTCATGGTTTAGATCAGAGGTAGGAGTTAGCCTTGACACCAATTCCAAGTGCCCTGGAAACTTCCAACTAAGGGCTAACCATGCAATTGACAATTGTCCCATTTTCCTCAAATTTGCAGATAAAGGCACTACTACAAAGAGCTCATGTTATAAGAGTCACTTAATTATTTAATTTTCAGGCAAGTCTGGAGTTCACAGCAGTCAAGAGATGCTTGAAATGACGGCCAGTGCCTGAGGCCACTAACTAGTATTCTCCTGGTTTGCGTAATCATCATTAGCTGCTTCATCATCTGAAGCAGATTTAAGGAATATATATTTAAAGTCTCCACTAAAGAAAAAAATACAACAGGAGGAACCCAAGTTGTGGCACAGCTGGTTAAGCCACCACTTGTGACACAGGTATCCCATATCCTAGTCCCACCTGCTCCACTTCTGACCCACTTTCCTGCTAATGTACCTGGGAAAGCAGCAGAAGCTAGCCCAGGTGCTGGGCCCCTGCCATCCACGTGGGAAAGCCAGATGAAGCTCCCAGCTCCTGACTTCTGCCTGGCCCAGGCTTGGCTGTTGTCATCTGGGGAGTGAACCACTGGGTGGCACATCTCTTTCTCTCTGTTTCTACCTCTCTGTCACTCTGCCTCTTAATTAATTAATTAATTAATTTAGAAAAGAGTAACATACCAGGAGCAGTAACATGAACCCACCACCATTCTGTGGGCTGCCCCACCTGCTACAGAAGCTGAGATTCTTTCTCTGAGCTGGCAAGCCAATGGCTTTGAGCTCCTGGGAATCTATGACTGTACCATGACTCACTGACCCTGCAAAGACTATCGTGGCCACTTCACCACTACGCTATGCTGTCAACTCAGGCATGTGGTTTCTCTTCTCTTTTAGAAAAGATGCAACAACAGTGATGATATGACAAATCAGATAAAAACACCAAGCTATAAGCACCCTCTTAACATTATTATCAAAATTAAACAAAGACCTTTTTTTTAAAGCAATACTTCAGCTAAGTAATTTGAGGGGGGAAATTGGCAGGAAGAGACCAACAGGTAAAGAAAATGTTTCCACACCAAGGCCATAGCACTTATTTTAATGAGACCTTAGTAATCCTCAGGAAATTCAGTAGGAAGCTCTATTATGATTGATTTTAGTGAGTTATATTTTGAATTTTTTGAAACAGAGAATTAATGAACAAGAAAATAAAATTTACTCAAGTTTTTGGAACTTACTCAATTCTTTTTATAGCTACAGCCAAAGAACTATTTAGAATAATATGTATCAGGATTTGGGGAATCTTTGGGTTTTTGTCTGCATATCTGGCTAAATACAGAGGAGGAGCCTGGCTAGTTTCTCTTTGGTGACTGTTTAAAATTGTCATGTGTAGCAAGTTCTCACCAGTTGTAGAAATAAGAAGTGTCTATTCTCTCAAGAGCACAGATGTAAGAGAATGAAGAAAGAGGTATCAATATTAATAGGGATCAGAGCAGGAGTGGGAAGGCGGGTTTTAGGGGATTTTGTCCAAAATGAACTTGAGCTATCAACTTTCCAGATGACTGCTCTACACAATTTACTTTTTATAACTCTTGTAGTTACTTTTACTTTACTTTTGCAAATTGATGTTTTATCAACGTTTTATTTCTTTTTTTCTCCAATTGTAGCTGAATATTGAGGGTGTAGAGAGAAGGGTAAAACTAAAGAACACATGAAGACTTAATTAGTGAGTATAAAGTTTTGAATGTGAATAATTTGTATTCATATTTTCTTTACTAATTTGTTCATATTTCAAGAAGAATATTTTCATAAGAATTTCCATGTCCCAAAAGAGGATTTCTAGAATATATTCTCAGTACATATACCATGGTGCACTCATATCTGTCATAGATAGATCCAAGGGGATCATGACCCAAATTAAGTCAATCAGAGTTCTCTGGTGATAACAAAGTGCTGCTAAGCTGAACGAACACAGACCTGGGGTTGGCTAACAGCTAGTTTTCCTTTGTGTCTACAGATTAAAGCTGAATAGGAATAGACAGCAATGGGTGAGTTAGAGCGAGAAAGAAAACCTTGGATAGGATGACTTTGAGAGCCTGGTTCTAGTAGCTGGGACTTTGATCTTTTGAGGTGACAGCAGCTGAGAAGGGGCTGTGAGTTTTGTTTGTACCCTGCTTTCAAGATGGGAAGTTAAGCTGCCGTAATCTCATGGATGCTAGTAGAAGATTTGAGACTTGTAGCTCAGAGGCAAAGGAGTTGATTATCCACTTTAATAGCAGTAGCCACTTTGCCAGTACTCACAGGCCCAGTTCCTACATGGCAATGTGAAGACCTGCTGACACCTGCATTCACAGTGAGTTGCATTACAGAAAACTGACCTAAGCTTGGGGAACTCAGATCCAATAGGCTTCCTCTTTGCAGCAGAATCTGACACTAACCATCCATTATATAAACATTCGAGAAAAAAGTCACTGCCTCTGCTCAGGAAACATTTGTAACTGAGAGAACCATGAAAATTGTCTCCCATTCAAAGGTACTCCTATATCCTTTGAAGTTCTGCAAGTCAACATCTTTTGTAAACTGGCTCTGCTGTGTTTAGGTCACCTCAGTGAAGAATCCTATCCAACACAGTGTGGCAATAGGACTCCTTTTGAGTGGTCCCTCCAACTCCATCATGAAAGCCAAGTGATAGAGGTTTATTTTTGAATGTTTTGGAAATACAAAGTATATGGCAGGCAATTGTTTTTAAATTAAATTATGTGTGTGAGATTTCCTGCATGGAAGCTTGGGGCCTGTTCTTATTTCACAGCAGCTGACTCGGCTCCTCGTATTCCTTTGCTGGCAGAGTTACAGCATAGAACACATATTTTTGGTTACAGAATAATATTTTAAGAAGTATAAACTGTTCTTCTCAGATGACTTCAGGTCTCAGACAGAAAACAATTACATTGATGATGCTGTTAGCTAGGCTGCCCTGCCCTCGCCTTCCAGATGAAATTCCTTCTCTCTGAGGAACTTCTACTCCATGTTAGCTATGAAATTATCCTGTGAAGTCCTTGTCTGTCATAAGGACTTCAAATTAATATCTACTAAAGGACAATGTTTATGTTCTAACAGTAAGTTCTACAAGTTCACCAACTCATTAGGAATGGTGGGGGGCTGGCGCTATGGCGTAGCGGGTAAAGCTGCAGCCTATAGTGCCTGCATCCCATATGGGTGCTGGTTGGAGTTCCAGTTGCCCCACTTTCAATCCAGCTCTCTGCTATGGCCTGGGAAAGCAGTAGAAGATGACCTAAGTTCTTGGGCCCCTGCACCTGCGTGGGAGACCTGGAAGAAGCTCCTGGCTCCTGGCTTTGGATTGGCGCAGCTCCAGCCATTGCAGCCAACTGGGGAGTGAACCAGCGGATGGAAGATCTCTCTCCCCCCCCCCTTTCCCTCTCCTTCTCTCTCTGTGTAACTTTGACTTTGAAATAAATAAATAAATCTTTAAAAAAAAAAGAATTGGTAATAGTGGAACTTCAGACATCTTGAGAGAATCAAGGATTAGGGATGCTAAGCATCACCCACGTCATTCATATCACACAGTCTAAAGCTACCAGAAATGATTCGTTCCCGAGGGGAAAGAGGTTCTACTTCTGTTCCTAGGCTGTAGGCTCTTTAGTCTATGGCCAATTTCTATATTTTGAATGCCCAACACAATGTTTGTCCAACCCATAGAAAACACTTAATAATTACACATTTGATCAAAGTAAGCCCCTACATGCAGGCTTCCTGGAGTGAAGAGGCGGTCAGTTCATGAAGGCCATGTGTTTACTCATTCAGTTTCTCAGGAACGAATCCACAAACATGCAAAATAACTGTGCTTGGATTGTTGTCTGTGCAAATCCTCATTTAAAGGAAAATTTTGGCTATAAAAGGATTTTCCTATAGGCAAATTTTCTTGCTCCCAACAGGACTTGCTAGCAACAAACAGAGGTCCCCTTCCCTCATGTGTGTGCTGAGGTGTGTACCTAGCTTGGGAGAGTGCTGAGGGTGACCTATCCTGACTCCAGAGACAGCTGCTTTTTCCATTAGCGGCTGGTAGCAGACTTCTCCATATCCTTTTGCTGTGGAAGGGCGAGTGGTTGGAATGTCCAGGCCAAACTTAGTCTGAGAAAATAAACTTCCATCCAAGGACAGATGTGAGGTTACCAGTCCTTAACTGCCCTGGAAACATCATTTTACCCTGTGTTTGTCTGCGTGTTTGGAAATGTGGAGCAATGTATACATCACACTGATGATTGTTTTGGCCTTATTTTCTTCCTCTTCTCTGCCACGAATGTTTCTATCCAAAGAGAGAAAGCTACAAGTGAATTCAGAACTTTTCTATGAAACCTAGAGATAATTCATAAAATATATGATTTTTAGATGTGTTGTGCTTAATAAAAGTCAGGTTTCTCACTGACACAAGAAGAAATTACAATTGCAAAAGGGATAAGTCTAGAATAAATCCTATGGGATTGGGTTGGAACTGATGATCTCAGTATGAACTCATGTTTTGATATATGTAAATAAGAAAATATATAGTTACAGAAATTGAAGTATGTTTGAGGTAAGTCAGCTTGAGCATGTCCTGAATTGCACATCTCTTCCCTCTCTTATTCCCACTCTTATATTTAACAGCGATCACTTTTCAGTTAAGTTTCAGCACTTAAGAAGAATTGTGTATTGATTACAGTATTCAACCAAAAGTATTAAGTAGAACAAACAAAAAAAAATACTAAGAGGGATAACATATTAAGTCGGTAGAGTTAGAAACATACCAGGGGACTCCAATTTAATCCCATCAAGGTGGCATATACCAATGCCATCTCACTAGTCCCAGTGATCAATTTCTGTTCACAATTGATCATAATGATAGGACTAAGAACCAAAGGGATCACATAAACAAGAATAGTGTCTGCAAATACTAGCTGATAGAATCAAAAAGGGAGAGAACGATCCAACATGGGAAGTGAGATACACAGCAGACCCATAGAATGGCAGATGTCCTCAACAGCACTCTGGCCTCAGAATCAGCCCTTAAGGCATGCAGATCCCGCTGAAAAGCCCATGAGAGTATTTCAGGCATGGAAAGCCAAGACACTCTGGCAAAAAAAAAAAAAAAAAAAAAAAAAAAAAAAAAACAACCTAAATGAAAGATCTCTGCGAGTGAGATCCCAGTGGAAAGAATGGGTCATCAAAGAAGGAGGTACCTTTCTCTGAAGGGAGGAGAGAACTTCCACTTTGACCATGGCCTTGTCTAAATATGATCAGAGTCAGTGAACTCAGGGGGCTTCCATAGCCTTGGCAGCTCATGACAAGAGCCTTGGGTGATTACTGATGCCAGAAACAAGAGTGTCAATTTGTTAAGCCAACAACAGGAGTCACTGTGCACTTACTCCTTGTGTAGGATCTCTGTCCTTAGTGTGCTGTACATTGAGATTTAATGCTATAACTAGTACTCAAACAGTATTTTTCACTTTATGTTTCTGTGTGGGAGCAAACTGTTGAAATCTTTACTTAAGGTATGCTAAGCTGATCTTCTGTATATAAAGAGAATCGAAAATGAATCTTGATGTGAATGGAAGGGGAGAGGGAGTGGGAAAGGGGAGGGTTGCGGGTGTGAGGGACGTTATGGGGGGGAAGCCATTGTAATCCATAAGCTGTACTTTGGAAATTTATATTCATTAAATAAAAGTTAAAAAAAAGAAACATGAAAAAAAAGAAATAGAAGTATGTGCAATTTTCTTTAAAGATGTCTGATGACAAAGACAAGCAGCAAAAATAAGAAGTAACACTAATGCTTATATCTTTGCATATAAATATCATTCTTCACTACAAGGAACCAAGGGTCCATGAGAGGCATTTAATTACAGGCTTGTGACATGGGAAGTACAACACGGTCCTGGAACACTGGATTCTGTCAGAAAGAAGGAAGGACTCACAGAATAATGGGGGATGTCAGAAGGACCTGGGAGCCAGCATCCAGGGGGTTCCTAACAGCCAAACCTGGGAAAAGATTATCATCAATAAAGAAGAGAAGGGGGAAAGAGGGAGAAAGAAGAGAGAGAGAATATTAATCCAAGTGTGGTCAAGTGTCAATATTTGGGGAATCTGATTGAATAGGTATGGAAATTTTTGTTATACTTTTTCAGTTTTTCTGTAAGTCTGAAATTATTGCAAAATGAAAAGTCAAACACATGAGAATAGAAGAGGAAAATAAATGAAGCAGAGTCGGCCAAATGGTGATGATTATTGAAACTGGGTGTTGGATGTCTGAGAAATCGTGCTGCTACGGGCTCTACACACAATGGAATCTTGTCCTGTCCGTGATAAAAAGTGAAAAACAGAAAAGAACATCTGTGCAATTTTAGATAAAAGAGGTTGTCACAGGAAGCAACCAGTTGAGGCAGGCATCGCGGGTGGTAAAACAACTCAACAGAGCAGGCAGATACAGTGTGTAGAGTTAGATTTATTGAGCATGCGGCCAGGCAGCAGTGGGCAGGAGAGCCAGAGGCTGCAGCATGGTGTGTGATCCCAGGGGCATACCTTTAACAGCAGTCTCCTCGGAGTTAGGGTGAGCTTCCTTGAAGTCTAATGGATTTTTCCAGGTGGGTAATTTACATTTCTGGGTGGAGCTGGGAAATTTCTATTTCCACTAGCTAGCGACTTTCCCCCACACCAGGTAAGCTGAGACGGCCCCGGAGGCCTCCTGTCTCCCGCCTCATGGTACTGTTAGCAATATCAAGTATAGATCTTTGTGCAAGAGCCACATGAATCACATCAACCTGTTTTCTGAAAAGAGAGAGGAGACTGCGGTTTTGAGTTTTCTGATCCACAGCCACACACCCAATCACTACCAACCAAAAGAGTTGTCTTTATGACAAAGAGCTCTTAATATTCCACTCCCCCTGGAGCTCCCAGATCTTTCACTGGCTTCCCATGCCAAGGGAGAGACTTTGAACTTTCACATCTAAGCTTTCAAGGTTCTCCATAATTAGATTCTGACCTACTTTTGCAACTTCATCTTCCAAAATCCTGACATGCATATACACATATCCTTCTTTATTAAATGTTGCTTTCCTCCTCCTGTGCCAAAGGCTCTTTTGTGTATTCCCACCTCTCTATTTGCCAGGTTTGAAAGTTTGCCCATACCCCTCTGTTTAAATACAAAGCCCTGCTAGCCTTTCTTAAGATAGGGATGGTGGAGTGAAGAGCTCTTTCAAAGTTTTGAGCTACTCATTCCTCATCTGAACTGGCTGTTTCTTTTATGGAATTGTAGCCTGGAGCTTTGCAGCTGCCAGAGTTCAGGTAGAGAATGGGTTAGATTAGGTTGAGGTTGTAATTATTTGCTCACCGTCAATTTTTTTTTTTTAAAGGATCTAAGTGAATCTGTCAGAAAGTGAATCTGAAGGCAAGTTTTACTAACTCTTAAACATGCTATACTTTATTCCTTTCATCCTATGTATTTCTCAATCTTTACTAACATTTGGTTGATTCTCCCAACTCTCTTCCAAGGCTCTTTGACATAGTCTGCCATTGTTTAGGCTGGACATTGTTAGCATGTAAATTTGGGCACAGAACCCCCCCCCCTTTTGTTATTTATCTGATATTCTGTAATATAATCTTTTTATCTTTGGCAATAATTTGAATGAGATAGAAAGTTTATGATTGGCACCAAGAATTTTCTCTTGTGGTGATTTTCCTATGTCTCAAAGAAAATACATGAAGAAATAGGTATTCATATATTCATTGACTGATCTATGGAGACCACATCATTTATTAATAAATGTTCTAACCATATGGCCCTAATACAAGAGCATTTGGTGAGCCTAAAACCAGTTAAGTAAGGGGAAACGATAGAACTCTGTTTAGAAACTCACTTATTGATCTCTTTCCACATTTTTCCCTTTTCCACATTTTTGACAACTTCCAAATGCCTGAACATCATTTTCTCTTTGGTTGTTAATATTTTCTTTCTGTGCTAATTCCAAGAGCCTTTAAATTTCAATTGCACTTGGACCAATTTGAAAGTATGTGAATTCTCCAGCCAGGTTTTAATAACCCTAAACTACTCCAACTCTCATTCCACGATATCTGTGTAGGAATACTTACTCAAGTGCCAACCAGTCAATCTCTTTACACATTTAGCATACCACCCATGGTCAGTCATCTTTTTAACAGCTTCTTGGAAGTCTTTTAAACTCTGATAATCCTTTGTTTTGGATCCTTTGGGAAAAATTATCCTATCATAAGAACAAATGGCCTGTCTCGGTCCATCTCAGCCTCTGATGCTATGTAATCTTACAAGTGCTGTGGATGCTTACCATATACTAGACTCTACTGCAAATGCTCTATCTGAATAAAAGCATTTTAGTCCTTTTTTTAAGTCTTACGTTTGACTAGTCTCTGAGATAGACCTCTTCAGAAGTATTTTGGGCAGTCCAACAAAACCCATTTGCCAGACAGCAAAAGCTAGGATTGGAACTACAATGAGCCAAGTCCATGGTTTGGTATGGCAGTCAAAGGCGATTAAGAAAAAAAAAGGAAAAAAAAAATTAAAGAAAGGCTATTTCGGTCATGAAAACAATGTTTTGTAAAGTCCCAAAGAGAAAAACAATCATGACGTTCCCAACATATTTTGGTAGTTGGAAAGTAGGAAGTAGAAAAAAGCTCTTTTTTAAAGAGGGGGCAAGATGCATCTTGAAACCATGTTGCCAGTGGCTTCTAATGGAAAGAATGACCGGCCAACCTGGGTGCAGAGCTAACATTTCATCTCAAAACCTTTTTCAGTGCTGTGGTTGCAAAACAGCTCCAGAAAAAGCATCCTCAGAACCTGGCCTAATGCTAAATAAATACTGCACAGCTTGCGGTTTCAGACCTGGGGCCCAGGAAACATAAGATTAAGGGAGAGAAGAAGTCTTGTGGGCTGAGAGCTCTGGACGCTCTAGCTCAGGGCACGCCAGGCCATAGCTTGCCATGCCCGCTGTTAACAGAAGCGCCCAAGAGAATGCAGGACCGGGAAGGATCCAAGACATCTGGATGAAGAGGCCTTGCACTGGCCTCCGCCACAGAGAAGAAACAAAATGACAAAGGAAGAACTGTGTTTCCAGGAGACTGATTGAGGGAAAACTTCAGTAAGAAGGGGGAGAGAGAGAGAGAGAGAGAGAGAGAGAGAGAACGAAGCATGTCACGCGTCACGCTGCAGCTCCCGCCTGGCTCCCTGGCTGGGGGGATCCATCCTGCCAGGGAAAGGCAAGCAGAATGCTCTGCTACCACACTTTATTCCATCAATGAATGTTTTGGATATAAAATCATATCTTCCTGTTATTTTTAATTAGATATTTATTATAGAGTGAGAGAAAGAGAGGGACAAACAGGGAACTCTCATTTCCAAATTCTCATAAAGGTCAATTCTGCACTGGTAGAAGCCGGAAGCAGGGAACTCAATCCAGGTCTCTCACATGGGTATTGAGAACCCAATTACTTGAGCCGTCACTGCTGCCTCCCAGGGTCCACATTGACAGCAGCTGCAGTTAAGAACGGGAGCTGGGTACTGAACCCAGAAATCCAATGTAGAACTAAAGTATCTTTACCACTAGGCTGCATACCTTACATTTTACTTTCAAATATGAGAAAGTTAAATGAAAAAAAATGCTTACTTTAAATTAATTTACCTTTTACCACTAACTACACTTGACTTAAAAAATGATTTATACACTGCCATCACAGAAATCTAAGATCAATAATGGCTCATTTGTGTGTGGTCTGGGGCATGAATCTCTGAGCCCTGGTGACAGTTGTCATCTCAGACTGGAGCTTCTGCAAGTGGTAAAAATGCCAAGGGAAGGTTCTCCCTGCACCTCTGGAAGTAAAGGAGGCGTCCCGCTGGGCACTTTCTACAAGCGAGAGTAATGGCACTACGAATGGGAAGATTTTTAATTCTTTGGTTTCCCCAGGAATCCTCAGGAGAATTAGGTGGTGCTGGCTAAGAGTGTTGCTACCTTTAGGGCATCCAGTGTTAGCACAATCAGAGGCCTCTCCTGCCCTGTGTCTAGTATCCATGGCATGAAATCGTGCCCTGCTGCTGGTGGAATTTGCTCAGCCCAGCCAGCTCTCCACCTCCCGCAGGTGGCTGGGGAATTCCTGGTCTTTGTTGCATTTTCCTCCAAGGCGGTAGGAAGATGGTCTCTTCTGCTAGTGCCCGTGTTGCTCACCAAACACAAGAACCCAGGAACACCTTTCCACTGCTCATCCAGGACACCATGTCTCTACATTTCTTTCCCACCCAAGGAGGCACCCTCAGTCCCCTTTTCTAGATTATCAAAACTATTCCCTAACATCATTGCTCTTTCCTTTTGAAATCATTCCATATACCTGAGTCAGATGAATTTACTTTCTTCATTACACTCCACATTTCCCAAATTTTCCAGGGCTCCCCACTAAGAGAAAGTACAAATTCTTAATCTGACATCATTTCCAGCCTTCTCCAAACCACTCCATTTATATTTTGAAGCAATTATCTTCCCATCTTCATTTCAGCCACGGTGGTGAACTTATTGCTCCCAGCTAACTAATGTTCTTCTAGCCTCTCCTAGTGCTTACTTCAAATGCTAGTGAGATTCAAAGAGTGTATGGAAAACCATCCAACCCACACATAATACACTCCACACATGGAGCAAAGGTGAGACTCGATTAGCCAACAAGCCTTTCAGATTGCCATTTTCCTCACATGACCATGGCTGGGGGCAAGGGAGGGTCTCCCCACCTCTGCTCTGGGGAGACATGTGAGCTAATTAAACTTCTCTCTGCTTCCTGTTTCCCGTTCTAGCTATTCTGTTCATAGGTCCTCCTTAGATGATCTTGCAGGGGTGGGGTACCCTTTTTCTGCCAAGTGCCATTTGAATATTTGTAACATCATTCGTGGGCCATACAAAATTATCAACTTAAAAATTAGCCTGCTACAGATTTCTTCAATTTTGGATCCTGCCTGTGATTGCCTTGGCAGGGCCAGATCAAATGACTTCGGAGGCATAACCAGCATGTAAACTGGATGTTCCACATCCCTGCATAGCATCAAGTTCTTTGAGCTGCACCCGTTGTGAATAATGAAGCAATAGGTTCCTTCACATTCGAGTTTCTCCCACTAGCGAAAAAATGTGGCAACTTTTATTCAGAAATTTAAAGCTCTCCTTAGCACTTGTGCCTTTAAATGGTTTGCATGACCTTTTGATGCAGACCCAGTGGCTATAGGATATGCCTCCAACCATAGGCTGTTTGCATTTTCTGCTTCTGTGTGCTTAGCTGTCAGGCTCAGAGGTGCAGAACTAGCCCCATCTTACAGCTGGGCTGCTCAGTATGGTCTCAGTACTGCTTCTAGCACTCCTTAAGCTGACTTTGAATATGCTGCCAGAAGCCATTCTTCTTAAATTGCAAAGTACATACAGAGGCTACATGAGTAGAAAACATAACTGTAAACTTGCTCATTATGTTGAGTTTCTGCCTTCTGTGGTTCGTGATGAATTCCAAGTCCTGACTATTTGATAGGGGGTTAGGGAAAAATCACAGAATGTTGTTTTTATCCATAGAAAACAGACACCCCACGCTAGTCTGGAATCACGCAGGCCTTTGTCGGAGGCTCTGTTAGATGACTTTAAGCATCTCTCAAGAGTACTGTTGAGATCTTAAGCATTGTAGACATAGGATATCAGAATGGAAAAAATATTAACACAGAGTGGCATTTTTTGACTGCATATTTCAATTGTTGTGACTAATACCACACAGGAATGAAATTAAAGCTCAGACTGGGGTCCAGGAACTATAGACACACATTGGCATTCATTCTCTCCTTACAAGCTAGTTAACATCATCAAAGACAGGGGGACTAAGAGAATAGGTGAGACTTCCTTGAGATAACACTTCTTGAAGCTGCTGGTGCTCAGATTTCAATCTGCTGTCTGTTCTAGCCATTCCTTGAAAGTAGCATTGCTAACAGGCTACAGGGCTGTGACTTCCACACTGGTCTTCCCCTTCCCAAGTCCAGGGTTATCTCCACAAAGGAGGTCACACCTGTTATTCCAAACTTCAAAACATAATTAAAGAGTGACACACATGTAAATTTGGAGGCACTTTCAGAGTCTCTCCTGACACTCTTCTGGTCTCCTAATCTAGAAGTGTTTAGTTGGTTGAGCTGCCGAATCCCAGGTATGGTAGCAGGCTACAAGCTGCTTATTCTATCACAAATTTGTGCCTTATTTACTAAAGTCTTATGTCTCTGAGGTTACTTGGGGGGCATAGTAGGAAAGAGTGGTTTTTTGGGTAGTGATGTTGCTATTTCGACGTCATGAAAAATGTTTTCACCTTTATTTTACATTATGAGTTTTCCCCCTCAGATGTCATTATTTTGATCAGGCTTGAGGGAGTAAGGATTTGCAAAGCCTGGAGGGTAGAAAGCACTACCTGGGCTGTGCAGCCACACTGTAAGGAAGATGAGCATATCTTTTAGCCATTCTAGATATTTCTGGTATCAACTATCAACCTAATTCTCATACTGCTCATGTCACAAAAGCTGCTAATACTCTCAAGTAAATATAAAACTATATGCATGACTGCTAATCAGTCTCATCAGTATTTCTCCTAACAATCATGGACTGCAGAGTTAGAGATGTTTGGGTCCAAAATCTTTGAACTACCACTTATTGAATGTCCACAAGACTCAATTACTTGCATTCTGGAAGAGGGATAGGACATCCTGAACAGGGTGGTAAGAATTAAATAAGTAGCAAATATAAATTCTAGGAGTCTTAGAATAGGCTCTGGCACAAAGTAGGCAATCACATGTTAGTTTCCATCCTGACCACCACCACCGCCTCCTTTTTCTTCCTGTAATAGAGCTATTTGCATGATAATCAGAACCTTAGCAGCCCTGGTAGGCTCTGATGCCTGGTTTTAATAGTCACTTAAAAATAGTCACTTAAATGGGGACCTCAATGCTCCTGCAGGTATATGGCACAGGCATTTATGACTTCATTCATTCATAGTCAGGACGTGACTCTTAGTGCTGAACCAGGCAGCTTGTGCCTTATTCTGCATTGGTAAATTGTGTTACACCCACCTAAGACTGTAGTGGAGAGAAGACAGAGAGCCAGGCCAAACTCTCTCCTCAGAACCCACAGTGACAAAAGGATTCCAATGCCCCATACAACCTAGGGAAGCTCATATTCAGATGTCTTGCTCTGTATGCTTGCAGCTGAAGAGACCACAATAAAAATGTGGAGGCCACCTCCTCCCAGGCAAAGTCCATGAGCAGAAACAGAAGCAGGCAAGCAGCACTCACGGTGAGTCACAGGGCATGTTTAATTTGTTCTGCTTTTGATTTTTATGAACTAGGAGGAAAAAGGAAGCTGTACTCCTTTTCATTCTGTTCCATTGCAATAACTACTGTGTTAACACGCTTTTAGGAGTTTCAGGTTGAAGTCTGGGGCACTTCCTGGATGATAGAGATCCAGATATATTATGCTTGGTTTTTTCAAATTAGCCTAGAATAGGATTAGTACATCACTAACACTGAAGGGGGGCTGATGCTCTGTCAGGTAAACAACTGGGAGAGGGAGGCAAAGGCCACCACTAAAGATAGATTTTTATGCTTTGATTCTTATAAATAATCAAAACATTTGGACTTGGGGTAGGGTGTGACAATGAACCAACAAAGAGAACAGGAGCAGCTTCAATAGATGAATACAGGGCTGAGTTAGCAGGATTTGGAAATTAATTATGAGTTATAGATTCCCTAAGATAGACATCCTATCCCAATTGTCTATCTCAATTGTCTATTTACAAGAGTTCTTTGAGGTAGCAAATGAACATGCCAGAGAGAAAAGATTAGAGAGGCAAGTGCCCTTTAGTTTTTCAGTAATGTCTTCTCCTCATAAAAAAAATATGACAAGGAAAAATGTTTCCTCTTCCACGTGTAGGTAAAATTGATTCTTATTCTTTAAAGGTAAACCAGTCTTGAGAGAAATCCAACATAGTTCCACAAACATTTTCAAAATGTACCTCAGTGGGTCTGAAATAGCTCTGGTCTTATGAACTGCTTAGCCAATCTAATCATATGTAACTCATGCTCTTCATGGTAGCCACCCAAGAAGTGTGACCTAAGTGAGGATTTAAAAAGGAAACTCTATGCCTGAGAAACTCTCATGGGCTTTTTAGCTGGATCTGAATGCCTTAAGGGCTGATTCTGAGGCCAGAGTGCAGTTTAGGACATCTGCCATTCTATGGGTCTGCTGTGTATCCTGCTTCCCGTATTGGATCATTCTCTCCTTTTTAATTTTATCAGTTATTATTAGCAGAGACTAGTCTTGTTTATGTGATCCCTTTGACCTAAATGAAAGATCCCTGTGAGTGAGATCCCAGCAGAAACATGGGCCATCAAAGAAGGAGGTGCCTTTCTCTGAAGGGAGGATAAAACTTCCACTTTTATTATGGCCTTGTCTAAATAAGGTTGGAGTTTGTGAACTCAAGAGGCTTCCACAGACTTGGCAGCTCATGACAAGAGCCTCAGATGATTACTAACATCATAAATAAGAGTGTCAATTGTTAAATCAACAACGGGAGTCACTGTGCACTTGCTCCCCAGGTAGGATCTCTGTCCTTAATGTGTTATACTATGAGAATTAATGGTAAAACTACTACTCAAACAGTACTTTATACTTTGTGTGTGTGGATACAAACTGCTGAAATCTTTACTTAGTATAGAGTTGATCTTCTGTATATAAAGATAATTAAAAATGAACCTTAATGAAGAATGGAATGGGAGAGGGAGTGGGAGACAGGATGGTTGTGGGTGGGAGGGAAGTTATGGGGGGAAAAGCTGCAATAATACAAAAGTTGTACTTTCAAAATTTATATTTATTAAATAAAATTTTAAAAAAAAGAAACTCCAACTCTTATTGACTTGGTCTGTTTATGCTGTTGTAACAGACTGCTACAGCCTGGGTAATTTGTAAGAAGAGAAATATATTTTATTTGCCTTTTTTAACTTTTATTTAGTAAATATAAATTTCCAAAGTACAGCTTTTGGATTACAATAGCTTTTTCCCCCCCATAACTTCCCTCCCACCCGCAACCCTCCCAAATCCCGCTCCCTCTCCCATTCCATTCACATCAAGATTTATTTTTGATTCTCCTTATATACAGAAGATCAATTTAGTATATATTAAGTAAAGATTTCATCAGTTTGCACCCACAGAAACACAAAGTGTAAAGTACTGTTTGAGTACTAGTTATAGCATTCATTCACATTGAACAACACATTAAGCACAGAGATCCTACATGAGGAGTAAGTGCACAGTGACTCCTGTTGTTGACTTAACAATTTGACACTCTTGTTTATGGCATCAGTAATCACCCTAGGCTCTTGTCATGAGTTGCCAAGGCTATGGAAGCCTTTTGAGTTCATGGACATTGATCTTATTTAGACAAGGTCATAGTCAAAGTGGAAGTTCTCTCCTCCCTTCAGAGAAAGGTACCTCCTTCTTTGATGACCCATTCTTTCCACTGGGATCTCACTCGCAGAGATCTTTCATTTAGGTTTTTTTTTTTTTTTGCCACAGTGTCTTGGCTTTCCATGCCTGAAATACTCTCATGGGCTTTTCAGCGGGATCCGCATGCCTTAAGGGCTGATTCTGAGGCCAGAGTGCTGTTTAGGACATCTGCCATTCTATGGGTCTGCTGTGTATCTCACTTCCCATGTTGGATCGTTCTCTCCCTTTTTGATTCTATCAGCTAGTATTTGCAGACACTATTCTTGTTTATGTGATCCCTTTGGTTCTTAGTCCTATCATTATGATCAATTGTGAACAGAAATTGATCACTGGGACTAGTGAGATGGCATTGGTACATGCCACCTTGATGGGATTGAATTGGAATCCCCTGGTATGTTTCTAACTCTTTATCCAGTCTACTGTTGATGGGCATTTGGGTTGATTCCAGGTCTTAGCTATTGTGAATTGAGCTGCAATAAACATTAAGGTGAAGACAGATTTTATGTTTTCTTACAGTTCTGTTGGCAAGGAGGTCCAAGACCTTCTTTGCGAGCATCTTCCAAGGGCTTTCCTCTCTGAGTTATCACATGGCAGAAGGGCATGAAGGCAAGGGACAGAACCATTCCCTTAAGTCCCTGTTATCGTGGCATTAATCCTCTCATGGAGGCAGAGCCTAACCTCCTTCCATTATGCCCCACCTCCCAACGCTGTCCAACTGGGACTAAGTTCCCAAGATCTGGGACTAAGTTCCAAAATCTTATCTAAATAGCGTATGAGTGAGAATAAAGATATAATCTATCCTGAGGCAAATTTCCCTCCAGCTTTGAGCCTGTGAAAACAAAACAAGTTATGTGCTTCCAAAACACAGTCATGGGACAGGCAGAAAGAGAGGGCGAGAGGGAGGGAGAAGGAGGGAAGGAGGAAGGGAAGGAGAGAAAGAGGGAGGGAGGTAGAGGGAGGCAGAAAGGGAGGGAGAGAAGGAGGGAGGGAGGCAGAGGGACAGGAGAGGGAGAGGGAGGGAGGGAGGGAGGGAGGAAGGGAGGACTAGAAATCAAGTGCTTTCGTTCCCTGGTTCACTTCCCAAATGCTTGAAATGACTGTGAGAAAAGCCCAGAACTGGGGAACTCAGTTCCCTCACGGGTGTCAGGAATCCAAGCACTTGAGCTATCACCCCCGCCCAGGGTTCGCATTAGTAGGAAGCTGGAATCAGGATCTGGATCCAGCGATCGAACCTGGGTACAGCCACGTGGGCAGCAGGTGTCCTAACTGGCACCTTAACCAATGGCCAAATGCCTGCTTCTGCTTTCCTTTGGATTATAGTTTCTGTTTGAATCATTTGTCTATTAATTTTACTATATGCAGTTAAAAACCACGTATCTTCCTCAATGTTTTGCACAAAGATCCTTCAGCCAGATATCTCAGTTTATTGCTCCTGAATTCTGCCTGCCATGAAGCCCTTTGGCATGCACACAATGCAGCCAATTTCTTTATCACTTGGTAACAAAGATGGCCTTTTCCAGCTTCCAGTCTTCATTTCTACCCGAGCCTGCATCAGAATTGCCGTCATAGTCCATGGGTGTTCCGACATTCTGGTCAGGAACCCTGCAGTGAGCTCCAGGACTTTCAGACCTTCCCTACAGCCCCGCCTTCATCTTAGCCCTCACCAGAATCACCCTGAATGCTCTGTTCACAGCAATATTGGCTTTCTCCAGCATTCACCTCCAAATAGTTGCAGCCTCTGCACCTCACCCAGATCAAAGCTGCTTCCACATTCCCAGGTACTTGTTGCAGTAATACCAACTCCTCTGCTACGAATTTCTATCTTAGTTCATTTATGCTGCTGTAACAGAACCTCACCGATGAGGTGATCTATGAAGGCATTCCTGGAGGCCGAGAAGTTCAAGATCAAGGTGCTAGAGTGCATGAAGAGCTTTCTTACTGCAGCATCACATGGCAGAGAGCAGAAGGCAAGAATACAAGAGGAAGAATACTCCCATGAGTCCAAGTCCTCATGACCTAAGCACCTCTCATTGGGCTTCATCTCCCAACAGTGTCACATTAGAAATTCTGGCAGACATATTCAAACCCAAACACTTGTGCATAAGGAGTTTATTTGAGTAGAAGCACAAAGTTACTTAGGATCAAGCAACTAGGCATCCCCCTAAGTCAGTGGGTGCAACCAAAGGCAGGCCTCCAAAGATTCTTATGCATTCTTCAAGGAACTGTAAGGAGGGTATCTCAGAAGTTTAAGGAAATCAACATAGCCTCAGTTGCAGCAAATAAGAACCCTAGTCTAATATTAAATGAATAAGCAACCAGTGTTACTCATGTCTAACACTTATTCTGATGATTTTTAAAGGAAAAGGCTGCCAGTACTGCCATGGGCACCTTGGAAGGATGTTCACGAATGCTACTAACTCAACACCTATTCAGGGAGAATTATCAGGGGACCGTTGGCCCATTCAGCGGTATAGCTGAAACAAGCAGTCACTTTACGCTTTCTGTGCTGAACTATTCTGAAATAAATTACCAGTGTCATAGCCACAAAAGTCTTATAACAATTGTGCAATATGGAACAGGAGGAAGACTTACCTAAGCCAGAGAGTTTTCATTCTTGCCGTGGGGAAGTCCACTGAGGCCTCTTTGAAGCCATCGCAAGGCATGGTGGACAGAGGGGACTGATCAAAAATAAGAGGTCACCCACTCCTGTCTTAGGACAGTTCTACTTTTTATCTGATTAACATTGGAATCAGGTGCATGATTTTGTGACAAAGATATTTTGAGAAAATGTAAGAAAAACTCAAAAACATGTACCTTATATGATGACAGATGAAGTAAACAAGAGCTGGGAAGGCCAAACAATTTCCCCAGTGGGTACATTGAAAAGGTGACCTAGAAGAAGCTATGATCTTCGGACTTTTTATCAGGTGCACTCACCACTAAAATGCCCTCTCCCCAAATTACTTCTCCCTTCCTGTGATTATAATTAATCAAACCCTGGACATAATTGAATGAGTCTCTGTTACCTAGATTGCTTTGTCAACTCTAGAGAATTCGTTTGCAGAAGTGTTGTTCTAGTAGAGTAAACACCTTGCTTTCCAGGGAGCTTAAGATCCCTTTAGATTGAGAGCAGAGCCACCTTGGGGAATAGTGGGGTCTGTGTCAGGTAAGGAAACCATCATCCCTCCCCTCACCAGAGGCTGTGGCTTTCACTTCCTGCGGTGTCTACTTCTGTGGTCAGGAAGAAGCCCATGCCCCTTCACAGGCCTACAGCTTCCGTTTGCTGCCCGGAAAGTGAATGACCAGATCGAACAGAAAGAGAGCAGACCAATTCTGATGGCGGAAAGAAAGATGTAGAGAAAATAAAGGGGAGGCTTGCTCTGGTGTCTCAGCAGAGAAGTCCAAGTAGAGAGAGACAAAAAAGGCAAAGCAGGGAAGCGCTTCATTTGCAACCAGCCTATGAAAATTCCCCTTATTTTGTTCTTCTTGTCATTGTTTTCTTTTTTTATTCTCATGCCTTCAGCTCAAGTAGTGGTTTTCAACTCTAGTTGAATGCTAGAGTTAACCACACAACTGTTAAAAGACATCGACACCCAGCTTCCAGTCTTTATTTCTTCGGAGATTTTTGAGTTCTGGGTGAGGGTGGGATCTGAGCATGGATCTCTTTTGAAATGCTCCAGTCAGTTCCAATGTGGAGCCCAGGTAGAGAAGTAGGGTGCCAGGTGATGGCTCGGCCAGCCTGACCAATTGCTGTTTCATGGGAGAAGCCAGAATGCCTGCTCTTCTGAAGACCCTCTAGAGTTCCTCTTTGATGCTATTTGTTCAACTATTTATAAATGCTCCCAAATAGACGGCACATACATTTTTGTGTGTTACACCTTACTTTCCAGGGCACTGGAGAAGAGAGAGATTTCCCGTTTTGTTTTCCAATGATGCTTTCTTCTCCACTTCCCTGCTTGTACAACATATGTCTGTTAATCTTTGTATCAGGATTGTACTTCTGAGGAGCACGTTTTTGAAGGAATCAATCATGACACTGGCATATTTTTGTGATAAAAGCTTAATTTTCTAGTTTCAGAGGAGAATTAATTATATTCTTCTTCCATCTATTGAGTCAAATTTCACACCAATATCCAAATTTACAGAGAAATAATAAAGATACAAGCTGACTTACATGCCACTCTTTATGCTCCTGGGGTCTCCTGGAAGGCAGGGGGATGTAAATCAAACCACAAGGTGGCATCATCTTGCCTCAGTTAAAATGGATATATTTTTTAAAAAAATGCTTGTGAGGATGTGGAGAAAGAAGAACTCAATATGCTGCTGGTGAGATTTTAAATTAGAATAACTATTATATAAAGCAATACAAGGGCTGGCATTGTGGCATAGTAGGTAAAGCTGCTACCTGTGAAGCTGGCATCCCATATGGGTGCTGGCTTGTCTTGGCTGCTCCACTTCCAATCTAGCTCCTGGCTAATGCACCTGGGAAAGCAGCAAAAGATGGCCCAAGTATTTGGACCCCTATCACCTCTGTTGGAGATGAGGATGGGGTTCTTGGATCCTAGCTTTAGCCTGGCCCAACCCTGGGTGTTGCAGCCATTTGGGGAATGAACCAGTAGATGAAAGAAAACTCTCCATCTCGCTCTTCTCTCTCTCTCTCTCTCTCACTTTGCCTTTCAAAAAAATACATTAATATTTTTTTAAAAAAGGTGCCCATACTCTCATGTTCATTACAACACTATTCACAATAGCCAAAATACCCCAGCAACTTAGATTGTAAATGAAGGGATGGAAAAAAATGTGCTATACTTACATATGCACAGTCACAAGAAATAAAGAAATCCTGTCATTTGCAGCAACAAGGATGGACCTGTAGGGCATTAGGCAAAGTCAAAAAACTAGGCACAGGAAGAAAAATATCACATGTTCTCATCCATATGTGGGAGCTAGGAAAGAATCTCACAAAAATCATACAGATTAGAATAACAAACACTAGAGGTTAGGACAGGTGGGGATGAGAGAAGGAGGTCAGATAACTGGTAGCAAAATACAGTTAAATTACAGGCAGAAGTGCTAATACTCTACAGCACAGTAGGGTGACTATAGTTTACAAAAAATATTATGTATTTTATATAGAAGTAGCAGAAAGGCATTCAGAGGTCTTCAACATGGTGAAATGATAAATACTTAAGATGGAAATTCTAATTACCCCCAATTAAAAATGACTGATTGATTGATTTGAAAGTAAGAGTTACAGAGATGGAAGCAGGGAGGGAGAGAATCTCCCATCTACTGGTTCACTCCCAAGATGGCCACAATGACAGGCTGGGCCAGGCTGAAGCCAGGAGCCAGGAGCTTCTTCCAGGTCTCCCATCTGGGTAGCAGGGGCCCAAGCACTTGGTCCATCTTCCGCTGGTTTCTTGGACCTATAGCAAGGAGCTGGATCAGAAGTGGAGCAGCTAGGACTCAAATTGGTGCCTGTATGGGACGCCAGCATTGCAGGAGGCTGCTGAACCTGCTACATAAAAACGCCAGCCTCTAATTACCCCATGTATTATTGATACATTTATACTTACATACATCCTAATGTTTACAATTAAAAATGAATCAATAAAAATAAAGCAATAACAACAAAAAAGAATGCACAATGGGAAAAGAATAGCCTCTTCAATAAATCATGTTGGTGAAACATGACACTGATATGTAAAAAACATGAAACTATACCCTAACTTACACCCTACATAAAAATCAACATGGGGCCAGTGCTGTAGCATAGAAGGTTAAACCTCTGCCTGCAGCACCCGCATCCCTTATGGGTGCCGGTTCAAGTCCCAGCTGCTCCACTTCTGATCCTTCTTCCGCTACTGGTGGTCCTAGGAAGGCAGCAGAGGATGGCCCCAGTGCTTGGGCCCCTGCACCCACATGGGAGACCTGGAGGAAGCTCTCAGCTCCTGCTTTGGCCTGGCCCAGCCCCAGCCACTGCAGCCATTTGGAGAGTGAACTAGAAGACAAAAGAGCTCTCTGTCTCTTTCCTTCTATCTCTCTCCCTGCCTTTCAGATACATAAATAAATATTTTTAAAAAATCAACATAAAATGAACTCAGGACTTAAATGTAAGACCTTAAATTGTAAACTATAGAGAAGAAAGAATGGGAACATTTTCATATCATTGGTCTTGTCAATGACCTCCTGGATACAACAGCAAAAACACAGGTAACAAAATCGAAATGACCAAGTGATACTACAAAATAAAAACTTTTGCAAAGCAAAGGAAATCATTGATAGAGTGAAAAAAAATCTAAATAAAGGGATAAAATATTTGTAAATCATGTATCTATTAAAGAGTTAATCTCCAAAAACATAAGCAACTTCTTCAACTCAGTAATAATAACAGCAATAATAATAATAGTAATAATAATAATAATAATAATAACAACCTGAGTATAAAAGGGGCTAAGGACTAGGGCACACATTTCTCTGAGGAAGAAGTAAGGACAGCTGACAAATACATATAACAATATGCTCATTGTCTAGTCATCCAGGAAATGCAAAACAAAATCACAGTGAGATACCAGTTCACACTGTTGAATGAGATTATCAAAAAAAATTACACAAGTGCTGGTGAAGATATGGAGTAATTAGAAACCTGGCACACTGTTGATGGGAATGTAGAATGATAAAGACACTATTGGAAACAGTACAGATTTGGATTTGAATATTCCAGAGATACTTGTATGACCACCTTATACACAATTCCTCAGCTTCTGTGTAATTGAAGCAATGCAGGGGTAGATTCTTTTGATATTTGATTGGCCTTGAGGAAGCCCATTCTCCTTATCAAACATCCTCACTATTTAATTTCCTGTCTAGTTTAGTTGATCAGTGTTCCCAAATACACAATTTGGATAAGACATGCCCACTATGTGCCCAAATATTGATTGCAGAAAAGTTAGCTCTTTTCTGTGGCAATTTTAGAATAAATTGTAGAGGAGAGGGGATAAGATGAAGAGAGTTTTAAGTAGTTCTGGTGTCTATTTCCTGCTGTTTAATATTAATTAGGACCGTATAAATTCCTTAGTTAAAAAAAACAACCACCGCACTTGTTCCAGCTACCTTTTCAAGCCAAGTTCTGTTCTGCAAGAAAGAAGGACTAAAAGGAGTCACTGCCTATGTTCTCACACACCCAGAGGAAAGGTCAAAGGATTTGCATCACAGGGCTCTGTATGCCATTCATGCCATGAACTGTGGAAAGGCAACTAATGAATGTTTTGAAGAGCCACACAGGAAAGCAAGACAGCCCGCAAATGGATTAGAAATCTCCAACCCTCATTAAAGTTGAGGTTTGTTTTAATGAATTTCTCATGGTAAAATAATCAATGAAATTGAATTGGAATGGCAATTTGTCCAGAAAGGACTCATTCTAGAGGCTGAATGAGAAGATGAACCTATTTCTATTGGAAATTTTAAAATATGGAAAATAAAGCAAATTAAAATCATTCAGAGGGAAAAAATGCGTGGAGAAAGTCGAATTCATAGCCACGAAGGTCAGGTTAAGAATCTCGAGACTTGAGCTCTTGAATCTCAGCCCTGCTATTTCTGAAAGCCTGACCATGAGCAAGTTATTTGGCTTCTCTGATCCTAAATTATCTCACTGGGAGGCAAAGGTATGGACCCAGTGTGGACTTCAGTGGCATGGAAGCCTATCTGTATAAGTGTCTCTCACCAAACAGAAAGAAAGGTATGATTCCCCTGATACGAGGTGGGCTTCCTCATGTTAGCCATGCCACCTGCTAGGACCGCCGGTCCCCTCCTGTGAAGATGAGAGTTGAACTACAGACTCCAAGAAGCTCCCCTGCAGAAACTGTGATGCTGGGAAAGCTACTTAATTTCTCTAAACTATTCAGTATCCCCAGCTATGAAGCGACAGCAGTGATTACCTATTTCATAGGATTGCTATTGTAAGGATGAGTTTGTGTTTGTAAAATGTTTGGAAGAATATAGGGCACAGTACCATTGAATAAATGCTCTCTTGTATTACCACTAGCATTTTTATTTTCATTGCTATTAAATACTTCAGACTTAGGTTTAATCAAACCTGATATTGTCTTTGCAAATATGGACTTCAAACCCCTTGTCAAACACCTATTTTTCATTTTCATTTTTTAAAAGAAAATCCTTGAGGTGGGTGTTTGGCCTAGCAATTAAGATACTAGTTAGGACACCTGCATCCCATATTGGAGTTCCTGGCTACAGCTTTCCTGCCAATACAAACCCTAGGAGGCAGCAGGTTATAAGTAGCTGGATCCTTGCCACCCATGTGCGAGTCCTGGATTGAGTTCCTGGCTACTGTCTTTGATCTGGTCCAGCCTTGTCAGTTGCAAACACTTGAGGACTAAGCCAGCAGATGGGAGCTCTCTGTGTGTCTCTCTGCTTCTCAAATGGAGAGAGAGAGAGAGGGAGAGAGAGAGAGAGAGAGAAAGATCCTTACTTATTTAGGATCATGGTATTGCTTTAAGTTTTCAGGCGTTGCATCCATGCCTAAATCCATGTGTACGTTTGGCCTCTTAGCTAAGTTCTTCCAGGAGGGATGGTACAAAGCTGGGAAGTGGGTTGAGATCTATTTAAATGATATCAAAACAGAAGGCTTAGTTCAGCCACTCCATCGAACAACTGGTCAATTTTGTGTCATAACAGTCCACTTGGAGGATCCTCCTTTAGCGGATCCAAGCTACCTCCAAAGCCAACGCAAACAATTGCTCTGAGGTGCTTCACGCTCTACTCAGAGACCTGGTTGTTGCGTTATAACTCATCTGAAGTTTACGAACGATTTGATGTTGGCCGTTTCCATCTCATAATAAACACAGTTGAGATCTGAGCCTGAGATTGGTGAAGCCGTTCCAGATGGAAAGGCCACAGAAAGCTCTGTTCAAAGGAAGGTCCACCCGGACGCATTCCTTTCTTTGCCACAGCCCACCCAGCGTGACCCCAGTGATTTCTGTTCTCTTCGGATCCATCCTTCCCTCAAAGGTGGCACGGGAAGTTTAGGCCCTCTCTACTTCCACTTGTAAACGTACCTAGAGGTTAACTGGACAAGAGGAAGATAGAAATGGAGATGCTTAAATAATCCTGGATGGCCCAGGGCAGGGGCTGGTGTAGCTTTGATGCAATTTCTTGTGTTTCTTCTGAGGGGCACTATACTCCATAATTTCTTTGGATAACCAATCTGATTCTCTCTCTCTCTCTCTCTCTCTCTCTCTCTCTTCCCCTCTCTCTCTCTCTCTTTAAAGATTTATCTCATTTATTTGAATGGCAGAGTTACAGAAAGTGACCCAGAGAGATAGAGAAGTCTTCATCCGCTGATTCACTCCTCAGATGGCCACAATGGCTGGGGCTGGGAAAGATGGAATCCAAGAGCCAGCAGCTTCATCCCATGTGAGTGTAGGATTCCAGGGACCTGAGCCATCTTCTGCTTTCCCAGGTGCATTAGCAGGGAGCTGAATCAAAAGTGGAGCAGCCAGGGAGTGAATCAGTGCCCACATGGGATGTTGGCATCACATGCATTAAGCCACAATACCAGCCCTACCAGTCTGATTCTTTTTTAGAACATTTATTTTTTTCATTTTATTTTGTTAAAGGTCTACTGTATTTATTTGAAAGGGAGTTAGAGAAAGAGAGGGAGAAACAGAGAGAGAAAGATCTTCCATCTGCTGGTTCACGCCCCAAATGGCCAAAAAGGCTCGTGCTGGGCCAAGCTGAAGCCAGGAGCCTGGAACTTAATTTAGGTCTCCCACATGCATTCCAGGGACCCAAGGACCCAGCTGCTTTCTTAGGTTCATTATCAGGGAGCTGGATGGGAAGGAGAGCAGTCAGGACTCTAACCAGTGCTGTTACAAAAGAACAGTATTACAAGCAGCAGCTTAGCCCACTGCACCTCAATCCCAGCTCCTTTATTTTCATTTTATTTGAAAAGCAAACACACACACACACACATACACACACACATACACACACACAGGATGGCAGAGCTCTCATTTGAGTTCACTTCCCAAAATCTGGCAACCACCAGGTCTGGGCAAGTCTGAAGCCAGGAGAACTCGACCCAGGTATTCCACAGGGTGGCTCAAGAACTTGAGCCATCACCTGCTGCTGAATCAGAAGCAGAGTCTTAACCAGGAACTCTGGTTATAGGGTATGGGCCTCCCAAGCAGTGACTTAACACTGTGCTAAATGCTTGCCTCCCGTTCTGCTTCTTTACAAAATGACACTGAACATTTTAATGGAATGCTGGTAAGAAAAAGAACAATATTTACATATTTGTGTGAAGATCAACAACCACTTTTTTTTATATGTATTTTTTTTGACAGGCAGAGTGGACAGTGAGAGAGAGAGACAGAGAGAAAGGTCTTCCTTTGCCATTGGTTCACCCTCCAATGGCCGCCATGGCCGGCGCATTGTGCTGATCCAAAGGCAGGAGCCAGGTACTTATTCTGGTCTCCCATGAGGTGCAGGGCCCAAGTACTTGGGCCATCCTCCACTGTACTCCCTGGCCACAGCAGAGAGCTGCCCTGAAAGAGGGGCAACCGGGACAGAATCCGGCACCCAGACCGGGACTAGAACCCGGTGTGCCGGCACCGCCAGGCGGAGGATTAGCCTAGTGAGCTGCGGCGCCGGCCAACAACCACTTTTAATGCAATGATTGTATTTTAAAGCCTTAGATTAATAATTATTAGAATTATTAATAATATTTATCCATTTATTAATATTTGTTATTTATTATAATTATTTATTTAAGATATTAATAATTACTATTAATCAAAACAATTAATTTTTAAAACATGTTTCTAATGAAAGTTTTTTCACCTTTTTTAAACTTTTATTTAATAAATATAAATTTCCAAAGTACAGCTTATGGATTACAATGGCTTTTTCCCCACTGTAACTTCCCTTCCACCCACAACCCTCCCAAATCCCGCTCCCTCTCCCATTCCATTCACATCGATTCACTTTCAATTCTCTTTATATACAGAAGATCAGTTTAGTATATATTAAGTAAAGATTTCATCAGTTTGCACCCACACAGAACATACAGTGTAAAATACTGTTTGAGTACTAGTTATAGCATTAATTCACATTGAACAACACATTAAGGACAGAGATCCTACATGAGGAGTCAGTGCACAGTGACTCCTGTTGTTGACTTAAACAATTTGACACTCTTGTTTATGGCATCAGGGATCTCCCTAGGCTCTTGTCATGAGTTGCCAAGGCTATGGAAGCCTTTTGAGTTCACGGACATTGATCTTATTTAGACAAGGTCATAGTGAAAGTGGAAGTTCTCTCCTCCCTTCAGAGAAAGGTACCTCCTTCTTTGATGGCCCCATTCTTTCTACTGGGATCTCACTCGCAGAGATCTTTCATTTAGGTTTGTTTTTTTTTGTTTTTTTTTTTTTTGTTTTTTTTTTTTTTTTTTGCCACAGTGTCTTGGCTTTCCATGCCTAAAATACTCTCATGGGCTCTTCAGCCAGATCCTAATGCCTTAAGGGCTGATTCTGAGGCCAGACTGCTGTTTAGGACATCTGCCATTCTATGAGTCTGCTGTGTATCCCACTTCCCATGTTGGATCGTTCTCTCCTTCTTAATTCTATCAGATAGTATTAGCATCACTAATCTTGTTTATGTGATCCCTTTGACTGTTAGACCTATCATTATGATCAATTGAGAACTGAAATTGATCACTTTGACTAGTGAGATGGCATTGGTACATGCCACCTTGGTGGGATTGAATTGGAATCCTCTGGCACATTTCCAACTCTACCATTTGGGGCAAGTCAGCTTGAGCATGTCCCAAACTGTACTTCTCCTCCCTCTCTAATTCCTACTCTGATATTTAACAGAGTTCACTTTTCGGTTACATTTAAACACCTAAGAATAATTGTGTGTTAATTACAGAGTTCAACCAATAGTATTAAGTAGAACAAAAAAATGAGAGCTTTTAGCCATATAATTACAAATAAATATAATAAACATTCATAACTTCATCATTTAGAGTTAATATATTAACATATTCCCTTGCTTTTAATTTTTAAAATTGTGAAGTTTCTAACTATGAGGAAAAGTAAAGGGAAAAGATTTAACAAACAGTTTTGCAAATAAAATATGTAAAGTTCTGGGAACAGTGTATAACTCATAGAAATCATAACTTAGTGACCAGTTTTATTGCTATTACCTACCCCTTGTTTTGTTAGGTTTTAACACTTTTCCATAATTGTCTCATATTTTTAATGAATCAAAATATCAAGACAGAATTCTTAGATCATATAAGATGTAAGTCCTTAACTTTATAGCATCAATTCTTCTCCCAAGCCCCCAGAAAAGTAAAGATACAGCTAAGTTTATTATGTGCACTGCAGTAAGGAAAAATATTTACATGGTAGGTCTTAACAGGACCTTAAACAGAGAATTTAGAAGATTGCACTATATATAGCTTTAGGAGCTGGGCTAAATGATTTTAAGGAGATGCTGCATGGCAGGGCACTGATTTGTGTGTGTGTGTCTCTGTGTGTGTTTTTTTAAATATTTATTTATTTTAAAGGCAGAGTGACAGAGAGAGGGGGAGAGACAATTTTCCATCCCATTGGTTTGCTCCCCAAATGGCCAGGATGGCCAGGCTAGTCCAGGCCAAAGTCAGGACCCTGGAACTCCATTTGGGTCTCCCACATGGGTGTCAGGAGCCAAAGTACCTGGGTCATTTTCCTCTGCTCTCCCAGGTGCAGCAGCCGGGACTCCAACTGGCACTCCCACATGGGATGCGAGCATTGTACACCCTGACTTACCCCACCATGCCACAACACCAGCTCCCAGGGCACTGGTTTGTACTGAGCAGAGTTTATGACATAACAGCTTTGTATTGGTGGCCACAGTCAGGCAAAACTTTTGAAGCAAACCTTGATGTGCAAGCTGTTAGTCTTGAAATGTTGTTATCTTTGTAGCTTCACAATCAATCTTTCAGGTGCAAATATTTCCAGAAGCTAGTAGACAAGTATTACTCACAGAGATTTTAAAAAGTCTGCCTGGTTTTAGGTTTGTCTAACACAGGACAGAAAAGTTTGCTTGGTATGGGTGTTTTTAACCCAACATAGAGGGAAGCCTGTTGGATTTCATTCTCACTGGACAATGCTAAGTATCCTCCAAGTGGTTGTGCCAATTACAAGCCACCATAATTATCCACATCTTTAACAGGATTTATTACTGTCTATTTTTCAAATGTAGCATTGAAGATAAAAGCCATGTTTAGATTCTGACTGTTAGACCCTCCACTAAGACTTCTGAACAAAATTCTTTTCTGCCAAAAGACTTCCTAGCAAGATTAAGGGTATGTTTCATAGAAGCTTTAGATGCACAAATTCTTCATAATTCTGTCTAGAAAGAGGAGCAAGTCTCGAAAAGAATTGTGGGTATAGCTTTGAACACAAAGATTCACTAGACCAAAACAAAAATTCATGAGAGTTTCTTTTGCAAAAATGTCATCAACTTGGATATAAAGAGACTGAGTGTACGTGAAATATACAAAACACACAAAGATCACAACATTCCAAAGTTAGGAAGTTGGCTGACAAAGCTGCTTGAGTTGGTGAGAATGAAATAATCCCAATGCCCCTTTCAGAAATTATCAAAGAAAATACCAGGGAAAAGGACACAGGAAATGGCAGAGTCAAGGACCACAGGAAAACAAAAATGGACTGGAGAGTCATCCCCAAGGATTCACACAGTAATCTAACCAAGGATATTCCTTGGTCCCAATGACAAGGAACCTGGCAGCACTGCTCAGTGGGATTCAGAACTGCTATCACTGTGGCGTTTGTCCTTTCCACTTTGTAAATTGCATGTCGGTAGGGACATAGCTACAAGGAGGAGCTGAGGTCACGAGCCCTTCCCAGCAGCCTCTGCAGTGCGGCAGCCCCATCTACACTGCCTGCTGCCACCCCTCCTTCCCCCAACCAACTTCTCTGGAGGGAAAAACCTCAGTTTCTGTAGTTATCTGGCTAACAACCAGTGCTGGGTGTAAACAGCCAACATGGCTGTTTGGTGTATCCCTGCAATGACCTTTAGCTATTATAATGTCATCATAATAAAATAACAATTGCTGACACACCTACTTCCATCACAACAATTCTGAAATTTCAAGAGGGCAAGAAAATGTGTAGTACCCAAGCCTCAATGCAAACCCTACCGCTTATGAATATTCAATCACACCCTGCTCAAGACACCACCCCTGTGCTTCCAGTTTTTATAAAGGGATGGACCAAAACCTCAGGAGTACAGCTCTCTTGAACATGTCCCAGATCCTTGCTGAGTCTGTAGCTTCATTTTGCATGGAAATAAATCTTGCTTCTCTGCTGGCCTTTACCTACACCTCATCCTGGAATTGCTTTTTTGCATTGGAGATAAGAACATGGACCCAGCCACACCACAACAATGGGACAGTGTATGGAAGTGTGTTGGGTGTACAGGAGGCAGATTTCTTGTCTTTTTAATTTGGAGTTGTATCTAGATGGGCATAAATGATAAGGCTCTGGATTGAGAGACTGGTACCTTGAATGGATGAGTCTTTTGGGGTGTATCAGGAAGAAGCTGAGTCAACTTCATGTGAAATGTACCTGAAACCAAGAGGATAGCCTGTGGTAACTTCCATGACTGCTCCAATTTTTCACCTCTCACTGCATCCACTTCCATTGTGGGGCTTTGTGGCTTTTCCCTGTAGAGGCACAGTGTATTTCCCTGTTCTACTGATAATGAACTTGGCCCTGTATCTTGCTTTGGCCCTTTGAATGTTAGCAGATGTCACATGGTGAGAAACTTGTAATATCCTATTGAGGCTGGGCTTGCTCTCTTTCACTCTTGCCATCTTCCTGCTGGTCCCAAAAGGATGACAGATATATGAAACAAACTTGACCCAAACTCACAGACTGGGTCTGAACCCAGCAGAACACAGCTAAGATTGGTCAAACTCTACACAAACACTAGATGCACAAACTGTAAATTATTATTTTGCTGAAGTTCATTAGTTTTGTGGGTTTTTTAAAAGAAATTATTACTATGGCAATATTTGACTAAAACACTTTTTCTTATTATGCAGAAAAATAAATTCTAGGCAGTTAAAAAAGTGAATAGATAAAAATATTTAAAACATTAAATAAAAATTGGGGAAATATTTTAAAATTTTCTTAAAGAATAACCAATAGCACAAAACATACAAGTTATAGATTAATTTTCCTACATTAATCTTAAAGTTCTAATGTTCAACAAAACTCATCAAATATTAAGATAAATTTCAAAGCATGCATTGGGAGAAAATACTTGAAACGACATGACTTCAGCGCAGAGGGAGGGGCCCCAGCGCATTCCCCAGAGCTCTGTGCGGTAGTTATTTACAGGAGGTTTGCACAAAATAGTGAATTACTAAACGTATTCAAAAAAGGCCTTAGAAAATCTGGTTAACATGTATAACCTTGTATTGCTACTGATGGGAATAGTGATTTCTATAACTTTTAAAAATAATAAAAATATTCTGTTAAAAATACATTTATCCGGAAATATATTTATCCGGAAAGATGTTAATCTGAACTCTAACAAGCAACGTGGAGTCATCCCTTTCCTTTCTGAATGAAGAGCATGGAGCGCCACTCAGAGCTCCCCTTCTAACTCACACCCAGCCCTCCCTCTGGCAAGACTGGGCAGCAGCAAGTGCCGCCTGCACACCCGTGACTTCCCTCCATGCTGGTCCAGTGTTCCGGCCAGCCTGCGAGCCTCAGGTGCCCCATCTGTCCCTTCAGGGACAGGACTAGCTGCCTTTGATGTTTCCTGGGAGCTGCTCTCAAAGGAATTGCCTTTACAAAGTTAAATCAGACCGATCCCTCATTAAGTGGAGTTGAGGTGGTTTGAAACCATTAGTAATTTTAAAGGCTAAGGTAACATCCATGGTCATCTGTATATCTTAATTTGATGCAAATAGTTAACCATAATCTAAAATAGATCCTGCATATCTCTCCTCTTTTTTAAAAAATATTTTATTTATTTATTTGACAAAGTTACAGACAGTGAGAGAGACAGATAGAGAGAAAGGTCTTCCATCTGCTGGTTCACTCCCCAAATGGCTGCAATGGCCAAAGCTGCGCCGATTCGAAGCCAGGAGCCAGGTGCTCTTCCTAGTCTCCCATGTGGGTGCAGGGGCTGAAGGGCTTGGGCCGTCCTCCACTGCTATCCCAGGCCATAACAGAGAGCTGGACCGGAAGAGGAGCAACTGGGACTAGAACCAGTGCCCATATGGGATGCCGGCGCCGCAGGCAGAGGATTAACCCAGTGTGCCATGGTGCTGGCCCCAAGATCCTGTAAATCTCTCCTCTTACGTTAGCTGGGTGGGAGTGCCTTACTCATAGTGTTCCAGATTTGGTCTTTTCTATGGGTTTGTGTTCTGATGGCTGCACCATTGGCTTGGCAATTGTTCCCAGTTCCAATCTTTTAAGTATTTTTTGATCTCTAAATCCTCAATAACTCTATGCATCAGTCCATTATTTTCAAATCTTTTGTAATATCTCATTAGAGGCAGCTAGCTGCAGGCAGTTTACAACAGCAATATTCTGCCTTGAAACCTTCTCACTCAACTTCATGATAGCAAATGATATTTTTACCAAATGATTTCTACTCCATGACATGTGTTGCCATTTTATCAGCATCATGTAGAAATTTTCGTAACCTCCAGTGCCTGGTGTTTCTGTTCTGTATTACTTGAGTCATTACCAGTGCCTTCAAGGGTCCACATTAGGAGGAAGCTTGAATTGGGAGCTGGAGCTAGGAGTAAAAAGTCCAGGCACAAGGAAGTGGGATGCAGGCATCTTAAGCAGAGTCTTCACCGCTAACCAAATGCCCACCCCTGCATGATCATTTTGTTCAAACAGTAAAATCTAAATTTGCCAAAACCATGTGGCATTGTTGCCATTGAGATGATCATGCAATGAGTTCCTCTGGGAATGTAGTAGTTACATTTCTTTATGTTTAGTGCATGATGTGCTTTTCAAGTCTGTTTATAGTAAACAGCATTGATGTGGTTTTCTTTGAAGGAGAGGGTGGGATGGCAAGGATAGGTAACAATATTGATCAGCATTGATGACAATTCTCTGCCAAATGGAGTCCATTTGGATGGATATTCCACCTCCAACTCAACATCATGAAAAAGTTTGTAGAAGTGCCACCAAGTCAAAGCCACCATCGCAGTTCAGCTCAGACATGAGCAATAATCATGAAATTCATGTTTGCTCACATCCGTCACTGCCCTTAACCTAATTACTGAATATTGGTTGTAGGGAAAGTGTGGCTTGATCCCCAAAATTGTTGAGGATTAGTCCTACCTATTTGATCTGATGTCATATTTTTATTAAGTAATGGCAAATAATCTGGCAAAGATTCTCTCAGTGTTTAAGTTTACTTAAAGAAAAATCTGTCCATTTTCTCTCTCCACTAAAATATAACTGTTCAGTGCCTTCATTCTCTTTTCCTCTAGTATGTGTTATAACCCAACTCCTTATACTTAGCCAAAGAATACAGCAAGCTTCAAAGTCCACATTTTTACTTGTGTTTGAATCTTCAGTTACGTTTTTGCAGTGGGATTTTCTTTTCGAAGTACTAGTTCAGAGACAAGTTTGTCTTTGATGATATAAAAACAGTTAAATATTCACATTACTTGGATACTACTGGAAAATAACTTCTTTTGGCTTGATCAATGAGAGATAAATAACTTCAACAGTTGGAAAGCAAACCACAAAGTGACTAACTTTAAAAGGACACGCTGGATGCCAAATCTCAGAACAAGTCACTTGAGAGTATGAGCACTAGGGCTCCAACCCAACAACCACACACTCTTGACGCTCCTGTCTTGCTGATTTACATTCTTAGGCTAACTCCACACTGTGGGGGGTCTTAGCAGCATGCTAGGACAGTTGTACAGGACATGTCCCGTAGCACACAGAATCAGGGAGCATCATGATGTGCCTGACTGAGAGCAGAAAACTGGTAAAAGATAAACTTTAGCTCTGCCTCCTCTTTCCTTCTAGAACATACTTCTCTGCCTCCCCCTCCTCTTCCCTTCCTCCTTTCCTTTCCTTCTTCTTCCTCCTCCCTTCTTGCTCTGGTCTCTCTCTCTCGCAATAAATCTATCTTCTCTTTGATATAGCTAAGCAACTCCAAGGTTTCTGTGGAGACAAAAGGTATGTGTGTGTGAAGGTTACTAGATACAATCTGTGCCCAGTGCAGTGTGCTGGATAGTGTGCCCCTCCCCACCAAAGTCGTGCCTTCCTGGAAACTCAGAATGTGACCTTGACCTTCTTTGGAAATAGGGTCTTTGAATACATAATTAATTAAGGATGGAGATGAGATCACACTGGAATTAAGATGGACCCTGGGTCCAATCAGCGACTGATGTCAAGAGAATAAAAGACACAGAGACACACAAGAAGAGGGTCATGTGAAGACAGAGGCAGAAACCAGGGTGACACAGCTGTAATAACATGAAGGATTGTTGGGAGCCACTAAAGCTGGGAAGAGGCAGGAAGGATTCTTTGCTCCTAGAGCCTGCAGAGGGAGGATAGGCCTGCTTGTACCATGGCTTTGGGCTTCAAGCCTCCAGAATACTTACAGAATAGATTTCTGTTGGTTTAAGTTTGTGATAATTTGTTATGGCAGCCTTAGGAAGGTGATTCAGTCGTCTGGTTGGAGTGTCACATTCACTAGTTCTCTCTTTAAATGCCTACAACAACAGTACAATAGCCAGGGCTGAGCCATGCTGCATTCCAGGGGCTTGAATCTCAATCCAGGTCTAAAACATGGTTGGCAGGGACCCAACCACTTGATCCATCACTGTTGCTTTTCCAGGATATAGGAAGATAGAACAGAGAGCAGAGCCTGGACTTGAACCAAGGCACTCAATTATGGGAAATGTGCACACCAAGTTTGAGTCAGGACTCAAACCCAGGCTCTCTGATAATGCAATATGGGCATCCCAAGTGATGTCTTAACCACTAGGCCAAATGCCAGCCTCAAGGCTGATATAGAGAAACATCAATGGGCAGATATAATATTTTTTATGCTTCACATTAGTGACTTTTACAGGCTGCTATGGCTTAGTAAAGTCCTCAGTCTATGAATGGAAGGGTTGTAACTGGAGTGTTTCTCATTATAAAAGACATCTGAAAAAGGTAAAAAAAAAAAAAAAATCTTCCCAGTGACCTGGACAATGTTCAGGAGAGCTAGAGTCTTAGCTCCCGGTTTCAAATCAAACACGGGAGTTTATGGGACATGAAAGTTACTCCTTAGCATGTTAAATTGCTTCCTCCAGGAACCATGGAAAATGAAAACCAATTAGTATCAGTGGGGAAAGAAACTCGAGAATTTCCTCTTGTGGTTTCCCTCAGCTTCCAAAATAGCTCTAATACAGGTTTGAGCATCCAATTTCATACTTTATTTTCTACATTAATCCTTAAATGGAACAAAATTTCAAATGCTTTGGACAAAAATGGCAAAACATCCAGTCATTTGCTATTGTTTGTCCTGTACAAAACAGCTGCATTTAGGAGCAAACTTGTGAAACATGTTCTTTTGGATGACCTATTGCATGCCCTTAGAAGATGGACATTGTGAAAAATATGAAATTGTCTTAGATTCATCTCAAGTAACCATATCACTTATTCATACTTAGTCTTTTTTTTTTTTTTTTTTTTGACAGGCAGTGTTAGTGAGAGAGAGACAGAGAGAAAGGTCTTCCTTATTTCCGTTGGTTCACTCCGCAAATGGCCGCTACTGCTGGCGTGCTGGGGCCAGTGCGCTGAGCTGATCCGAAGCCAAGAGGCAGGTGCTTCCTCCTGGTGTCTCAAGTGGGTACAGGGGCTCAAGTGCTTGGGCCATCCTCCACTGCCTTCCCGGGCCACAGCAAAGAGCTGGACTGGAAGAGGAGCAACCGGGACAGAATCCGGCGCCCCAACTAAGACTAGAACCTGGAGTGCCGGCGCCCCAGGCGGAGGATTAGCCTAGTGAGCTGCTGCGCTGGCCCATACTTAGTATTAACTAACAGAGTACTTTTGCTCAGACAACATCATAGGAAGGTCCTAGGATTTAAAACATCAACAAAACAGGGGCCAGTGCCATGGCATAGCTGATAAAGCCTCTGCCTGCAGTGCCACATCCAATATGGGCGCCGGTTCAAGTCCCGGCTACTACACTTCCAATCCAGCTCTCTGTTGTGGCCTGGAAAAGCAACAGAAGATGGCCCAAGGCCTTGGGTCCCTGAACCATGTGGGAGACCCAGAAGAAGTTCCTTTCTCCTGGCTTCAGATCGGTGCAGCTCCAGCCATTGAGGCCAATTGGGGAGTGGGCCAGCAGACGGAAAACCTCTCTCTCTCTCTGCATCTCCTTCTCTCTCTGTGTAACTCTGACTTTTGAATAAATAAGTAAATCTTTAAATAAAATATAAACAAAGAAGAAAATAGTTCTCATAGAATCTGAGTCTTATAGATGGTAGGATCAAAGGATTACACATTAAATCATTAAAAGAAGTTGCTAATATAGAAATACATTAATTTTACCAACAAACATACTTTATAATAATTATATGAATGGCCACAGTAATAAAGGAAGACAATGGTATCAACAACATGAACACAGGCTGTAGATTGAAGCAAAAATTCTTTTTCCTCATTTCTCTTTATCTTTTTTTCTTCTTGGTGAACAGCTGGGCCTTCTGCATTTTTTAAAGACAGTATGTAGACTATCGACATAAGGATTAAGTCAATATTCTCATACTTATTCTAAATATTAGGATCTACAAGAATTTAGCTTGGTCCATTAGATGATTTAGTTTTCTTGATCCTTATATTTTCTAACAAGGACCAGCTGCAAAGCCGTCCATCAGATCACAAAGGAAGCACACAGTAGGCTCTGATCTAACAGAATTTGGGAGGAAATATTTGATATATTCCAAGGGAAGTAGTAGGGACTGAATTAAGTTTAGCAACCTATATATAAAATGTTTCTTAACATCAGTTTTGTCCCTGGTGAAATACTACTTTTTAAGTTAAATTCAACACAGCTACTTTTATGGGCAACTGTTGTATTATGGTTCTAGAATGTCCCTCCAACTCCTCAGGGACTCCCAGGAAACACCTCCTCTTGACCCTATTTGCCAACTATCATGCCTGCTCTCTGACTATCATTCCATGCCACCAATTGGCTGTACTACACATGTTAGGATCACCTAGCATGCTCAGTTGTCTAACTACCATATTTCAGTGTGCCCATTACTGCTTCCATTTTACCAAGAAAGTGGTTTGACATCGCTCAACTTTAAGCCAGGAAAAGCAAACATTGAAGAAACATTAGGACTTCTAGTGATCATCATTAAGCCTCTCATTCAGTTGTATAAAATTTTCATATTGTTTAAATCCTCATAATCTAAGAAAAATCAAAGCAGAACTTGTAACACAAGGAGGAGGGTGCTCCACTAGAGTCTTCTATTCTCCGGCAGAAACTTCCTTTTTGACTGGATGATCTGCAGGAAGGCTCACCAGGTAGCCAAACTCAGGTTGTTGCCAACATCTTGAGTTCCAGTAGTTTCTTTATCTACTGGCAATGGATGAGAGAAACTCCATAGTGGTGTAGACATCAACCATGACTGATCAAAGGCAAATACTTGGTTGTCATAACTGTTTCCATCAAAAGTCTGAACACCTTGATTGGTGCAAAGAAACAGGACTTACACCTTTGAGAAAAGGGAGCATAACAAATTAGCTCCATAATTCAATACATTATCTACAGATAAACTTCTAAATTTGTGTTTAATTTTCTTCTCTGAAAACAGATGGGGCATTTAATAAATATTTACTAAGCAGGTTTGTACAATTACATGGAGACCAACAACTGTCTCCTAAAATGAGCTCCTTATTCCTTCAAAATATTATAAAAGTTTGTGTATTAGTTGGACAAATAGAAATAATGATGGAGTAATAATATGAAGGTGAGCCCTAGACCTATAAACATTTTTTTCCCTTTCTGGAACAAATAGAAATTTTAAGGGAACAGAAAGATCCAATAAATTCGTAAGCTCAGAGTGGGAAAGGAAAAGCAACATCATATTTTACTTTTGATAGATTTTTATAATGGGAGACAGAAATGAATCTGGGAAAGACTTGAAAAACAGGAATTGCTTATATTATCATCTGGCATACGTGAAACTGTTTTTTGTCTTTTGTCGTTGGTGGTGTTGTTTGAAAATAATAAAATGTTAATTGGTTTGCTCATAACATGACCTAGCCTAGAAAGCACAGATTAAGATTTACAAGTTTTATCTGTGGAGTGAATTTTGACTTACTCAGGAGAAAAGTGCCAGTGTAGGACAATGCTATGCTCTTCCAGGAAATGAAGCAAATATGTGAGACACTGGGTGATTCAGGTGGAAAGATAAACTGGCCAAGCTCCTTTCCTTTCTAACACTGAGGCATTATACTGGTGTAAGTCTATTCTTTCCCCTTGAGCAGCAGCACCAAGATTTGACTAATATAGAGAGAAATACACACAAAAATATGGATAGAAGAGGGTACCCTAGAAAGCTTGTGGAAATGGAATGGAAAGATAAATTCATTTTGATGCAAAGAACTTGAAGCCATGCATACATTTTCATAATGTACATAGCCATGAAATTTTTGAAAGTCCCCCATATTGTGGATTTTTAAATTTTTTGTACTAAAATCGTTTTTAATTTTGCTTTTCCACTGACTTTCTCAAGTGCTCTCATGTGTGTATATGACAATGACTTTTACAGGATTACATTAAGGGCTGTAATGTGCTAGGGAGTATAGACATGCTCAAGTTGGGGAAACCCCACAGGAAGATTCTAAGGAAAATATCCAAAAAATGAACAGATGTGCCAAGGGTGCTCAAAGTGACCCAGCCTCTATTAGGTACATAGGGGAACAAGAAAGATCTAGAATCCAGGTTCTAAAAAAGCAGAAGAGAAAGGAATCCATGACACTGCTGCACACTTTGATCCCAAATCCTGGGAAGCTGGCTGGGCACCGTCGTTCCCATTTTAGACGGAATTCATGAAGACTTCAGTGACTTTGGCTCCCTAACATTTCTCCTGAAGAAGGAGCCAGACCTGCCAGGAAGTTACTGAGTTGATCCAAGGGCCTATTAGAATGCAATCTTTTTTTAGAGTCCTTTAAAAGGTGGCAGAGAATTCAAAGTTACCAAAAGCACAGATTATAACTGCCCCACGTGGAATCACTGATCTGAGCTCATGAAGGGCACTGCCTATAAGGGGGATGCCAGGAGGCCAGAGCCCAGCCAGGTGTGAGCTGATTTCCTAGGAGCCCCGAGGAGCGAAGGAGGGAAGCGTTTTGGCTACCCTCTGAAACTAGAAGACCAATCGTCTAGATCCTTGAGAGACTTGAGGGGTTTACATGCGGGAAAAATGTAACTTCCTGCCCTTACAAGAAAAAAATGCTGTTAACAGGGCTCATAAAATGAGCTCCTAATGAGACTTCTCAGACATCAAATAGGCAGAGTGAAAACACACTTTGATGAGGTAAGTGTAAGGAGATCAGAAACATTTCCCCCAACGACAGAAAACATTTCCTTCAAAGCCATGTGGACTGAGAGTTTAAGAGCAGCTTAGGCTCTGCCAAAGCCAAGATATCTGGACCAAGACTTTGAAGATATGAAGAGATGAACCAATGCCTCTTCTAGGAAGCAGCCTGTGTGCCTTCCCAGAGAGACCGCAGAGGTTCAAGGACATCCACCGCCACACCCTGCTTTCTTAAGTAGCCTCTGTGTTAAACTTATTTGCATTTTCATCTTATTTGAAAAGGCAGAGGGAGAGAGAGAGAGAGAGAGAGAAAGAGAGAGAGCGCTCATCCATTCATTCACTTCCCAAATACCTGCAACAGCCAGGGTTGAGCCAAGCTAAAGTCCGGAGCCTGGAATTTAATCTGGGTCTCCCATGTGGGTGGCATCAACGTAGGTATTTGAGCCATCACCTTCTGCCTCCAAGTGTACACATTATCAAGAAATTAGGTCAGAAGTAAAGTAGCCAGGACTCAAACCAGGCACTCCAATATGGGGAGTGGGCAATCTCAGTGTATTAATGACTGTATAAAATACCCACCCTAGCCTCAGTTTTTAAAATAACTGTTCCAAGATGCTTCTCCAATAAGAAGGTGAAAATGAGCAAATTTTTAACTCTTGACATTTTGTAGAGTCATGTAACTCTTTCTGAATCTTTGCTTAAAAGAGTATAATACACAGATAACTTCAAAAGTTGTATTTCAAGTCTGGAGCTAGGGGCTTAACATAGCTGAAGATTTTGCTTCAACATTAGGAAGACGTTCCAGCACCCAGAGTTGTTTGGGGGAGGGGGTTGAAGGCAATTAATTTTAGAAAATAATTTATGTTCTACATTGGACAACAACAGGTCCTATCATTTCATATTATATAATTCAAATAAATTAACACTTTAATTATTCAAATAAATTAAATATATTTAACCTCTGCAGAGATTCCATCATAACTATAAGGATCAAACAGGTCATGTTTAACAGATAATAACAAAAACTTCACTTCCCAGGAAAGCACTTAGATACTATTGGGGTTTTTGCACAACAGCCTGCAAAAGTTGTCAGGGAATCAGTTCCCGTCTACACATGCCTACCACCTAGTCTGGTCTTTTAAACACTAGCTAAACTCTACTTCTGGAACCTAACCTCCCTTGAGAAGATCTGAACTTCCATTGTATAGTTTCAATGTGTTTGCAAGATGAAGGCTTTGTGACTTCTGACATCTTTTGAAAGTGCAAAGAGCCCCCAGAAGCATCAGAGGTTTTCCTTTAGCCTTTCCTGGGTCAGGTCGGGAACAGGAGATGCAGAGGTCACCGTGTAGGGCAGGCCTCTCAGCCTCAGCACTATACTCATTTTGGGGCTGGGGCCATACTGTGCACTGCAGGATGTTGAGCAGTATCCCTGGGTGGTCCACTGGAGGCTAAGAGCACGCCACCCGGTTGCAGAAACCTACAATGTCTCCTGTCACTGCCAAGTGTCCCCTGGGGGTGGGTGTGTGTGCAAAATATGTCCCTAGGCAAGAACAAATCTGCTGTCCCAGGCTGGAGAGGGAGAGGAGTGGAAAGACAGCAGAGGAGGAGCATGACTTGGGAGGTGAGGACGCCACAGGCACAATTTTTTTCTTGGGGTTAGACCTGCTTACAAGGAGAACTTTTCCCTCAGTCACACTTCCTATATTTTCCTATACCATGGACAGAAAGAAGTCCTTTAAGATCCCTCAGATGGCCGGCGCTGCAGCTCACTAGGCTAATCCTCCGCCTAGCGGCGCCGGCACACCGGGTTCTAGTCCCGGTCGGGGCCCCGGATTCTGTCCCGGTTGCCCCTCTTCCAGGCCAGCTCTCTGCTGTGGCCAGGGAGTGCAGTGGAGGATGGCCCAAGTGCTTGGGCCCTGCACCCCATGGGAGACCAGGAGAAGCACCTGGCTCCTGCCATCGGATCAGCGCGGTGCGCCGGCCGCAGCGTGCCTCCGCGGCGGCCATTGGAGGGTGAACCAACGGCAAAGGAAGACCTTTCTCTCTGTCTCTCTCTCTCACTGTCCACTCTGCCTGTCAAAAAAAAAAAAAAAAAAAAAAAAATCCCTCAGAAACTCTCTGGCATCTGTGTCAGCCAAGGTTTTCCCAGAGAAACAGACCCATAGGATGTCTACATACCAGGTAGACAGATGGCAAGAGGAACTAGCTTCCACGTTCATGCGACTGGAGGGAGAGGCAAGTCCGAAATCCTGAGACAGGACGCGAGGAAGGGCTGGCAGAACCTCTTCAACAAGAGTGGAAGCTGCGGCCGCAGGCAGGGAGCTCCCTCAGGGAGCCTCAGCGCTGCTCCTGCCGCCTTCCCTGAGCGGCTGGGTCCACCAGATGCTAGAGAGTAATGTCCTTCACGTCTCTCGGAACTCATTACACGTGAACCACATCTTGAATAACTGCAGTTTTCTTAGTCTGTTCGTGCTGCTGTAACAATGCACTGTATACTAGGTGACTCCTACACAACCAATGTACTACTCACGGTGCCAGAGGCTGAGAAGTTCAAGATCAAGCGCTGGCAAATTGGGTGTCTGGTGGGGGCTGCTTCTTAGATGACCATCTTTTCAACAAAACCTCACACAGTGGGAGTGGCATAGTCTCCCTGGGTCCTCTTTAATAAGAGCACTAAGGCTGGTCCCCTAATGACCCAATCACCTCCTAAAGGTTCCACTTCTTAATGCTATCCCATTGGGAGTATTTCAACACAGGAATCTGGCTCCCCATTCTGACCATTCCGAGCACACCAGGAGGGCTGCATCTTGGCCAAGTGGACAGGTCAAGCTGAGCAACACAGTGTCCCAGCAGCTACTCCTCAGGCTCTGGCCCTTTATCCTGGATAGTCTTCTATTCTTCCTTTTGCAGCCTTTTAGGTGGCCCTGATCACCCTTGGATTCTACACCAAGCCTGTATTGCGTGAGCAGGCAGAAAGTCCAAGTTCCGAATGTACATTTTCATGAACTTGAGAGCGTAACTGGAGGGGTCTCAGCAGACACTTTTACAATGTTATACAAACGACAGATGCATGTAAGAAAAGATGCCTAACATCATGAGCCATTCAGGAAACACAACTAAACACCACAATAAAATGCCACTTCACACCCAGTGATAGGGCTGTGATCAAAATGACATTTAAGGCCGGCACCGCGGCTCAGTAGGCTAATCCTCCGCCTAGCGGCGCCGGCACACCAGGTTCTAGTCCCGATCGGGGCGCCAGATTTTGTCCCGGTTGCCTCTCTTCCAGGCCAGCTCTTTGCTGTGGCCAGGGAGTGCAGTGGAGGATGGCCCAAGTGCTTGGGCCCTGCACCCCATAGGAGACCAGGAGAAGCACCTGGCTCCTGCCTTCGGATAGGTGCAGCGCGCTGGCCACGGCAACCATTGGAGGGTGAACCAACGGCGAAGGAAGACCTTTCTCTCTGTCTCTCTCACTGTCCACTCTGCCTGTCAAAAAAAAATGACATTTAATAAATATTTGTCAGATGATGTGAAGAAATTACAGCTCTTGTTCATTTCTGGTATAAAAGTAAAATGGTACAGCTGCTTTGGAAAACAATTAAAAGCTTTTCCAAAAATCAGTTACCATAGTACCCATCAATTCCTCTTCTAGGTATACAGCTAAACATTATGTCCACATAAAAACAGGTATACAAATTCTAGTAGTATTGTTTTTACTATTATGTGAAACCAACCCAAATATCTATCCACTTAGGAATAAAATGTGATATATCCATACAATGGAATTACACAAACAGAAAAAAAAGAATGTTAATAAATGGATAACACTTGAAAACAACATGCTGAGCTGGCGCCGCGGCTCAATAGGCTAATCCTCTGCCTAGCAGCACCGGCACACCAGGTTCTAGTACCGGTCGGGGCGCCGGATTCTGTCCCAGTTGCCCCTCTTCCAGGCCAGCTCTCTGCTGTGGCCAGGGAGTGCAGTGGAGGATGGCCCAAGTGCTTGGGCCCTGCACCCCATGGGAGACCAGGAGAAGCACCTGGCTCCTGTCTTCGGATCAGTGCGGTGTGCCGGCCGCGGCGGCCATTGGAGGGTGAACCAACAGCAAAAGGAAGACCTTTCTCTCTGTCTCTCTCTCTCTCACTGTCCACTCTGCCTGTAAAAAAAAAAAAAAAAAAAAGAAAGAAAGAAAAAGAAAACAACATGCTAGTGAAATAAGTAACAAAAGACTATCTATTGTGATTGCATTTTTTTTAACGTCCAGAGTAAACAAATCTGTGGAGACAGATAAGAGTTTTCAAGGGCTAGAAGGGTTCAGAAGCAATGGGACTGATAAGGAATATGGGTTTCTTTCTGGGGTTATGGGAATGTTATAAAATCAAGTGCCATAATGGTCACACAACCCTGTGATTATATTAAAAAACTTCTGAATTATAAATGTGTACATTCTTTGGCATATGATATATTAATAAAGCTATTGTGTATACATATATGTGTGTCTATATATATATGTCTGTACATACATATAGACATATACATACATATATATATATACATACATAGACACACATACATATATATATATATACATATATACACGCATACATCAGAAGAATGACTAAATGAATAATACAATGAACTCTGATTTTCTATCAGGCCTGTTGGGGCAAGACTGCCTGATCAGAATGGTGATTTAGCCAATGTACTAACATCTGGCCTGACACCCATGTGAGGAAGCCGGCTGTCAGAGGAAAGGAAGCAGTATGGCAGTTGTCTGGGCTTAGAATCACCATTCACGCTGGTTGAACTGGGAAAAGGGAGCTCTTCCCATAACAGATAGGCCCATTCCAAGATCTCCCGTCAACGAGCCACTTTCTGCCGACAGTTGTGTAGTCTGTCACTTCAAGCAGGAGCATGAGGGTGGAATCCATCCAAGAAAAAACTCAAAAGCTTGCCTAGACAGAGCATTAGGTCAGAAACTGCTCTTTTACCTCAGTGGCACAAGAATTTTGATTCATTTGCTAACAGTTTATCTTTGATGATGTACCAATGCATGACTCAGTTTTGTGGTGTTTAGCACCTCTATGCTGGGAACTTACTACTTGTTCCAGAGACAGCCCTGGACTTCTGCCCACTCTTTCTCCTTCCTCCTGGCTCCCATAATAGGTAATTTCTGGTGTGTCGGCCTCTCAGGAGAGATACCGGGATTCTGTCATTTCACTGCTATTTATAGCTCTAGTTCTTTGAGCTGTCCTTTGAATCTTCTGTTAGAGGACAAATTTTATCAGATACTATCTTTAGCTAAGAATTTTTCAAGAATGGAAAATAGGCTTAAAAAGACAGATAATCTGATTTTCCTTAAAACTTGACCTTGCTAAATTCAGAGTGAGAGTAATGGATTTTTTTAAAAAAGATTTATTTATTTTATTTCAAAGGCAGAGTTACAGAGACAGAGGAAAGATGCGCGCGCATGTGTGCACACACACGCACACACACACAGGTCTTTCATCCTCTGGTTCTCTCCCCAAATGGCCACAATGGCCAGGGCTGGGCCCAATTAGGTTGAAGCCAAGAGCCAGGAGCTCCTTCTAGGTCTCCCACGTGGGTGTAGGGGCCCAAGCACTTGGCCATCTTCCACTGCTTTCCCTGGCACATTAGCAGGGAGCTGGATCGTAAGTGAAGCATCTGGGTCTTGAACTAGCACCTATATGGAATGCTGGCATATCAGGCAGGGGCTTAACCTGCGATACCACAATGCTGTCCCCAAGGGCAATTTTTTTAAAGGATAATCACCAAGTAGTGGACAGGCACCTTTTTAAGGTCTAGTCCTTGCTGTTGTGGGTCCAGAGTCTCATCCTATTGCTTTTTTGTCCTGTAGTTAATGGGCACAAATTTACCTTGGCCCTGTTTCGCAATTTTTGCAAGCTTCTTTGTTTCACACATAACTATAGGGTGTTAGCCACTTGAAAAGCCTTCCTGGGTAGGACTGGGTCTCCTCACAGGTGTCTTACATGGGTTAATGCAGCCCCTCCACGTGCTGCTGCTCCGTGGGCCTTGGTTCATGATCTCCAACTTCACCTGGGCAATGGTGCATCCAGCGAGCCCTCTCTCTACCTACCATTACCACACTTCAGAAGAATGCTGTCTATGCCTGAGGGTTGTTCTCCGTTATTCAATGTACCCACAGAACCCTGATTCTTTCAATCCTTGCTTTGTGTGGGTGTTCGAAAACCAGTCACAGCCCTTTGTGAGGTACAAGAATATATCTGTTCTCTCTCACTAGCTTCTGAAATATCTGCACAAACCTTCTTATAGGAATTTGAGCCAAAATAAACCCCAAACAAATTGAGACCCTTTAATTCTAAGTCTTAATCAGAAATACTATAAAACCCTTTCTACTCTTTAGGTTAAGCCAGAGTCAATTCATCTTAGAGTCAAATTTGATCAGTATTGATCAAATCCAGAGTTGTAAGTACAAAAAACCACATGTTCTATTTATTAGTTTGTAGGAGAAAGTACTACCAAATTAGTGTATATCCTCTCTCATTATCTCTCTCTGCTAAGGCAAATAACCAAGCTTTCAGAAGACATACTCATAAGCTTCCTAAAATTGAAGACTGATATAACCTAAATGGATCTCATCAATAGATTGTAGCAGCCTTTGTTTATGGCATTTCGAGTTTTCAGATCTCCAACAGCCATGATTTACAAACCAGGAGTGCACATCTCATCTTTTGGATTTAGTTAACTTTTACTCATTTAAGTTATGAAAATATGCTCAAATTCTAGTATACTTAGCGTTCCACTTTCTTAAACCCATGACCACTCAGAGTGGAGACTTGAAGTAGAAAACAGTTCAGTATTAATCAAATAGGACTTAACATTTCTTTATTAGTTAAGATTGGTCTGAATATAAATTGCTATGTAATAGTACTCTGTAGGAATTGTCATTTCAGTTAATGAGAACTTTCAGTTTGAGAGCTTTTCAGATGATATAAAGGTCAGCCATGATAAAAGAAGCACAAGGCACCATCCTCAAACACCCCTTGTCTTACAGTGAGGTGTTAGACCATTTATGAACAAGCTAAGATATTAAAAGTCAATTCTGCCAAGATTGTCCCATCACCTACTTCCTAGCTACACAAGAAAGTTGATGAAATCAGAGAGAAGAACATCTGGGAAGATTTATGGTGCTGTGATATTTAACCCTCTTGTAGGGACGAGGAAAAGGATTCTCTCCTCATCTCAGGTCAACTGAAGCGAAGCTTGAGGAACATCATGCAGAGAGACTTAGATGTATTTGTGGTGTTGGGGAATGTAGTCATTGCATCCAACTTCAACCTGGAAAAAAAAACCCTGAAAGTGAGAGCTGGGACTATGGTGGTCACTCTTGCATGGCAGGAGAAATAGCTACTGTGGAATCAGCAGCTCTCCTGGTTTGGTGTTTTCTGTGTGCCAGATGTGGATTCTGAGAAAGGGAGTAAAATTGGGTGACATTAAGAGGGAAAGCCCAAGAAGTTTGCCTGAATGGTGGAATGATCCCAGCAGATGAGGCAATGGTCAGTAGTTAAGATGAAGAGCAGATTAAAAGTATGCTTTGACGCATTACGTAAGTCAAGGAGGCTGTAGACTAGAAAGCCCCAGTGATGAAAAATGGCCACTATAGAATCTGCAAATACACCCCATGAGTCACCCTTGGATATCTTCCAAGAGAGATCTAGACTAAGGAATTGTCCAAGGTTTTACCTGAGGTGGGAGGATACATCAAGAAGGTAGTTAAAATGAGAAAGATTAATAGTCAAAATTATTTAGTTAGCTAACACATTGTTTATGTTAAAAACACTTTACATGCATTAATCTGTGAAATTGATTTCTACTTGCCTCTACAGAGTTTAGTACGTCCAGTGAGCCAATTGCACTTATATTTCCTGCCATTTCCATATCTAAAGACTCATTTAGTGCCACCATGTGCAAATTAATGCTGAAAATATAGCGATGAACTAAGTTGATGTGAGTGTTCTAAAGCAATTAATTTGATATAACAACATAGTAATTGTGAAAAGACATTTAGGCCATTGCCTAAATTGATCTGGGAGCATCACTATGCGATTCAGCTTGAATTACTCACCAAGTCAGCCACAGCATTCCATCATAGAATGCGAGGTATCAATCATAGAACTCATTTGGACCAAAAGATTCTATCATCACATATAGTAACACACCTGGAAGTCCATATTCCACCATAGTACTAAGCAACTACAGCAGAGGGAATTATTCTTCAACGTGTCTTAACTGGAACAGAACTTAGGCATGAATTTTAAGTTTTCAGTGACTTTTCATCATGGGGAGCAAAGCTAGGCATAGGATCCTATAATTCCCAATGATTCCAAAAGTCTTTTGAGAAAAATGAGGCTCAGAACTCTGCTAAGAAGCAAGAAGCTTAGTTTAACATATCTTCTACCTCCATGCTCTTATTGGGTTATTCGTTTCAAATATATACTAAGAGGGGTAGGCTGGGTGTTTAGCCTGGTACTTGAGATGTGACTGAGATGCCCACATCCCATATCAGAGTACCTGAGTTTGAGATCTGTTTCCAGGCCGGCGCCCGTGGCTCAATAGGCTAATCCTCTGTCTGCGGCGCCAGCACACCGGGTTCTAGTCCCGGTTGGGGTGCCAGATTCTGTCCCGGCTGCCCCTCTTCCAGGCCAGCTCTCTGCTGTGGCCTGGGAGTGCAGTGGAGGATGGCCCAAGTGCTTGGGCCCTGCACCCCATGGGAGACCAGGAGAAGTACCTGGCTCCTGGCTTCAGATCAGCGTGGTGCGCCGGCCACAGTGCACTGGCCACGGTGGCCATTGGAGGAGGGTGAACCAATGGAAAAAGGAAGACCAGAATTTCTCTGTCTCTCTCTCTCACTGTCCACTCTGCCTGTCAAAAAATAAATTAAAAAAAAAAGAAAAAAAAAGAGATCTGTTTCCAGATCCTGACTCCATCTTCCTACCAATGGACATACCGAGATGGCAGTTGACAATTCAAGTGGCTGAGTTCCTGCCACCCTGGAGGAAACCTGGATTTAGTTCTCAATTCCTGGCTTTTGTATGGCCCAATTTCAGCCAGTGCAGGCATCTGGGGGAGTGGACTAGCAGATGGAATTCTCTCTCTCTCTCTCTCTTACCTCTCAAATAAAATGAACAAATTTTTACAAAAAAAAAAAAAAAAAAAAAAAAAAAAAAAAAACAGGAACAATCAACACCCATCATCATGTACTTTTATAATTTCTTCTACTTTAACAACTTTATGATATAGAAACAGGTTTTTTACAATATGATGACTTTTACAATACAATGACCTTTTATACTGTGATGGCTATTCCAGGGAAGAAAATTATGACAGGATTACTGCATGCGAAATCATACCTTCATACCTTCACTTAGTCAGTTCTTGTCCCTTAGGTAATTTGTTTAGCCTACTGTCTTTGAAGCCTGAGTTAGTGTGAAAAAAGAAAAGCCTGAATAATCCACATTAGATTCATTTACATTTCCAGGGAACATTTAACCCTCTTAATCAGTCCGGTTACGATGATGCTATTTTCCAAGTGTGGCTTTGGCCTTAGAAGACCTGAGGGTGTCAAAGAGGGAAAGCTTCAAGAAAATCCTTTCCCTACTGCAATTTGATGAGTAATTCTCATTTTCCTTTAGAAAAAATTCATTCCTCGGGCTGCCAAGAGGCTGCTGGCAGATGTAGTTCATATTAAACAGATGGCTGATCTGCAATTAAATGCTTGTCCATGGCTGGACCCAGTGTGTTATGAATCCAGTGGGAGGACATGCCAGTAGCTGATGAGTGTGGACCACTTCCAGGATGTGGGTCACGGAGGAGAAAGTGTTGCGTGCACTGTTGCCTGAGATCATCAGAGAGGTGAGCGGAATCTGACCTATCAATCGCTGACAAACCCAATGCGAAGGGATACTGAGTGACGCAAACACTGGAGGATTGAGAAATGGAGAAGTTCTTTGTATAGGCAACCGGGAAACAGAAACACCCACGTTGTGAATTTGAGATCATGCAAAGAACACATGCCTCAAAACAGAATAGCGTGCATCTACACACATGTGAATTTGACAACTAATTTTTTTAAAGTACATTTAGATGAATAGAGTTGTGGGTTCTTCCCATTAACATGCAACAGACAACTCATATGCAAGACTAAAGATTTCCTTTTTCAGCTGAAAGTTTGGGAACATTTAGACATAGTTGCTAGTTTGAATACCATAGATCTACATTTTGTTTTTGTTAGTTAAGCTACTATGAAGAAGGTCTTTCCCTAAGGCTATGAGAGAACGGGATTTAAATACAGAGTATATGTTTCAGCTCTGGGCCTTTAAAAAATCATAACATCATGGCTATTGCTGTCCAGAAGCTATAGATTACAGTGCAAGTTTGTGTGCTGAATATATTAATATTAAATGCAAATGTTACTTTGGCAGTTTTGGGACTCAAAACTGACTGCACAGTCAGTGAAATAAGTCCCCGTTTGTCTAAAGTGAGAAATCAGAAATGAGATCATATATCTGATCCTGAGTAATATGGCTATAGAGTTCCAGCTAAAAGTCTACTTTCAACTGGGCCAGATGAGAAAACATCCTGCTTCCCTTGAATGGTCAGCAGGACTCCTGTGAGCTAGCCTGGTCAGTTTTTGCTCACATGGCAGACTCCCTGGCTGGAGGTTGCCTACCGCCTGCCTCCTGCCTCCTGCCTCCTGCCTCCTGCCTCCTGCCTCCTGCCTCCTGCCTCCTGCCTATCCATTGACCTGCAGACAGCCAACAGCTTGACTTAGAGGAACCCTTTTTCTGGAAAACATACCTTATTGCCCATTTTTTTTTTTAATTTTTAAAATTTATTTGAAAGGCAAAGTTAGAGAGAGGAGAGACAGAAACAGAGAGATCTTCCAGCAGCTGGTTCACTCCCCAGATAGACACAATGGCTGCAGCTAGGCAGAAGCCAGGAGCCTGGAGCTTCTTCTGGGTCTCCCATGTGGGTGGAAACTCAAACACTTGGGTCATCCTCTGCTTCTTTCCCAGGCACATTAGTAGGAGCTGGATTGGAGGTGGAGCAGCCAGGACTCAAACCAGCACCCACATGGGATGTCAGCATCACAGGTGGAGGCTTAACATGCTACACCACAAAACTGGCCCCTTATTGCCCATCTTTACCAAGTCCTTTTCTCAATAACCCAGGCTACACTATGCCACCACTAACTTACATCTAAGGTAAATTACACCACTACTTAGTTTGCATCTAAGGTAAAGCAAAAATGATTGGAAAGTAAATCTTATTAATGAGATTTGCTGTCAGTCTCCTCCTTAATAGAGTGAACAGACATCCTGAAGACAAAAACTCACAGGACACTACCTGATTGGCAGGTGATGGGCCTGGCTGTTGGATAACACTGGTGGCTGACCAGTGAAAGCCAAAGTGGAGAGGAGCTCCAAGCTAACTGAAGCTTGTTACTCTCCGGTTCACCTCACTCCCCTGTTTACACCAAATTCAAATGTCAAACTGAAGTCATGAGACAGCAGTCTATTTGTTTCCTTTTTTTTTTTTTTTTTTAAATCCTCCTTTGGAAAAGAACCAAGTAACTCTTTTGGTTTGAAAAGACTAAACACATGCACTCCTCCCACTGTTCCTTGTGTCAGTGCCAATGTGTAGTTAGTAGAGATGGCTTTCCAGGGAGGTCTACAGACAAACAGGGGCTGTGTGCCTGAGCAGAGTTGGCATGTTTCAGTCCAGGGTTCTGGAATGGTGCTAAGGAACGAGATTGGAAGTAAGCAACAGAGGGTGATGATGGAGACGCTGTTGGAGGAGCCAGGCCCTGGAACGATCACTGGGACAGAAGGCCCTAATATAGCCCAGAGGCTAAGGACCCTGAGAGCCAAGCAAATGCATCCAAGCACAGTGCCCTTTGAGGACTTCAATTGGAAAAGTCAACTGAGCTTTGGCGGGTCAAACACATTTAGGGCAGGATATTTATACACAGCTATTTCTGTAATTGGGGCTGGTCAGAAGTAGCTATTCCAGTTTAGCTCAGAGCCTGTTCCCTCAGGAATGCACGGCCATCATACATATTTATGTATTTTGAATAGTGTGTGTGCATGTGTGCATGGATTAGGGGGTATGTGGATAGAACAGCCATTCTGTTTTCCTTTGTAGAATCTTAGCAAATCTCCTTTATGGTCTATTCATTCATTGCTTAGGCTTTAGGATTGGCATGCTCCTTAAGAATTCTCTGGAAATAAGCTAAACATTTCCAGTGCGTTGTTGAAGGTTTGAAGTTATTAGCATTTATAAGTAGGATGTACATAGGGAATCTGTATTTTTAAGATCTCTCCAGTAGATACTGATATCACAATTGGAAAGCATTGATTACACACCAAAGGGTATGAAAAGTATATAATATACATGGAGCAGTTGACTGGAAATATTTATTTGGTTATCTTACCATGAATGCTGAAGTCTAATTTACTTGATCTAATTTACTTACTTAAACAGAGACACATTCCTAATAGATATCTTCTGTAAAACAATGGTATTACTTAGCAAATAGGGTCAGATTTTAACATGTCGTGGATCACACGTGTGTTCTCTCTTGATTATGATATTCCTCTCCAGCCCTCTCCTTTCTCAAGTAGCTACTTATTCTGACCCATAGTGAAGATTCTTGACCAACTATATACTTTAGTTGATGATGGTTTTCTATATGCAGAGACGTAGATTCATCTGGTGCTTTGTATTCTTCGTATTTTTCTTTGCAGAGTAAACTCTGTCCCTTCAAGTTGAATTTTATATCTTTGAGTGTTAAAAAGATTTAGCTAGACAATTACACTGTAACTATTTTAAGGCATGCAGATTTTTCTAAAAAATTAAAAATCCATTACATTTATTCCATAGACATATATAATATCTAATAATTTATTAGTCTTATTAAAGAATAATTATGGGATCAAATATTATAATGGAAGTCTCCAGAGAGTAAAGAAAACAAAAGAAATGAGCTTCTAAACTGTGAGACCCTAAAAACCAACCAGATGGAAAAGAAATTTCTGGGTAAGTGGATGGAGGCAGATAGTGACTTCAGGCAAAGTAGTAGCCTACAGTTACAGGCACATGGCCAGAAAAGCTTTGGAGGGAATTGTGATCTTCCAGAGACAGAGTTTTTAAAAGATTTATTTATTTGATAGGCAGAGTGACAGAGAGATGAAGGGACAAAGACAGAGTGATCCTCCATCTGCTAGTTCATGTCCCAAATGACTATAACAACTGTCGCTTGGCCAGGCTGAAGCCAGGAACTCTATTTGGATCCCTCACATGAGTGACAAGAGCATCAGAAGGTAAGTGCATCAGAAGTGGAACAGTCAGAACTCAAACCAGCACTCTGATATGAGAGAACAGTGGCTTAGCCTACTTCATCATAATGCCTGGTTCTGAGAGATGTCTTATGACCAAATAGTTCATAACTGAATAATGTACCTGCTTAATCCATCCTTTGCTTCAAAAAAGATATTTTTCCTGTTGTTATTTTCTCTGCAACCTATCCTCCTCCAAGTAGGTGTCTCCATTATACCACTAGATGGAGATGGATATATGTGTGTGTGTGTGTAAAGAGAGAGAGAATTTGTCATGAGAAAAAATAGGATTTCCCTCCAGAATGCCTTTGGTCTGGTTTGGTTTAGGAAAACTAGAGAACAATCTCTGTCATCTTGAATGCTACTTGAATACCAAGTAGCATTGTCCATAGTATAACAGTTAATTTGAGCCAGTGCCGCGGCTCACTAGGCTAATCCTCCACCTGCGGCGTCGGCACACTGGGTTCTAGTCCCGGTCGGGGTGCCGGATTCTGTCCTGGTTGCCCCTCTTCCAGGCCAGCTCTCTGCTGTGGCCCTGGAGTGCAGTGGAGGATGGCCCAAGTGCTTGGGCCCTGCACCCCATGAGATACCAGGAGAAGCACCTGGCTCCTGCCTTCGGATCAGCATGGTGCACAGGCCACAGCGGCCATTGGAGGGTGAACCAACGGCAAAGGAAGACCTTTCTCTCTGTCTGTCTCTCTCTCTCTCTCACAGTCTACTCTGCCTGTTAAAAAAAAAGAAACAGTTAATTTGAAAATTTTCTTCAAAAATAATTTATTTATCATGGCTATATATAAAGCTGATTTTTGGAGGGCATTTTGAGATTAAATGATTGTTTACAGCCCTTATCTCTACAATTGAGGTACATTTTTTCTTCATAGTATATTTGAACCCTTTACTTAGTGTAGGGTTAACTTTATATGTTTAAAGTATACTGAAAATAGATCTTTGTAAAAATTAAGAGTGAGAATAGGAGAGGGAGGAGGAAGAAGGGTTAGAACATGGGAGGAAGGAAGAGTAGGGAATGGGGCCGGCACCGTGGCTCACTTGGTTAATCCTCCGCCTGTGGCGCTGGCATCCCATATGGGGACCGGGTTCTAGTCCCAGTTGCTCCTCTTCCAGTCCAGCTCTCTGCTGCTGTGGCCCGGGAGGGCAGTGGGGGATGGCCCAGGTGCTTAAGCCCTGCACCTGCATGTGAGACCAGAAGAACCACCTGGCTCCTGGCTTCGGATCGGCACAGCGTTGGCCGTGGCGGCCATTTGGGTAGTAAACCAACGGAAAAGGAAGACCTTTCTCTCTGTCTCTCTCTCTCTCTCACTCTCTGTCAAATAAATTTTAAAAAAGGAAGAGTAGGGTAGGAAGTATCACTATGTTCTTAAATTTGTTTATATGAAATACATGAAACCTATAAATCTTAAATAATTTATTAAAAATCTCAATATCTGAACACTGAGAGATTCTCTAAAGTATCATTATTTAAACCTTATTGATCAGCTATTATGTTAATAATAGCTGAGAAGCCCAATGCTAGAAACAAAGCAAGATGATGTAATTGGTATTACACTAACTACAAAAGAAAAGAAAAACAGATTTCCAGATTGCTAACAACCACAATGGGCTCAAAAAGCCACTCAGCAATAGCATCCAGGAAGAAGGGAACTATGGTACTGTAAGGTAGGAAGAAGGAGGAGATGAATTAAATAAAGCAGCAAAGTGAAGAAGACAGAAAATCGTAGTTATTAGAAAACAGAAATGTAAAAGTTAGAAAAAGCAAATCATAGGTCCTTTACTAATGATGGGACCATAAGGGATGGGAACTGGAGGAAATTAAACAAGTTCCAGCCCAAGAGGGACATAGCGCCGTGCAGTGCACGTGCACCATGCCAAAAATACAGCCCAAGTGAGTGGTGGGGTTGAGGAGGTAATGGTTCAGAATGGGATTTATGGTGGTATTAGGAGGGAGGCAGCACTTCACCTCTCTGCCCATAGAGACTCCAGCTGGGCCTAAGAATTCAATGGACACAAACAGATTAATGGGAAGAAACTATGAACATTTCATTTTGTAATTTTTATTTGTATATAGGAACCTTCATAAGGAAAATGAAGACCTATAGAAAGAGTCAGAGTTGAAACTTACATTCTAGGTTGGACAAAGAGTAGTAAGTTGCAGAAACAGCACAAGGCATAGGGGCGGGTGTTGTGGTACAGTGGGTTTTAAGCTACCCATGTCAGAGTGCCAGTTCTAGTCCCAGCTGCTCCACTTCTAATCCAGCTTCCTGCTAATGCATCCAGAAAGGCAGCATAAGATGGCTCAATGTTTCCACCCCTGCCACCCACTGGCTTTGGCCTGGCCCTGTCCCTGTTATTGCATCAATTTGGAGAGTCAACCAATGGATGGAGGATATCTCTCTTTCTCTCTCTTCCTGTATGTGTGTGTGTGTGTGTGTGTGTGTGTGTGATTCTGTCTTTTAAGTAAATAAATCTTTTAAAAAGCCAATGCAAGGCAAAAGGGTTTGGATAGGGGGCAGTTATTTGTGGCCAAGTGACTAGAAAGATAACGGTTAACATGGAATGGCTGGATTGACTGCCCATTTCTAGTGGGAAGAACTTTGTTTCTTTCCCTTCCTACAGGGAGAGTATCTTTTGCATGGGAGTTTTGTCTCTGCTTTCTGGAAGAAAAAAGAAAGTCAGGGTGGCACCCTGGTGTAGCAGGTAAAGCTGCTGCCTGCAGTGCTGGCATCTCATATGGGCACTGGTTTGAGTCCCGGCTGCTCCACTTCCAATCCAGCTCTCTGTTATAGCCTGGGAAAGCAGTAGAAGATGGCCCAAGCCCTTGGGCCCCTGCACCCACATGGGAGACCCAGAAAAAGCTTCTGGCTCCTGGATTCAGATCTGCACAGCTACAGTCATTGCGGTTAATTGGAGATTGAACCAGTGGATGGAAGACTTCTGTCTCTCTCTGCCTCTCTTTGTGTAACTCTGATTTTCAAATAAATAAATATTTTTTAAAAAAGGAAAGTCCAAGTGCACTTCTTGCATCTGCTGTTTTCCAAGTGCCTTGACTTTCAAATAATCAATATGCAATATGCCAAAGCAACACATTTTGGGATAATATATTTTGACACCCTGCAATAGATTAGAATTAAATAAAAAGGCTTACTTCAGAAATCTCTAGGTTATTAAATGTTAATACAGTGTAACAACTCAATAATAAAAGTCAAATACAAGTATATGAATATAGCCAGTGTTTAATGGGTATAATTAACATATTGTAGCTTTAGAAAAAGGGCACAGACCTTAACATTCTCTAGAAGTAGAATTCCCCCACTGCCTCAATAGCCATGTCTTTAAAATGTAGACCTATAAAATTCACAGATGTTTGATTTAAGATGCTCCTACGTGACATAGATAAAGCCCTTGAGTCTTCAAAGACTGCACACTTATCTGGAGTTCTAGAAAGATTATATTGAATGTTGATGTCCTGAGTCAATGAGCCCCAAGGCTCATATGTGGTAACCTCTGACCTGGATGGATTAATGTTTCAGAAACTTTGTCAGAGGCTTGGTTGTTATGGGTTCTAGTCTATATTATAGGGTTTGGTCAATTCTCTCTTCTAGCATCATGTGTATTTCCTTTTTCTTTATTCTTTTTTCTAACCCTCTGCATTTACAGGAGAGATTTGTAACTAAAAGATAGCCATTTTGACAGGATTGCTACATGGGTCAGCAGAGATTGGTTTCAGTTGTCAATTTGAGATTTTTAGTGTATTGCTTCCATCCACCATATTCTCATCTTTGACATTAAGTTTTTGATGGACCAGTGTTTTCCCATCACAACCATCCAACCAAAAGAAGGAATTGGTAGCCAGTTCTGTGATGAATAAACAGTATGTAAATGCCACAGAAAATTGCACATTAGTCTTTGATCTCAAGCAATAAGACAGTCATGAAAGAAACTATATACTGGCTTTTGTGGAGTAAAGAAAAGAAACTATCTGCTCTTATTTCATTTGTAACACCAGTTGGCTCCCCAAGAGGTCCCAGACACAATTAAGCTCATCAAAGAATCGAGAAGAAAGAAGATGCGCCTACACCTTAAGATGTTTTCCTAGTATTTCTTTGGGTAACAACCAAAGGCTAATGGTTCAACAGTTTCTAAAAACACAATTTCTTAGGTGTTTTGACTGCCAGACATGAAGATTTCTGTAGTGTATAGACTGCAAAGTATTTAATATGTATTTGAGGACAACCTCAAGGATACATCCTCAGATTCATCAGAAAGCATGCATAATATGCAATCACATCTATTCACGCAACACACTCAAGGTATGGAAAAGGTGGACATAAAGAAACTAGGGAATTCCAGATGTGCACTGTCAGCTGGGCACCACTTATTTTGGTCAAGCCCCATCTAACAATAAAACAAGGAGTAATACCAACAGTCATAATACTATGATAGATAAAGTATATTGAGCATTCATGATGTGCCAGGCAGAATACTGACAACTTTATATCATTATAATTTAGTCACAATATTTTAGTCCTTACAACCTTAAAGGCAGGTGTTATTGTATAGGAAAATTGAGGCTTGGAAGGACTAAACAATGTGGCCCCTCAACAATAAGGGACCTAGCCAGGTGAAGCCAGGGCTGATGGACTCCTAAGGTCAGATTATTTGCCATCAGGATCCAAAGCATTGACACAACAGCATGTACCAGGCAGTTTTCCAGAGCATTTAAAATGGATCTTATAATGAAAAAGTCACAAAGGACATAGCATATGCCTAACTAGTAAAAATACCTCACCCATATTTTCTTTTATATTAATTACTTCTCCAAGTAGATGAGGGTAAGAATTTGCACTGATTATTTTGAAACAATGCAGATAAAGAAGTGCTAAGATCCATGCTAAATAATTTCAACAAGGGTTGGGGCCAGCATTGTGGCACAGCAGGTTAAGCTGCCACCTGCAATGCTGATATCCAATATGAGAGCTCATTCAAATCCTGGCTACTCCAGTTCTGATCCAGCTCCCTACTAATGTGCCTGGGAAGGCAGTGGAAGATGGATCAAGTGCTTGGGCCCCTATCATCCATATATGAGACCCAGATGGACTTTCAGGCTCCTGGTTTCAGCCTGGCTCAGCAGCCATTTGGGGAGTGAAGAAGGTGATGGAAGATCTCTCTATGTCACTATAATAATAAATCCTTAATAATTTCAACAATCTCCTCATTCCTTATACTATACTTATTCATTTCTGAAAATGGGTCTGCATTCAGTTCAATTGTTTTGAATCTGAGCTATGACCACTCATATTTATGACTCTGGAACAAAATATAAAACTACAAACATGATGCTCAATGGTTTTTACTTTTTTAAAGTAAAGAACTCTGATTTTTTCTTAAAAGAGTAGGAACTAACTGCAACACTTAAATATCTCCTGGATATAGATGAAGACTTAGCTACCACCTATTCATTTAATGGGATTACATCCTCATTTAATGAGAAATATGGAATTGGTTCCAGCAGATTGCTCACATTACAACTGAAGTCACAGGACTCAGGACTCAGGCCATTCAAAATCCAGAGTGCAGATTACCCTTTGGGATGTTGTCCAGTGCGCTCATAAATTACAGTAAAATTATTTTAAGGGTATGAGGCTATGAGTTTTTCTTACAGAGTCAACTGTAAGAAATTAATTCTGCTATGATTTTTGAAGTCTCAGCAGAATCATGAAATAATGACCTTGTTAATAAGAAAAAATATGTGTGTCTCTATGTGCTTGCTGGAAAGGTTTCATGTGCTATTTAATGGCTAAATTAATGATTGGGATGAATGAAAGAAAAGAAGCGATGATTCTTCTCCAACTACTGCTATAAAGGAGTTACTTGACATTTCTACCTCTTTAAGCATTTATATATATATATATATATATATATATCCTGATGCAGTAGGTCTAAGACCCCGCAACTTACATCTCAAATCTCCTTCAGTGTTCTGAATTAGAGGCCGAAAGAAAGCACTTTCGCTAATATAACTCAGAAACAGAAAGGGCTTGTGACTGGCAATTAAAATACCATGCTACTAATTTGTTAATAAATATAATCTATAATTTTTACATACACACAAATAATGTATTCACATATATATGTATGTTTATTGTATATTTGTGTATATATTTTATGGATATTCCAACCTTATTCCAAAAAGAACTTAAAATTTTTAGCAGAATATTATGTATAATACCAAGTTAAAAAAGACAAATGAGGTTAAAAATGCAGAAGAAATACGCAATTAAAACAACGTAATTCAGGACTAAGGGGACTTGCGCTGCTTGAAGGATAGAATGGCACACTTCGCAGAGCAGTCAGGGTCAGAGGTGGCATTTGCATTTACTTTGAGACTGCAGCCTTGCCTTTTGCAGGTTACTCCCCATTGCTTACCGTTTGTCAAGGCTTTTCTTTTCCCCTTCTGTGTTCTTTGAGCCAGCAATATATATATAAAGGATAAAATATTTTTATTGCCACTGACTCTTTCCAGAAAGCTCTCTCTTGCCCAGTCCATTCTTCTCAATATCATCACTTCAAAAGAATCAAGCTCTCCAGCTGCCATGTAAGCGCAAAGCTGTGAATGACTAAAGATCTTCCCAGCACTAAGAAGCAGCTGTAACTGTCTGGAGATGTTAATAAGGGAGCAGGAATCCCCAAGGAAGATGTGTTTACCTGGGAACGCCAAGCTCCAGAAACTGAGGCCATCCTTACAGCTCATGGGAGTGGGTGCTGTGTGAAAAAATGAGTGGGGGTCCAGGAGAAGCTTGGGGAGGAGGGAACAGGTAATGCAAAGCCTTTTCAACTCGAATATACAAACTGAAGGGCTCAAATTGTGGTCACTGGTTCAGCTTTTGTGCATAACCTGCTTTCAGGATGAAATGGGACACTCGTGGGTCCCTCTAGACCAGATTTCCTTTCACTGTTCCCACTCAGCAGCCCTGGAGGCCCTAGGCAGCTGCCTTTTCCAAACACACCCCTGCATCCACCGCCTACTTTGATAGAGGGAAGTGGAAAGTGAGAATTCTCTCTGGGCTCCTATTCATGTCCAACTGGTCAGACTACTAAAGGGAAGGTTTTTGTTTTGTTTTGTTTTAAACCAGATCCCCAGTCCCTATACTGAGCAGTCTAGTAGAAGGAAAACCCCACTGATTCACCAATGTCCAAGCATGAGGTAGAGCAGGAGCTAGCCCAGTTCCACAGGACCTTCTATTGGAAGCCATAACCAAGACTGTAATTCTCTGAACATGGGATCCCCAGGGCCTAGTTAGTAACTACTGTAAGGCAAATGGTAGATGGGGTTCTGATACTGAACACTATAACCAATGAAAAACTGAAAACTTTTAAGGCATTAGGACATAGGAAATTCTGAAAACGTTACTCTGTGGAACTATTTCATTATCAAAGGGAAAGAAAAACATTAAATTTCTTTAAAACATAATTAAGAAAACTAACAAAATGTGGGATACAAGAGAGATCAATAACTTTCAAAGCAACGAGAATGTGAAGTATTCAGATCCAGTTTCAGAAGGGTGCGAAGGTGTATACTTGTGTCCAGGAAACCAGCTGAGGACTGAGATGAGCCTGAACTTGGGATTTGTATCTCCTCTGCTACTCACTAGTTCTAACCATGAGTGATTTTACTATTCAAGGACTCGACTTCCTCTTCCTTAAACTGAAAGATAGTTGTTCAGAGCATTGGATATGAAAATGTAGGTTACAAAGCCCAGAAAAATTCTTGGCACCCAGCTGTTTCTCAGCTCAGAAGACTCTGGAATAGACAATGCTGGGTTAGAGGTAGCCTGGTGGGACACTTGGTGCCATGTCAGATAATGCCATGATGCTGTGGCATTAGCCTAACCTGAACCTGCAAAACTGTAGGCTGCTTTTATGAACTCTAGCCCCTTTAAGGGAAGAGGGGGTCCAAGGATTTGACAGTGAAATCACTTAGACTTAACAATGGAAGGGATGGAGCATACATTCAACAATGGAAGGTATTAGGAGTTGCTAGGTTGATGCTGAAACCCAGGGCCCTTTATTCTGCTTAGTATGTCAACAATTTCATGCTTAGCTCCCTTGAGTACATCTCAAGATTAGTCAGCAGTGAGCTGCATTAGCAACTCCCAAGCAAGTAGGGCTTCTACAGTTTGCCTTAGTATGACAATGCCTTTCTAGTTTCCTGGTTAGATAAAGTATGGTGGTGACAACCATAAGTTTCAGAGTCAGATACACCCAAGTGTAATAATGTAAAGTTGGTTGAACTGTTAAACCTAAAATATTTTCATATGAAAGCAGGAATAATAACAGAACCTACTTTGTAGCATTATGGTAAGAATTAAGTAGAATAATAAATTTTAGTTGCTGGCACTAACCTGACATATGGTGATTAGTCAAAGTATTTTAACTATATTAAAATTAGAGATCAAGGGCTATGGAAATGGAATCACTTGGTGTGAGCAAACATAGAAAAAATGTAATAGATTTTTTTTTCTGAAATTGGCTGCAATGTTAAATAACTACAAAGGCTGATTATAACTTACATAAAATTCAGCATTAATATATAATAATTATTTTCATTTTATTAAATTTTCAAAATGAGGGACAAAACTTCAGATTTCTATGCCAGGAGTATTCAAAAGTTCATGGACACTGAGAATTGTGAAAATGCTATGCATAGATTTGAAAGTTTTCCTGCACCAAAATAAACATCTTTTAATTCTATTTGCCAGGAACTTTTTGAAATATGCTTATAATCTTGAATTTTGATTTTATTTAATTGGGGACTTATTTGTATTCTGATGCAAGACAGTGCATAGGAATTCTCTCCTAATGAATAAATAAAAAGATTTAGTAATAGGAAGCCACAACATCAACTTGGATTATAAACAGCAACAGGCAGAAGCTCTATCACTTTCATATCTTGGTGCATGATAAAATCTGTTATTTGATAATATAGTCAAAGTCAAAACAGCATTAACTGTTAGGTTAATGGAACGGACAACAGGAATCACCTAATACCCATGTACTGCTAAGTGCTCTCTGCTAATCACCTGTCATGTATTCATAGTATTCCGAAGAATATGATGGAAAAAAATTGATCATCCCACAATGATGTCAGGGCCATCACTGATATTAGAAGCTAACAGGATGCCAAAGGCCAAGAAGGACTGGCTTTGTGATGGTGACCAATATGAAATGCTAGAAGGCTCCGGCTGTCATCTCCTCTGTGGCCGGCCAAATGCAGGAGGACATACAGCCTTGGGTGTCAAACAGTGGGCCAGGTCAGACAGCACAGCAAACGCCATTCCCACGGAGAGATTTCTTGGCTCTTTTAGAAAGGCCTAAGTGGCATCCTTAAGTGGACTGCTGCAGCTTTTAGTGTTAAGTTGGTAAGAGGATGCTCAAAAGGGCTTTCCTATTGTTAAAAATGCCATAAGAAATTCTTGTTTAAAAACGTTTGTCTTGGGGCCAGCACTGTGGTGTAGCAGGTAAAGCCATCATCTATAGAGCCGGCATCCCATCGAGATCCAGCCACTCCACTTCCTATCCAGCTCTCTGCTATGGCCTGGGAAAGCAGTGTAAGATGGTCCAAGGCCTTGGGCCCCTGCTCTCACGTGGAAGACCCAGAAAAAGCTCCTGGCTCCTGGCTTCAGATCAGCTCAGCTCCAGCCTTTGCGGCCATCTGGAGAGTAAACCAGCTGATAGAAGATCTCTCTCTGCCTCTGCCTCTCTGTAACGCTTATTTATTTATTTATTTATTTATTTATTTATTTATTTATTACATGAAAGGCAATCCTTTAAAAAAAAGTTTGTTTTTTTGCCGGCCAGGAAGATGTTAGATCATTGTCATCTGAGAAAAGCAGCTGGTAAATAAGTAGTCAAATACTGGTCCCTGCTTTACTTCTGATCCCCTAAAATGTGGGAGGACCACATTGCTGTGTTTACCAAAACTGGTTAATTCGTGTTCTCACCAGAAACTATGACATAGCCTCACAGCTCATCTTCTATCAAAAGAAATGGCCCAAGCCACAGTTCTGGCAATCTGTCCCTGTCTTTCACTTGCTCCAAGGTATCCCTCCACCTGAGATGAGCCCCCATAGTCACCACCAAAGGGTTTCCCACCTGTTTTTGGCCTGGAGAGTGGTGGTTGTAGCCTTTTTCCCCTAAATGAAGAAATCTGTTAACACCAAGATTTATCAAGTTCATTTACCTGAATCCTATCAGGTAATCCTATTGAGAACAACAGATGATTATTAGCTCAGTTATCATCATGTGATAGAGAGCCCTACATTTTATGAAGACTGACACAGCACAGGCCTCTGCTGGAACCTTCGCTTAGTACACGTGCACTTCTGAGTTCAGAATGAACCAGCTCTTCTTGACAATATGTTTTGGTTGTAACAAACTAAGGAAAACACAAGTAGTATTTCTGAGAGTAAAAGAATATACAGAACTCTGATTGGATTGTGAATAGTAACACCCTGTTTAGAGACATTCTTTAGCTATGACCTATACATGAACAAAATGTACATTCTTTCGGTCTAAATTTTTATGCACAGAACACTGTTTGAAGGAAAAAGAAAAGACCCAGACATTTGGCGTTCCTCTTGGGGAATGGTATGGTTCCCATTGGCCAAAACCAAGGCTGGACACGTAGTGTCCAGAAAGTGCAGAGCTGCAAGTGATCCTCCGGGTTAGCCAGAGGCTCGGGTTACTGGGAAGGTGCCACTGATAGCAAGCAGGGTGCAGGAATGGGTGTGAGGAGAGCGGTGTGCATTTGTAATCACCACTATGAGGGAACTACAGGGAACCAGGGAAGCCACAGCTGCATACTGTGTATTTCTTCCCAGGAGTATCTCCCACTTCCTCGCCTTCTTTACACCTAAATTGCAGTAAGCTGTGGAAATCCTGTCCCACTAGCCTCCATAGAACTGCACGGATGAAGACGGTGGGCAGGTGGAGCATAGTCCTCTCTGTGGTTCCATTTGTTATCACAGCAGAGGCGAGAGTCCCCCTGGCTTACACATCTGCTACTCGTTTCCTCACAACTTTTAAGTTTCCAAAATCTGTTGTTTCTACATCAGAAACATCTTTCAAAGCCATCTTATTTTTTCCATCTCAAATTACACTTTCTTATTTCAGTTACCCTCATGTCTCAGGTGCATTATTATAAAATGCCCCTCATTCGGATGCTGTTGTTTCTCTCTTACAGCTCCTCTTCCACACTGCCACTAACATTGGATTCCTAAAGCAATGGTCATATTCCTCTTTACATATATTCCCTGTTGTCTCAGAGCTTCTGATTTCAGTATAGGATGTGATCTTAGAAATTATGCCAGGACAAATCCAATTAATTCTGAGCAACAGCTATTACTGAGAACACTACTAAACTTCTTTCCTAGGCAAAGGGATACAGAATTGACATGACCTTTCTCTAATAATATAGCTAACAATTCTAATCTAGGAGAAACAAAGAAAATGGGAGCTTTGCTTCTGTAACATACTTTATATAATTACAAAAGGATAAATTAAATAAATCCTCCATAAGAAACAAATACACTGGCATTCTCCATATTTCCTATTTCATAAAGTTTTTAAAAAATATTTATTTTATTGATTTCAGAGACAGAGTTAGAGACAGAGAGAGGTCTTCCATTCGCTGGTTCACTCCAGCAATGGCTGGAGCTCTGCTGATCCGAAGCAAGGAGCCAGGAGCCTCCTCTGGGTCTCCCACGCGGCTGCAGGGTCCTAAGCACTGGGCCATCCTCTACTGCTATCCCAGGCCATAGCAGAGAGCTGGATTGGAAGAGGAACAGCTGGGACAAGAACCGGCGCCCATATGGGATGCAGGCACTTCAGGCCAGGGCATTAATCCACAGCACCACAGCGCTGGCCATCATATAGTTTTACGTAAAAAAAAAAGAAAAAGGAAACACTAATATGAAAGACTCACCAGCACCCATCAAGTTCCAGGCCAATGTTTCTTGCAAATAGAACCAATTCTCCTATAGTAATTATACACCCTGCCGTTCCACCAGCTCTTCCAGGTCACTAGCTGTTCTACTAGAACTCTTTTTTTCCATTATTTGCTAAGAACACAGGGGAAAGAGAAAGAAGGGGTGAAGACAAAGTGATCACTCAAGCAATTCAGCCCCCAGAAGATTTGTTAAGTAGTAAAATCTTATCTTCACACCCCCTTATTTTAAAAAATGTATTTATTTGAGAGGCAGAGATAGAGTTAGCAACACACAGATAGAGCCCCATCCACTGATTCCCACCCCCATGGATCTGAACCGGGCCAGGGCCAAAGCTGGCAGTGTGGAACACAACCCAGGTCTTCCACATGGGTGACAGGAGCTCAGGTCCTTGAAGCATTATCACTGCCTCCCAGGGTGCATGCTAGAAGGAAGCTAGTATCTCCAATATACTCACTGCGTTACCTTATAGCTGATCTAAAACATCATTCAATTCTTCTGTAAATATACTCTGATTCTGGAAAAGATAAGAACTTTTAAAACAGAAACACAGCAGACTTCTTAGACTTTTAAGTTTTCTATTACTTTTACAAACATTACCAAATCTTAGTGGTTCTTGAGGTGTCTATGGCTGTTAAAGTCAGAAATTGGAAATGAAAGGGTCTAAAAGTAAGAGGTCAGTTGGGCTTTGTTTTTTGATTTTTTTTTTCTTTTAAGGCCCATTGAGGAATCCAGTTCTTGCCTAACATCTGGAGAGTTTGAATTCACATGATGATCTCAGAGTCTCTTCAGTTCTGTTTTGTGTTTTGGTACTTAAAAAAAAAAATCAATACACAAAACCTACACAGTATAATTGATTAAGTTTATTTTAACCACTGGGATTTTTCCTCTTGCAATGTTTCTCCTGAAAAAAATATGGTAGTTGGAGCTATTAAAGCAGCCACATGCAGGCTTTTGCCTGCATAGTTATTTAACACTTTGCTTTGATCTCCTTTTCCCCAATAAACTGATAGTTGGGTCAAGATTCTAGATCAGGTCCAGACTATGTTTTTGGCAAAGATCTCTTGATGTGCTATATTCAATTTCAGCTTTACTCTTTACGTCCTTCTCTCCCAGTCAGAACCTTTCTCCCTGAGAACATTAAGTCCTGGCAACTCTTGTGGCATAATACAGATGGCTTAAAGGCTCAAGTACGGCGCTTCCACGAAAACTTTTGACTTTGGCCTTGCTCTGTGCACTGGCACCGTCAAGAGAGCCAGAGGTATCAGTCACCAAGTAAACAGAGTGACTACTGATCTAGATTTACAGCCATGACAGTTCAGGAAGGACTTGCCCAGTGACTGCACAGAATCAGCCAAAGTTTGAGGAATGTTTTTAGGTCCAAAGATAACTCATTTGTTACCTTTTTCAGAGAAACATCGAGTAAGACCACATTCATCACAAATTTAGGCCACATTGGGATATCAGAAACAGAGAGCATGGTCTCGTCAGAGAGAAAAAAAATACAAAAATTAAGGATAAAATAATCCTTGGTCAATGTTTACTCATTTGTCTCTGTCCAAGTTCTTACTGTCAGACAATGATGCTCAAGAATGGAATAAAATAGATGACAATAAAATAGAAAAAATGTGCTCACAGCAGTCTGAGAAAACTAGGACAATATGTATTTCCTCCTTGCTGATAAAAAAAAAATAGACATAAGACAGAACTGGATAGCCCTATACTTCAGTAGAAACATTGGATTATGTGTCCTAGATTCAACGGCAAGCTTTATGACTAACTAGCTATATGATCTGGGGCAAACCTCTAAATGTTCTAGATTACTGATGATCTTTAAAATGCAGATGTGGACTAGGTAATCCCTAGACCCCCTTCACAGGATGCTTTTGTGGAATGTGTCATTTCTAATGCTAAATACAGAATAAATGTGTATGAATCCATTGTTCTCAAGTAGTTCATAGAATTTTAGTGATTAGCAGATTAAATAATATGACTTTACACAGAAATTCAATAAGGTATCTGATGATGGCAAACATGCAACCTTCCCAAAGTCTCTACCCTAAAAGTAGGCTAGAAAACACACAAAAATATCTTAAGACAGGCATCTTGTTCCTTTGACCAACTCCTGCTCCTTTCTTTTCCTTCCTTTACCCTGCAGGCTGTGGGCATACCTGCCACAACTCTGGTATAAACAGGGCTACAAAGCATTGTCAGTACACTTATATTTGAACAAAATGTTCTCCATTTTCTCAAGCACTGGTCAAACTATTAATACCTATTCTCATATTTGGTGACTACCAATTTGTGAGAAAAGAATGGAAATGGTAATATTCCATTTAAGCCAAAGTCTTTTTTAATCCTGGAGAGGCACCGAAAATATAAATGTTTACAACCTTTCCAATCAACTCAATAAAATAGGTTGGCATCTGGTGGTAAAATGAGGAGTTAACTGGTATTGGTGGTACTCATTCTTCAATTTGGGCAGTGCAGGTGCAATAGGATAAGAGCTCAGGAAGATAGGCTGTTACAAATAAACCTCCTCAGTGACAAAATCTACACAATGGGTAGATGGACCATTAGGTAGGTGGATCAGTAAGAAAGTCAAATTCGATGTATTTATTTTAAAATAATCACTTGGAGCTGACATAAATAGGCTCCCTCCATTTCATGGTACAGTACATGCATTGTACTCCATGTGAATAAAGATCAGATGGTTATTGAAAACATGTGAATCCTTCACAATGTGGTTAGAGTAACATATGGTTTCAATAACCAAGCAGTATTTGTTTAACATACAGAGACTTTATTATTAAATGTGGTATGATTATTTAATTTAAATGTCAAATATTGAAACCAGCCTGGCTAAAGATTAACAGCTAATATCTACTTAATGTTAAATATTCAGCAAATGTGCTTTAATGTGGAATTACTACTTAACTACTTCAGTCCTGGAGCTTTTCTTTCAATTTGCCTTATTATCCCACAATCCCTATGTGTTAAAACCTTAGAATCACAAAGCTTTATCACTCCAAAGCTCCAACGTCCTTATAAAGCTTCAATCTTAAAAAATTCAATCTGTGCCTCCTTCCTTATCTATCTATTGAGGAAAAGCAGGGCAAGAGAGCTAAGAGAACGTTCTAGAGTTTCCATTAACAGCTTTCTCCTTGGGAGTTTAGCACTTTTGTTTTTCTCATACCACATTGTTTTTCTCATGGAAGGATTACATGGAGATCAGTAGCAGAGATTATGTCTACCTATTCTAGCCTCCGGACCATAGCAGGATCAGCACAGATAATTTTTTTACTTCCTTAAAATACCCCCTTGATCCCCCCAAATTCTTTGATATGGCTTCAACAGCTCTCTGCCGGCTGAATGTATGGAATAAATTCCACACTGCAGACTTCACGAAGAAGAAAGTTCCTGCTACAGTACTTTGATATCTGTAAGAACAATGGAACTGAACCCAGCTATCTCACAGAGGAAGAATGACTGCCAAGACCTGAAGCCCAAAGTGAGGAGCCAGATCAAGACAGGGGAAGTACTGAGTTGCAAAACCAACAGCACCCGGAAATCAAGTAGGGGAACTTTTATGTGCTGGGTATGACAGTGATCTGGGTGGATCCAACCTGGGGTGGATGGGCCCACTTACAATTGAACTTGAATGCATATCTGAACAATGAGATAACTACTCTGCAAACCTGGATCTCCCAACTGTTCCTGTATTCTTACCTTCTTTGCTAAATTGGCTGTAGGAATGAGGCTGATTTAAATATTTTTGGAGTGAGCAACCAAAACGGTGATATACACATTGTTCATCAAGATGCATACAGGAAATATCAAGTAACTGGGCAGAGTTTGCCTAGAGAAATCAATAGGTAAGGGTGTGTGCGTGCGTGTGTGTGTGTGTATGTGTGTGTAGGGGAGGAGGTAGGAAGGGAATGGAAGAGATGGCAGGAAGGGGGTTGCTGTTTCAGAACTATATTCACAGGTTTCCTCTGCAGTGTGGAAGTCAAGGCAGGCTATTTCTATGTGGCCCCAACTAAAGAATTAGTCCTAACAATCAGAAAAAGAGGAGCAATGATTTCTTCTGATAATCAGAAAAACATTTATCGGGGCTTGTGCTGTGGCACAGTGGGTAAAGCCACCGCCTGTAGTACCACCATCCCTCATGGGTGCTGGTTCGAGTCCCAGCTGCTCCACTTCTGATCAGCTCTCTGCTATGGCCTGGGAAATCAGTAGGAAATGGCCCAAGTTCTTGGGCCCCTGCACCCTCGTGGGAGACCTGGAGGAGGCTCCTGGCTCCTGGCTCCTGGCTCCTGGTTTTGGATTGGCACAGCTCCAGCTGTTGCAGCCAATTGGAGAGTGAAGCGAATGGAAGACCTCTCTCTCTCTCTCTCTCTCTCTCTCTCTGCCTCTCCTTCTCTCTCTGTGTAACTCTGACTTTCAAATAAATAATTAAAAAAAAAAAAAGAAATACATTTATAACCACCAGAGTTGCCCAGTGGTAGAGTGAGGGGTCAGTGAGAGCTCCGAGCTCCTGGCCTTTGAGAATGTTGGAGTTAGGAGGGACTAAACTGCCCAGGTCAGCTGTTCAGTGACGTGGCCTATGATGTCTTGTGTACAGCTGCACAAACCTGGCATTCGTTTTCCGTGAAGAAACTCTCACTGCAGATTTCTTAGGTGTGATTTTCTTGGTCAAGAGGAGTAAAGCCATGAGGAATGTAAGATACAGAGAAAATTGAGAGGAGATCCTGAGAAAGAAAAGTTGATGGAGAACAAGTAAATAAATAGTAGGCTGGGTTACCAAGGTGGATAAACAAAGCACTGTCCCTAGGTTGATATGTGAAAACAAAGAGCCAGGAGAAAGTACATTGGGTCAGGGCATTAACTGAAGGTAGAGACAGTTAACTGATAGTTTTCACTTCTTTCCTAGTGTGATGCTATTTTCTGAGGAAGCAAAAATTAGATAATTTTTTTTATTTTCAAGGGAATCAGAGATCAAGGTCTGACAAGAAAAATCTACTAATAAGCAAAAAACCTGTTCAATGTCATCACCTATAAGCTTGGGATGAGAAGTCTCATTTGTATGGGTTAGGTAGAACAATAAGTAAGAAAGTACTTTCTAAAAAATAAATCTTTATTAAATGGCTTTCAGAATGGGTCATATTGCAAACCCAGATGTATGCTATATGTAAAAGATAAATTCAAACTAAAAGATTTCTCAAGATAGTGGTATCCCACAAAGTGACTTTAGAGGCATGATGTCTGCACTTACGTCAAGAGCTTCTAGCCTTGTGCCTGTAGTCTTTCTTCAAACTTAGATAGGAAGATCTTGCTTTATATGAGAGAGCAGAAGATGTTCTTCTGAACATTATTATGTACCAACAGAATATATATGACAGTGATTTTAAGAGTCATCACATGGCCGGCGCTGTGGCTCACTAGGCTAATCCTCCGCCTTTCGGCGCCGGCACACCGGGTTCTAGTCCCGGTCGGGGTGCCGGATTCTGTCCCGGTTGCCCCTCTTCCAGGCCAGCTCTCTGCTGTGGCCAGGGAGTGCAGTGGAGGATGGCCCAAGTCCTTGGGCCCTGCACCCCATGGGAGACCAGGGGAAGTACCTGGCTCCTGCCATCAGATCAGCGCGGTGCGCCGGCCGCAGCGCGCCAGCTGCGGCGGCCATTGGAGGGTGAACCAATGGCAAAGGAAGACCTTTCTCTCTGTCTCTCTCTCTCACTGTCCACTCTGCCTGTCAAAAAAAAAAAAAAAAAAAAAAGAGTCATCACATGAAACACTAACATCTCACGGTGTGGGTTTCAGAAATTTACCCAATTATTCAGAATGACTTATTTACCAATGAATTTTATTAACTGATTACTACTAGAACCCTCTTGCATAGTTTGACAGGGCATTTCAGAATGACCATTTGTGGCAATAAATAATTGAAATAAAAAAGTGAAAACTGAGTTGAGGCATCCTTGCAGGTGGAGATGTATTAAACAGAGCCAAACTATACCTGCTCACAGCTCTACCCCTGACTCTGCACTTCCAAGGCTTGATCCTCACACTTCATTCTACTCTATGTACTTGCAACCTTGTATGTTGTGTCATTTCTACCTTGTATTATTTCAGGCATGAAACTTAGAGTATGCATTTTACCAAAACCTCATATAACCTTCCATGAGTTTAATGACTTTAATGAGGAGTTGGATTCTCTGGCCATAGCAACACAGGCCTTTCACCAGGGCTGGAACCTGACGGCAGCCACTTAAAAGTCTGTTGTCTGCCATACTTGGAGACTCAAAATCTATCTCCAGAATGCCCTCCATAGCCCAGGAAGAAATTGGTAGAAATTCTGGACAACTAACAATCTAATGTGTTAAGATGAGACCACCCTATCTCTAAGAATGTTCATCCTTCATTACATTATGAGGTAAGACATAAAATTTTAAGTTGGAAAAAAAAGCCAATTAGTATTTTTGAGATACCGTATTCTATACTTCATCTTAGCCAAAAGGCTGAGAAGCAATGAGATACTATATTTTAATTTACATTATAGTTGAAGGCTTAAAGACTCAACTAAATTAAGAGTTCAAATAAAAATACACAGGCCATAGTTCAGGAAAATAGACAAGGGCTATAAATAATAACCAAATAAAAAGATGAAGAACCCAACTTTTAATGTGTAGAGAAGTCAGATCATTATGGCCAATGTTCTGTGTTCATTTTATGAACATTATGTACATATTATGAATAAAAGTTGAACAAATTAGGAATAGTTGTCAATAAAAATCATAGTTAATTCTTACTGAGCACTTGCTGTGTCCCAGACAGTGTTCTATATGTTCTCATGCATGTTATCACATTTAATTTTTCAAAGTTTTATTTATTTAAAAGGCAGAGTTACAGATAGAGAGGAGAGAGAGAAGAGAAGAGAGAAAGATTCCATCCACTGGTTCACTTCTCAAATGGCCACAATGGTTGGGGCTAGGCCAGGCCAAAGCTAGCACCAGGAGCTTCATCCAGATCTCCCACTTGGGTTCGTGGTATAAAGCACTTAAGTTGCTGCTTTTCCTAGGCCATTAGCAGGAAGCTGGGTCAAAAGTGGAGCAGCTGAGGGGCAGATGATGTGGCACAGTGGGTTAAACCTCCACCTACGGTGCCTGCATCCCATATGGGCATTGGTTAGAGTCCCGGCTGCTCCCCTTCTTATCCAGCTCTCTGCTGTGGCCTAGGAAAGCAGTAGAAGATGGCCCAAGACCTTGGGCCCCTGAACCCACATGGGAGACCTGAAGAGGCTGCTGGCTCCTGGCTTTGGCCTGGTCCAGCCACCGCCGTTGTGGCCATTTGGGAAGTGAGCCAACAAATGGAAGACCTCTCTGTCTCTGACTGTCTCTCTGTAACTGACTTTCAAATAAATACTAAATAAATCTTTAAAAAAAAGAACCATCTGGGACTCAAACTTGCACCCTTATGAAATAATTGCTAGAATTTAGGTAATTCCCCATAGTCACAGCACTAGGAAATGGCACAGCTAAGATTCAAATCCAAATAGTCCAACATCAGAGTCAAATATTTGCCCACTATATGACCTGTGGAACATGATGGACATGATGGACAGAGAGTACACAGACAGACATAGGAAAATGAGGGTAAAACATCACCAAATGCTAAGTGACCATTTTTGGACACAAATTGTGAACTCCAGGTAAACAAATTTGTCTTCAGATGGACAGTTTTCTTTTTCTGTAAGATTTATTTTATTTATTTGAAAGACAGAGTTACAGAGAGAGGTAGAGTCATACAGAGAGAAGTCTTCCATCTGCTGGTTCATTCCCCAAAGGGATGCAACAGTCAGAGCTGAGCTGATCTGAAGCCAGGAGTCTGGTGCTTCCTCCAGGTCCCTCACATGGGTGCAGGGGTCCAAGGACCTGGGCCACCCTCCTCTGCTTTCCCAGGTGCAATAGTAGGGAGCTGGGTCAGAAGTGGAACAGCTGGGACTTGAACCAGCACCCACATGGGATGCTGGTGCTGAAGAATGGGGCTTTAACCTACTGCACCACAGTGCTGGCCCACAGATGGGGAATTTTCTAACATAACTGTGTAAAGACAGAATTGATAACCAGCATGAGCTCTCCATCCTACACAGAGGAAGGTCAGGAAGAGAGTTGATAACTTTGTCAAATCAGGCCACACTTCCATGTTGCTAGCAATGGTCCTAAGAATATCAGCAGAAATCATGGAGAAGGAACTCCCACCCATTCTAGGGATTTCAGAGGAAATTTTTTGTAATACTTTCATAAAATATCATATGGATTAGAATTTGTAATTCTCTTATAATTTCTTTTTATTTGTGGTTATAGATGCCACACAATTTAGCAGGAGTGCCCTTAACCTCTTCTACCAGTTGCACCACCATTGCGGCTGTTAGAGATGTTTGTTGAAACAGCAAACACTAGACTGCCAAGTCTCACTGATCAGGAAGTGCATTGCCTCTGCATTGGCTGTCAGTGTAACTTTATTTCTAATATGCTATGATGGCAGGAGGCAGTTAAATGAAAACCAGACCTGCTGACTCCTCATCAAGGAAGCAGCTCGTGCTGAGAGTGAAGGCTCCTTTGCGTCTGCTGGGTTTATACACCTCTCCTCCTGACTCAAGGCTCAGAGATCAGCCTCCAAATGTGGTAAAAGACAACAGCACTGTCTTGACTGCTTGATATCCCAGGATGGAGCATTAATTTGTGCTTTCAAGTTCATAGAATTTTATGTCTATTGTCCCCATGTCACTCACCAGCCACCATCCCCAAACACAGGGAGGGATTACTCAATACCTTTCCTTTCTTCAGCACATACGGCACTGTACATTTTATTAACAAGGAAGAAAAACTGCTTTCCCCAGCATCAAGGTGATCTTACTGGATTATTCAAACAGCTCCTGCCCTAATCTCCCCCCCCATATCATTTTTCTGTACAGATTTCTAAAATAATAAACTCTCAAGATTGAGTTACAATATTCTCTATTTTAGGGGGTAGGTTCACATATAATTCCATTATGGAAAGAACTTAAATTAGAGGCTCTGAGCATTTCATCTTCTCTCCCAAATCCAAACTAAAATTCAGAAGATGCTGCCCACTTGACCTCCCTCATCTACCTTGCATGTCCCATATATGCTCAGGCCAGTCACTGATGGAAGGCAGTTCACTCTGAAAAACCAACAAGCACTATTTTCTTCTATCCCTCCCATGAGGCTCCACTGTTTTGATGGGATTTGAGTCACACAAGCTTTAGCACCTCGGGAAATTGTCTTGTGACAAGAATAACCAAGAACAGAATCATATATATGAGAACAAAATAATAAAGAACAAAATCATATCTATGATAGGAACAGTTGAAGGAATTGAGAGTGTTTTTTAGAGACCAGAAATTCTGAAGTGTCAGAATAGAGGAGTTCACACATTAAAGAGTCATTTGCTAGGTCTCTGGAAGTCATGATTAAACCAACGCATAGAAGTTTCAGGTAGAAGGAATATAAATCGTGGCTTTACAGGAAAAATCAAACACAGCATTGCAACAGTTTGAGATGTTGAAAGACAATCAATTGCCTAAGAAGGCAGGGTACTTTATGTCCCTGCTGGACAGTTCTCAAGCAGATAAAGGAGAATTATAAGTGGAGTATGTTGAGCTTGGAACCCATACATCAGATAAGGACTTGAGAGGACAATCACAAGGTATCCAGCTACCCTGGAATTCCATGACTTTACATCTGTGAGAATTTCACAAGAGCATTTATGGGTATAGATCCAAGAGCTAGGAAGATAGAACACCTGGCCACTGAGACTATTAGAACTGGAAATGAAGGCGAGAGGAGAAGGTGTGCATAAGTACCTTCTGCAACTGGCATCCGTCGGTTGTGGAGGACACAGCTTCCAAATTCTAATCAATAGACTCACCTAGGTGTGCCAAGTGCCTACCATGTGCCCAGCAGTGCATTAACTGTGAGATGTGAGATGTGCTGTACTGAGCATGGCTTCCACCACAGTCTTCAGCCCTTACTATGGACTTTAAAAATGAGTAGTTAGGAGAACATGTAAATTTTGGTTAAACACACACACAATGAACAGAGACAAGGTAACCCTATTTATTTGGGGGATAGATTAAGGGATATTTTTCTCTACAAGTAACACTTTATTTCAGTTTGGTAGGATAAATTAATAGTAAGCAAAGAGCAGGCATTTAGTGCAGGGGAAAAGACCATGTCAGAGTATCTGGGTTGGTCTTACCTCTGCTCTCCATTTAGCTTCCTGTGAATATACAACCCTGAGAGGTAGCAGATGATAAATCAAGTACATGGGTCCCTGCCACACATGTAGGAGACCCAGATGGAGTTCCAGCCTCCTGGTTTCAGTCTGGCCCACTCCATCTGTTGCAGTAATATGGGGAGTGAACCAGTGTATGTAAAATTTCTCTGTCATACTCTCTTTCAAATAAAGTGAAAATAAATAAAAATTTAAAGTTCAGGCAAGGTTATGGGAGGGATATTTTTGGGTGCATAAACAATATATCAGAAGTTCCTGAATCAAAAATAGGTTAGAGGTTAAGAAACAGATAGCACGTACACATGGCTAGAGCATTTTAAGAAAAGGTTAGAATAGCAGGAAGTGAAAAGAGTGAGGACTAGATGGCACAGATCACATGGGCCATGTTAAAGTTTTTAAAGTTCTATTCCAAATGCAATGGTAAGACTTTGGAAGATTTTATTGCAGAGTATAGAATTAGATGACTGAGCAGGGAATGAATTGGTGAAAGACAAAGTGGATGCAAGGGGTCCAGTTGGGTGGTTTTGGCAGGAATCTACAGCAGACATGATGATGGTTTGGACAATGGTATTGGCAATGGGCAGGACATACACAAAAGCTATTTTGGAATATCAGTGATATAATCAATTGATAAATCATGTGAGAGGTTAAAGTGGGCAAAGAAATGGGCAAAAACCAGAAGGTGAACAGTTTAGGGAAGAACGTAAGATTAGTTTTCAATGTATTAGTTTTAAAGTATGCAAGTAGGGAAGGTAAAGAGGCTAGAAGAATATAAAGAAAAGTCAACAGCAAAGATTCAGGAGCCAACAGCATGGAAATAGCATTTAAAGCCACACTAGTCAATAGGAGTACCTAGGAGGAAAACATTAGGGGTGTTGAGCTCTAGGTTATCCTGACATTGAGAGAAGAGAGACAGGAGTCTGGGGGCAGGGGCGAGGTAGCCTGAGAAGAAAGAGTGAGAGGAGAGGAGAAAAAGAGGGGAACTTGGTGCCTCAGAAGCCAGAGGAGCAGGGGAGCTTTAAAATAAATAGCAGAACTAATCTATGCTCTAGACCAAATGAGCCTAACAGATAATTACAGAACATTCCATCCCACAGCTGTAGAATACGCATTCTTTTCATCAACACATGGAACATTTTCTAGGATAGACCATATACCAGGCCATAAAACAATTCAACAAGTTTTTAAAAATGAAACCATATTGTATTTTATTCTGACCACAACGGAATAAAGCTGGACATGAAAAAAAGAAGCTCCAGAAATCTTACATGTACATGGAGGCTGAACAACATGATCCTGGATGGATAGTTTGTCATTTAAGAAATCAAAAGGGGAATTTAAAACTTTATTGAAATGAAAGAAAATGAGAACATAATTTATCAGAACTTATGGGATACAGCAATGGCAGTGTTGAGAGAAAAGTATATAACATCAAAAATGGAAATTAATCAAATAACCTAACAATGTATTTCAAGGACCTAGGAAAGCAAGAACAAACAAAACTTGAAGTCATATAAAGAGATTTGATGAAGATTAATGAAAGACAACATAAAAGTCTTTTAAAAATACAAAAAAAATGAATGGAATAAAAAGAGCTGTTTCTTGAAAAGCTCAACAAAATTAGCAATTAGCCAGACTACCAAAGAAAAAAGGGAGAAGACTAAAATCAATAAAATCAGATGTTAAAGAAGAGTATGTTACAACTTATACCACAGAAATACAGGAAGCACTAGGAACTACTTTGAACAACTATGTACCAACAAATTGGAAAACCTAGAAAAAAACTGCATAGATTTTTGGAAACAGATAGCGTATCAAAATTGAATCATGCATACACAGAAAACTTGAACTGACTAGTAACTAAGAATGAGCTTTAATCAGTAGTAGTTTCTCAACAAAGAAAAGCCCAGGACCAGATGGATTCACTGCTGTATTCTACAAAACTTCTAAGTGACTATGAACACACTTCCTCTGAAACTATTCAGACAATTGAAAGAAAAGGAACCTTTCTAAACTCCTTCGAATTACCTTAATTCCAAAACCAAAGATGCCACAAAAAGAACTATAAACAAATATCCCTGATGAACACAGATACAAAAATGATTAATAAAATGCTAACAAAATGCTTTTAATAAAAACTTTAAACAAATTAGGTATAGAAGGAACATACCTCTTAACATAATAAAGGCCATGTGTGACAAGCCCAGAGCCAACACAATTTTGTATAAGAGAAAAGCTGGAAGATTTTCTACTAAGATCTGGAATCAGACAAACATGCCTACTCTAGTGACTCTTATTCAATATAGTTCTGTATATTTTAGCCTGAACCACTGTTCAAGAGAAAGACAAACTGTATACCGGGGCCAGCATTGTTGTGCAGCAGGTTGTTATCACCTGTGACACCAGCATCCCATATGGGCACCACTTCAACTCCTGGCTGCTCCACTTCTTATTCAGCTCTCTGCAAATGTCCTAGAAAAGCAGTAGAAGGTGACCCAAGTTCTTGGAACCCTGCACCCATGTGAGAGATCAGGAAGAAGCTCTGGTTTTGGACTGATCCAACCCTGGCCATTGCATCATTTGGGGAGTGAACCAACAGATGGAAGACCTCTCTCCCTCTCTCCCTCTCTCCCTCTCTCCCTCTCTCCCTCTCTCTTCCCCTTCTCCTTCTCTCTGCCTTTCAAATAAATGAATAAATAAATATTTTAAAAATAAATAAAGTATATAGCAATAGGAAGGGATGATGTCAAATGATCCCAGTTTGCAGATAACATAATTCTATGTGTAGGGGAACCAAGAAACTCCCAAGAGAAAATTAGGACTGATTAGAGTTCAACAAAGTTGCAGGATACAAAATAAATTAAAAATCAGTAGTATCTTTATACACCAAATACAGACTTGCTGAGACATATTCACAATAGCAACAAAAAACTGTAAATGTCTTGGGATATATTTCACCAAGGGTATGAAAGACATTTACAATGAAAATTACAAAAGACTAATAAAAGAAATACAAGACACACATAAAAAAGTAGAAAAATGACCCATTCATGGACTTGAAGAACTTCATAAAAATATCCATACTATCCAGAGTGATTAAGATTCAATGGAAACCCATACGAATACCAATGATGTTTTTCACAGAGTTAGGAAAAAAAAATCCTAAAATTTATGTGGGAACACAAAGAACCCTGAATAGCAAAAGCAATTCTGAAAAAGAAAAATCTAGAGGCTTCACAATACCAGATTTCCAGACTTACTAAGGGGCCATTATTACCAAAACAGCATGGTAATGGCATAAAAAAATATATATATGAACCAATGGAATAGACTAGAAACCCCGGAAATTAATAAATATATCTACAACCAACTTATTTTTGACAAATTTGCAAAATCATCTCCTGGAGAGAGGACTGTCGCTTCAATAAATAGTGTTGGGAAAATTAGATTTCTACATGCAGAAGTCTGAAAGATTACGACCTTATACCTACATAAAAATCAACTCAAAATGGATCAAGGATCTAAATGCAAGACTTTAAACTATGAAACTTCTAGAGGAAATCAGGGGAAATATTACAAGGCATTGGTATAGGAAATGACATTTTGAATAAGACCCCAAAAGCCTGGGGGGGGGGGGGGAGGGGGAGATGTGATTATATCAAACCAGGAAGCTTCTGCACAGCAGTGAAAGCAATCAATAAAGTGAAGAGACAGCTGACAAAATGGGAGAAAATATTTAAAAACTATGTATCTGATAAAGAATTAAAATTCATAGCATATAAGGAGCTCAAGAAATTTAACAATAATAAAAATCCATTTAAGAAATGGGTGAAGGATACGAATAGACATTTTTCAAAAGAATACAAATGCTAATAAACACATTAAAATGCCATCAGGGAAATGCAAATAAAACCCACAAAGAGGTGTCTTGTCACTCCAGTTAGAATGGCTATTTTCCAAAAGCAAAAAAATAACAACTGTAAAAATGTAGGCAAGGATGAGAAGTTGGAGTCTTCATACACTGTTGGTAAAAATGCAAACTGATATATTCTAAGACAAACACCATGCGTTCTCCCCAGTCTGTGGTAACTAGTAGAGTACCCAAAAGTTAATTTATAGGAGTGAAATTGATGCTGAGATGTGATGATTTTTATCAGCCCTTGTCTCCACTTTGAGAAACATTTTTTTTTCCCTTCATACTATTTATTGAACTCCTTACTTAGGGTTATCTTATGAGTATAAAGCTAACAGAAATAGATCTTTGTAAAAAAAATAAGAACGGGAAAATGAGAGGGAGGAGGAAGAAGTGTGGGGGGTGGGGTATGTGGAAAGTATCACTATGTTCCTGGATCTGTGTATATTAAATACATGAAATTTGTACACTTTAAATGAAGTTTTTTTAAAAAAGTTTTTTTTTTTTTTTTTTTTTTAGTATTCTTTCTATGTCCGGCATTGTTAGGTATTGGTGTAAGATATTTAAAGGGTAAAATATATGATTCTTTGATACTTTTTCCCAAGATTTATGAAATCTTGATGCTATTTTAAGATATCCTGCCTGGAACATTAACAAAGAAAAGCAATAGGCAATATGAAAGGTCTAATGTAAAACAGGGCCTTTGGACGAGGCAGTGAAACGAAGGGGACTATTGATAATAAGGAATGTTTATTGAGCACTTACTATGTAGCAAGAACTATCCTAAACTTTCCCATCTTTTGATTTATCTAATCCTGATGAAGAAAATCAGGCATAGAAAGATTAGGTAACTTGCCCAGTGTCACAGATATTGAGTGGCAGAGACAGAAGCCCAGGAAGTATGAAGAAGTGATCCATGTGGCGAGTAATTAAAGAATCTGAGATTCACTCTACCAAGTTACCTCAGAACTTCCTTGTGATCCCAGGATCAGACACCTGCTCGTTAGCCAACGGCTGCTCATGAAAAGCAAATGAGCCGAGCTGAATGAGCTGGGGAGAAGGAAGGAGACAAGCATTGACAGCCTCACAGCAAGTGAGTGGAACAGCAGAAAGAGGAATGAGCGTGCTCTCCCTTGGTCCCCAGGGTGACACCTGGTTACATTCAGAAAAGTCCAGAGGCAGGAAATAGCAAGGAGATGGCAGAACCACAAAAAGCTGCAGAAGAGACAGGGGCTGCATGGTCCCTACCACTAGGAGAAGAGCACATTCACGTGTAGGGAGGACTTTGGCAGCAATAGGCACCCGCAGACTTGGGGGCTCATCCGTGCTCTGTAAACACATGTGCTACCGCATTGGTTAAATATGATTTTGGACTTGCAGTTCAGATGACTAAGAAATGTGGCCTCAGACGTTTCCCAGGAACTCTTGCCATGTTTCAACAAACCACAAGAATGACTGGGTAAGACCACCCTGAGAACTGGCACTCCGAGGTATGCCAACAGCCTGGTGGGCCCAGGCACTTCTGTCTGACCACTCCTCCAGATTCAACCATGAAACAGCCGAGAACTATCCTTCCACCCATCTGTTCTTTTCCTCGCCTGATCCTTCTCTACCTTGGCTGATTAGGGGTGACATTTTTCTTCATCCTCCCATCCACTTCACAGAACCCGTTTTCATTTCTATCTTGTGACTACTCCAGGGAAAAACAGAGCCACTATTTTTCCCCCAATCAGGAGAGCAGAGCAGGCCATCAGGATAAGTGTTTTCCATCTACTGAATGTTCATCTGCTCTTTAAACCTCTCAGTTATATCATAAGACCACAGCAGCCAATGCTGTCAGGGCGACAGGCCACACTGATAACATTAACCTACATACCGTGCCCTTCCATTCCTAGTGGCGCCTTTCCTTTACCATCCTTAAATATCAACAGTTCTTGATTTCTAAATACAGGGCATGGAATCTAACTGCCAAGTACCACAACGAGAAGAGAATCTGGCCCCCGCCCACTCACATATTCCCAGCACCAGTCCTACTGACTTGACTCCTTCACGGCTAAACGCTGGGACTGAACGTTCCAATCAATTATACCCGTGGTTGGAGCCAACATTTGTTCCTTCCATATCATGTTTTCAATAATTAGAAAGTAAGTCTCTGGAACAGAGAATGCCTTGAGCTCGCCAAGGCCGAGCTCTGCTGATGACTTCTGAGTTCAATGAATGATTTTTCTGTGGCCACCATCACAAAAATAATCATTTTGCTGGCTAGTGAGAGTCAATTTTCTCTCACCACGGGCAGCCATTTGACAAGCATTCTCCTAAATGAATTTCCTGTTGAAAGCTGGAATATTTAATATAGTTTAGAATGAAATCCAAGTTAGCTAGAGGTAACTAAGGCTTTTATGACCATTTTAAAAATATCTACTATTGCAATCAGTGGAGTAGGGTGAGCTCATTATTACTCACCAGATGGTATGACAGGTCACCGAAAAGGATCGAATGATTCTTCAAAGGACAAACAGTGACTTTCCTAGGCCAGAAAACAATCCTTTGTCCATTCCAGATACTAAGGTGAGCAATGGATGACTGTCTATGAGTTTAGAGATCACCAGTGTTGGATCCACAGAGAATAATGGAATTGAGAAAGCTGGCTGTTGGTGCATCTCCCACCCTGTACCTTCCCCCTCCCCCCCAGCTTTATACATCCCTTCGACTTTCATGTTGAAATTCCTTTCTAAGACTCCTTTACGCCTTTGCAGAATTGCTTTCAGAAAATAAAGAAGTGTGTTATGGTCAGATACGGCCGTTCATGTCTTTAGGAAAGTAATTTTATTTAAGCTAATGGGTTTTTCACAGGCCTATGGATTGAATTCTAGGCACCAGCCATCAGGGGGAGTAGTTGTGGTTTTTTGTGCAGTGACTACCTGGTATTTATGATAGCAGAACTTCATCTCAGAATTTCCTAAAACTTATTGTCCTGCTTTACCAAAATGTGCAGGCGGCTCATTGGTTACCTGAAGAAAGACAAGGCTACAGCTCTAGCTCTTTAATGCTAATGTGGAGTGTCTCCTTGTCGTTTGTGATTAAGGCTTAGTCTCTCCCATAATGATTTCTGGTAGATTCTGGCAACATTCTTTCAGGCCTGTCAGTCTTAGGTATAAATAGTCACTGGATAATGCTTGCAGCTGTCCTTTGAAAACAGTAACTAAGAAGCAGAGGCTAAGTTATTCCAGAAATATATGCAGATTATATTTGAGATATTTCAAGTTTTTGACTTATGGCTCCTTGAAATGTAATACTTTAATCATATTTATATAATTTTAGTTAGAAGAATCTCAAATTATAGTGCATGATATTAAATCAGGTTGCATAGCATGATAGTATCTAACCTTAACTGGATATTCCTTATGTGCCAGAAGCTACAAACAAGTTACCTAGATTAATTCATTTAATCCTTATAGAAATCCTGAGAAATTTATTTTATGACTATCACCTTACCTCTTAAATGAAAGGACCGAAGTACGGAAATTAAGTAGTTTGTCCAAGATTATGGGCAAGAATTTGAACCACACAAGCGTGACTCCAGAGCTGAGTTAGTAGCTCCAATGCTGCTATTCCTGGTTATAAAAAGGATCAAACCAGGAATTTATTGAAAAATATAAGTGGTCAGACTGGAATGGAAAACTAGTCTCTTTCATTCCAAAGCTAGAACATATTTTACTAGCCTGCCCCACTGAAACCCAGCCAAATATTTCTCTCTAAAAAACAATAGAATAACTTTCTAAAATGTGGTCTAAATGCACATCAACAGTGGATCTAAAAATTGCCTTGTCAAAGCAGGCAGGGAGGGCACAGAGGTTGCATTGTGATGAGCATGGCAAAGGGGAGGATGCGCCCAGATACAGCCCAGGTCTCTTTTTACTCTGGGGTTCTGCTCCACTTGCCCTCTCCCCTTTTAGCCAGTGACCCTAAAACGTCAAAGCTGCTCAATTCTGCTTCTCAGATTTTCACCCTTGGCATGGCAATCTGATCTTGCATATTCTTCATTAACTCCAAGTTTATCCTACCCATCCTTAACAGAACTTGATGGAAGACCTTGGCTTTTAAGTCCTCTCTTTTAAATTAGTGCTTTAGGGATGACATTCTTGATTCTGGATCAAACCTCACTATCATTAACTGAGAAGAGACACTTCTTTTTGTATGTTACACTACCTCATATATTTCAAATATTCAAATATTAAGTTTCTTAACCTTGGTAATGCATCAGAATCAAGGAGATTTCTTAAAAATATGGATTTTCAGATAAATATTTCCAAGATACAAAACAAAAAACATTAAATGAGTATGTATAGTTTGTGATGATTACTTCAACTATGTGCCTAAAATTTTTGTAAGCTTTTCTGTGTATTATCCCCCAATTTTTTTTTAAGAAGTCTAAATTTAAAAATGTATGCATACCTGGTATTTTTCCCAAGGGCTACTGAATCAGCACTTTCTTCAGTAGATCCCAGGGAATTTTATTATTCAATTGTCCCTAGTCCTTGGGATAAATAGTTAGTTTTGGGAAGTACCAAAACTCCTCGGACAGTTAAATGTTATATTAAAAATTTAAGGCCAGGAATTTTGTTTTGTATAAATAATTAGACCAGGGAAGGGTGCACTTCAGTCCTATAAACTCATGCACCGTCCTGTGTGAGCAGAGCTATGGAATATGTGGGTGCCTCTCTCAGTGCAGTAAAAGCTACTTTCTGTCTCTCAACTCTGGAGAGCAGAGCACAGCTGCAGAATGTCACCCTCCGAGAGGCCCCTTTCCCACATTCTTGTCCTGATGAGTCACTCTGTAAATACAGCAGGTAACCTTTGTGTGTTGAATCCTGGCCTCTGCTCTCATGCAGCAGGCCAACTCACTATAGAGAGAAAACTATCTGCCCCCCCACCTTCTGTGCTGAAGATAACTCAGTCATTGACTCCAGGAGGTGGTTCTGGGCCAAGTGAGCAAGTTATGGGGTTTCTGGCAAAAATAAGCTCATTTGTTTGGATGAAATTAGACCAATGGTTGATTTTGAAAAGGCCAAACAACTTTGTGATGCTCTCTGTTTAGCCTTGCTGAACTATGCTCCCTGACAAAGAGCTGTGCACAGGCTTAAGGTAAAACCAACTAGTCTCAATTCTAGAACGGAAGAGAAATGTTCATGAAGATTGGTCATTAACCTGCTACCTCCTCCAGAAAAAAATGGTCAAATTGGATTGAACTTCAGCATTCCTGGTTACTAGACTTGTGACTTCCCTAAGTCTCAATTCCCTCACAAGTACATAATAATCAAACCTATTTTACAGGATTATGTCAGGATTCATAAGATTGGTGCAAACTGCTTAACACAGAGCTGCACAAGTCAAGGTTCACTAAGCAGAAATTATTATTGGTAGTGATATTTTGCGAAAGCAACTGAGGGTCGTCATGTAAGGTTGTTCTAATCTTCAGGTCACAGAGAAAAGAAAAAGGCAAATACCACTTTAGTTAAGGTCCCTCGCAGTTCTTTGACCAAGCTCACTCACACCTCTGTCATTTTGAATTTCTTGATAAAGAGCTCAGCAGGAAAGGAAAGGAATCACCACTACAGTTAGAAGGAAACAAACCTGAATTTTAGGAGGTAGCAGGGTTGTTCTACCATGCTGCAGTCAGAGAAGAATGCATGTGGCATCCGAGGATTCATAGTAAATTTCTTGGTTCTCCTCCGTCTCATTTTGACAGTCAGTAAGTGAACAAGCACAGCAGAAGGACAGGGTGACCAGAGATTTCGACCTCTTAGGAATGAAGGTAATTCCTTCATATATAGCTAGTGGGACCAGCAGAAGAGTTAGCCAAGTGTGGAAAATCCAAATGAATAGTAAAGAAGGCTAGTTTCAGCTGCAGCCCTGATGATGGTCTTTTCCCCAGGAAAAGAGAATGATGAGAATTCTGGAGAAACTACTGCCAGATGGGCTAAAGCCAGTGAATGCAGGTGGTCCCTGTTGTATTTGAAGCTCTTGTTCTCCCAGCTGCTGGCAGAGTTGCTTGCTGATGGTTCACAACTTAGTCCTTTCTCAGAAGCTGACCTTCATCAAAGAGAGCTGTCTCACTCCAGAGCATACCCCTTCCCCAGGGGAAGTCTATAGATAACGTTTATTTGGTGAGAGGTTAAAAAGACCTGACCCCTTAACACTTTGTCTCCAGTTTGAGACATTGTTGAAGGTGTGACCTGGTTGCAGAGCTCTCAGTGGGATTGGCTGAGCACTTAATAGAAAATGAATCTGAAGTTCTCGCTCTGCTCAGTCCCACCTCCTACACTCCTTTACACCTACTGTTCCCAAACATACTTCACACCAGATCACCTGCACTCGGATATCTCTCAAAGTTTGTTCTGCAGCTGATACAGGGCAAGTCCCTAGCAGGTATCCTTTGCCCACTCTTGCTTCTTAAAAATCTTTACTTAGCATCCAGGCTGATCCTCAAATATAAGCTGGGTAATCTCACTGTATGTCATCGTTTCCCACTGCTATTAAAATCAAAGGTCTTTACTAGGCTCAAAATCTCCAAACTCACCTCTAGCCTCACTTCCTGCTACTTTTGTCCTGAAAGATTTCACTTCCCAACTTCCCTGCTGGCCTTCCTGGGTCAAGTGGTTTGCCAACTAAGGGTCTACACATAGGCCTTTCCTTCTACCTGGAGTGTTCTTCTCCCAGTGTATAAGCAGGTTACAACCTCTCTTCAGAAAGGTCTTCTGTGTCCTCCCTAATAAAACTATACTGTTCCTGTTTTATTTTTCTCCATAACCCTTACCACTACTTGAGATTATTATTGATTGAGCAGTTGATGATTTCTTTGTGGTCTTCCTTCCTCATTACAAAGCAACATCTATATAAGCAATGATTTTTTCTGTTCTGTCCACTGCTATGTCCCCAGTACCTAGAAGAGGACATATTTATATTAAAGGACAGTCATCAAATAGCAAATATATATGTAAACCAATGGATTAATAAGTAATATATTCTGAATCCATTTATCCAAGTATAAGATCATCTGAAATATGCTAACAATGATCCTGGCTTGGGGGAGTATCTTCATTCCAAACTTAGACTGAATTGTGTGGATTGAAGTGGCCTATTGCACACCCAATGAAAGGCCAAATGGTTTAATTAAAATACAAGTCTTAATGTGTGTGATGCTTTATTTCTGCAAAATGTTGTGAAGGAAGGGAATGGACTTGGGTACAAATGAGTACCCAATAACAATTGCATAGGTCTTCTTTCTTGTTTGTTTTGGGGGTTTTGTTTTTGGCTTTGCTGGTGTGCTCTTTTTTTTTAAATATCACAATGTTCATCCTTTTAACAGATGGGACATATATCCCAATATATCCCAAGCCCCCACCTTCTATAGATGGTAAAAGACACAGAAAGAGCTCAGTGAGCTGCTGTGCCACTCAGAAAATTCTGGGTAAAATAACCAGAAGCAGCTCCAGTCATTTAAGCAGAAGAGATTTTGTTCAGAAAAACGAGCCCTTGCAAAAATCCCTGGAAAGACTGGAGGAGTGAAGGTCACTTTCTGTCAAGGTATTTCCTTAGCTGCAATGCTGGTATCTGAAAAGTTATTAATGCAGTCTCCATTGCCACCACTGCTATAACTGTCTGATAGGCTTGGGTCAGTTGCCTGGCCCTGGAATGTGGGATCCAGCCTCTGAGATGCTCCTCAGCTCCAAGCCCTGTCTGCTAGCCCATTGACAGAAGAGACTGATCTCCCTCGGGCTCCACCAAGTTTGTTGGTAGGATGCCTGTTTCATTGGTAGCACTATATCATGTCCAGAACCTAGTTGTGCATTAGTCTATGGATTGCCAGTTTTAGCCTTCCAGATACCAGTAGGTAAAAGAAAGGTTAGAAACCGATGTTGAGTCAAAAAACATAATCTAGCAGATGAACCAAGAGGGAGAACCTTTGAACAATGCTGTTCCCTAGCTTTGTAAGAATCCAGTTCAATACTGGGATGGATTTTTTGGAAGATAAAAGAAAGTTCTATTAACAATAACAATAACTTCCATGTAATGAATACTTCGTGTTTGGCATCACACAGATTTTTCAGTATTTATCATTTCCTTTATCTATTTCAGTAACTCTAGGAAGATGATACTAATATTATTCCCATGCTATGGATGATAAAATCAAGGCATAGAAAGCTTCAGAGGTGTGCCAGGAACATGTAGCTAGTGAAAAGAAGAACTGGGACATAACCAGTTTTTAACCAACAGCCAGTATCATTCCCACCTCTAGCTTTTACCACATATGCCATCCATCAATGTAGAAAACTCTTCATCTGTAGCCTCCTCTCTCTTTTTCTCCCATTTCCCACTCTTATTTCTAACATATAACCTGTTATTATGAATGAGCATATATCTATACATCTCTATATTCATCAACATGGGCCTCAGTACTAAATTCAGGCATATCCTGTTTCAACACTCTCAACAGATTAGTTCATTTCCAAAGATAGCTGTAGGGGGAAGCTTTGAAAGCCTTCTGAGAAATGGCTCAAATCTTAGGATGATGGAAGTAGCATGGTGGGGAAATACCAGTATCCCTAGTAGGAAAACTTAAAAGACATTTCAAAATTCTCTTAGTCATGCATCAAGGAGTCTTGAGAAAGACCAGTCACTCTGGCTATTTTTGTTACTGAGAAAATTTAAACACTCCTCTATTTGTTTAGTGGTTTCCTAGGTTATCTTTCCAGAGGTCACTATGGGCTGCAATCAAGGGAGGAAGAGCAAGAGGAGAGCATAGCTGAAGCAGAATCACAAGCACATCTCTTTCCTGCTGAGAACCCCCTGGGTCAACTGAGAAAGCCAAATGGAAGGACCTGGCACTGCCACCCCGAATGTTTACCTAGCATAGGCCTTCCAAGGAACTCTCCAAACTAGTCCTCCCAAAATGCTGTTAGGTAGATAACACTGACTCTGTATAATGAGTAGATCAGGCCAATGCTTAGTAATCGATACAGTCTTCTACTGATGGTAAGTGACAGATCCAGGATTGGAACCCAGGTCTCAGGGTTCTTTTGGTTGAATCCTCTCCACTCCCACTGCCTAGATTTTTGAGTTTCTTTTGTTGAACTTATTTCCTGTTCTTGCTAGTCATTCAATTTAAAAATAGTCTTGAAATTCTTATTTTTCCATATCTCTTTGAAACTTACTGAGAGTAGAATAGAATATCAACACTGATGTTTGGTCAGCATCAGAGGTCTTGTTTCCCAGGGGAGGAACACTCCCACCAGGTGACAGACATCACAGGAGTTTTGTTAAATCTTAAGGTATGGCTCTCCCCCAGCCACTTCAGTTTCCTCTGCCAAGGGACCATAGGCAAGGAAAGGAATCACCACCGTGGTAGGGTAAATGGCCCTGACCATTAGGAAGAGGCAAGGCTGCTCTACCTCAGTGGGGTCAGGGAAGAATATGTGTGTCACCAAAATGATCCACAGGGAGCCTCTTGGCTCTCCGGTGCACCAGCAGACATGCTTGCTGCCCAAGGCTTTCGCAGTCCCTTGCTGAAGACAAATCTCACAGTATTTTGGGTAATTAGCAGCAGTAACAACAAATTATGATTCAGCACAAGATAATTCCACAGGAAGAGACAAATGGCACAGAAGATGCATTAATTTAAGGATGTTTCCTTCCGATTATGGCTACCTGTGTGGGGTCCCTTTGGGAATTTGGCCATCAGCAGGAACCTTATTCAAACTCCTTTAATTTTGGACCTAGGATGAGAACAGCCTATCAAATGGGAGTTGTCTCTGGACATGTCTGGAGTTTGCTATGCATGTCCTTTGTGATCTACTTCAACAACTAGAGCAATGAGATGTCATGTGCAGGTCTCTGCTTCCAGCTCACCTGTCCTCCCTGTGTTAACAGTGGTCCTTGCTCTCCCCACCTGTTAGGTTCAGAAACTTATTGTAGGACCTTAAAAACAATTTAGCATTTTGTTTATATGTTAACAAGTAGTCTGTCTTGACTGGTAAGGTGACAACTAAGGGACCATATGAAATTAGACCTTCTCCCAAATACCTTTTCTCAGTGAGGCAAGCTTAAATTTTTAAGCAAATGAATAAGTGAGCAAATGAATAAATGACTTCTCTTACACCTAGTCAAGAATTTTATCCTTCATTCCTCTGATATATGCACAATGGAATATTTGTCAGCCATTGGAAAAATGGAACCCTGATATTTGAAGCAAAATGGATAGATCTGGAGATTATTATGCCAAATGAAAGAAACCAGAAGTAGAAAGACAAATATCATGTTTTGTCTTAATTGTAGAAGTTAATATATATAGTATAAAAACTGAAAAACAATCAAGCAAACAAACAAAAAACAAGGCAGGGTGGGGATAAACTTTTCAGAGAACCAATGTTGAATGTTTTAGTATGTTGATTAGTTCAATTAATTATTGCATTTATGTGCAAGAAATATTGGCTACTAGCCGGCGCCGCAGTTCACTAGGCTAATCCTCCGCCTTGCGGCGCCGGCACACCAGGTTCTAGTCCCGGTCAGGGCACTGGATTCTGTCCCGGTTGCCCCTCTTCCAGGCCAGCTCTCTGCTGTGGCCAGGGAGTGCAGTGGGGGATGGCCCAAGTACTTAGGCCCTGCACCCCATGGGAGACCAGGAGAAGTACCTGGCTCCTGCCATCAGATCAGCGCGGTGCGCTGGCCGCAGTGCACCGGCCGTGGCGGCCATTGGAGGGTGAACCAACGGCAAAAAGGAAGACCTTTCTCTCTGTCTCTCTCTCACTGTCCACTCTGCCTATCAAAAAAAAAAAAAAAAAAAGAAAGAAATATTGGCTACTTTTCTAGCATTGTGCTATGGGCAAGGGATCGAATATAAATATGACGTTGCTGTACCCCTTAAAATTTTAAAAGTAAGTGAAGGAATCACATAATCTAATATTTATAAGTATTGTAGTACAAGAACAAAAAGCTTTCTCTTGAAATATTATAGAGAAAGGCAAAACAAAAAAAGGCAGTATTTGACTTGTTTTATGTGTAACGATTGGGTGATTGCTAGATAAAAACGAGAGAGCGCATTCCAAGAGATGATGTCAGGTGGTCATTTAGACTGGTGGTTCAGATGCCAGTTAAGATGCACACCTCCTACAGAAGAGAACTGGAATCAGCTCCCAGCTCCAGTTACTGACTCCAGGAAGACACTGGTGATGTGATGGCCCAGGGATTAGGTTCCTGCCACCCATGTGGGAGACCCAGATTGAAATCCCAGCTCCTGGCTTTGATCCATCCCAGTCCTGGCTGTTGCAGGCATCTGAAAATGTCAGTCATGAAAGGCTGTGGCTGGGATACAGCTAGTAGTCCAATATAGGTTAGAGCAGAGGAGCTGTGATCACCGATGAGTGGCTAAGCGTAAAGACAGAAGAGTAGATGAGGTTTCTGAGTTAAGTTACCAGTTTTAGTAGGAGAGTTTCTATTCCATAGGCAATGGGTGTCTGTTAGATATGTTAAGCCAGCAAGTGATATGACAACGTATGTGTTCCTAACACTTAATGGTAGGTTCTTTCCCTACCATAATAACTACATTAACTACTCCTTTGCTTCTTAATGCAGCCTAATTGTGGGCATTCCCCAAAGTTGACTCCTCCTTCTTTCTTCTTGTCCTGATGAATTATTCCTATTTCATAACCCAACTCTCATTTCTGTTAGTAATTCAAAATCTTATCACCTGTCTGACTCTCCCTCATTTTCAGTCTATTTCCCCTATAACATATAACATGTGACATATAACATATATCATATAACATAACATCTCCACTGGAATGTAGGATGGTTTTATGATGTGTCAACTCAGTGAGGATGAACAACATTCCACACAATGTCCTTTCTACTGTGTGTGTGTTTAGGACAGAGGCAAAGAGTATTTTCTTCTCACGGTTTTGTTTTTAAATTTTTGAAGAAATTTTATTAATATGAAGAGAACAGATTTCATAGGTACAATTCTAAGAAGACAACCATACTTCTCCCTCTACCTTTTTCCCTCCTCAATCTCCCTCCCTCCTTCCTTTTTTTATTTTTTTTTGCAATTTTAGCAAACTTCAGTCTAAGTACAACAAAGGGATTTTACAGATGTAACTAAAGAGCAAAATCAGTTGGTTTTTGAATTCCCCAAAGGCAGATTAGCCTGGCATGCCTCACTTAGTCAAGCAGAAGCATTTAGAGGGGATTGGGTCTTCCTAGGAGACCAGGACACACTCTCTTGCCCCCAGACCTTCCCTTTTTCTCCTGCAGACTTCAGGCTTTAGCTGGCGCTCATGGGGACACCACCTGCTTGTGACCTTTTCTTTCCCGATGCCTCTTCTGTGGACCTTATGCTAGCTTAGCCAGTTCCCAGTTTTGTGAGCTAATAGCATATAATAAGTAAATATATATAAAAAATTCACATTCTTATATAATATTTATGTGTGCATGTGTATAAAGACATAGGTATTAATGTGAATGATTAATATGCACATATAAGGATTAATGTATCTGAATGTGATTGATAGATATTGATAGAGATAATTTACTAGTTTTACTCCTCTGGTTGAACCTTGGCTGATACACAATGTTTCATCCTCACATTCAATTCAACTATTCAGAATTAAAGCCATTATCTTTCCTTATTACATACCAAAACCAGCTCTCCTTTTCATCTAACCCATAACAAACTTTTTGGAATCTGGAAAAAAATCATTTTTTATTCTAACCTCTATTATCCAGTAACTCAAGTCTACATAGTTTTCCTTTGATTTGTCTTTTTTTAAAATTTTGTTTAAATATACTTAGAGAGTCAGAGAGAGAAAGAAAGAGACAAAGTGAGTGAAAGAGAGAGAGAGAAAGAGACAGAAAGTGAGTGAAAGAGAGACAGACAGACAGACAAAAAGAGAGAGAGAGAGAAATTGACCACTTCAACAGCTGGTTCACTACCCAAATACCCAAGACACCCAGGGCTGGGTAGAGGCCAAAGCTGGGGGCTGGGAATTCAATTCAGTTCTCCCATGTGGATGGCAGGAAGCAAATTACTTGAACCATCACCATCTCCTCCCAGGTTCTGCATTAGTAGGAAGCTGGAATCAGGAGCTGGAGCCGGGATTGAAACCAAACACTCTGATGTGGGATGTGGGCATCTTAACTGTGAGACCAAACCCTCACCTCTTTTCTTTTTTCTATTCCATGCTAGCTCTTAATTTCTCATGCTTTGAGGATTTTCCTTCTTAAAAATGGTCACTGTCTCGGTTGATATTTTCTTTCAATATTGTCTACCCTAAAGCCCTTCTTATGTCTTACTACTCACTGCCCTATTTAAAATGGCAATGCTAAGTCATTTTTCTTAAGAAGACATTTAAAGCACTCCAAAATATTGTCTGATAATTAGTATGGTGAAAATGATAGTGGTAATAAACCCTTCTATGTGAGGTGTGTGTTTTTTATAAATTATGTCATGTAATATTCACTGTAATCCCGAGAGATGGGTACAGTTATTATTCCCAATTTATGGATGACAACACTGAGGCAGAGAGAGGTTAATTAACTTCCCAATTCCTGCTTCTCAGTAGGGCTCTTGAGGTTTGAATTTCAGTCATCTGACCCCAGGGCCCACCAGGATCATGATTCCTGGCTCCTTTAAAAGCAAATACAATTTCTTCTGTATTTAAGCTAACTAAATGATGCGCTGGATCTCACAGCCTGTGTGGAGACCTCAGAAGGTGTCTCCATTTCTTTTGATATAGAAGTCCATATACAGATTAGGCGTCCAGCTGTAAAGGACTGTCGTTAACTGTGGATTAAAGGCTTCATGGGGTAGACACTGGCCGTAATTTCTCATGAATGGAACCTTCACCTCCTAAGGACACTGGCTGTCTCTACATTGTTTAACTGGGGCTACGTTTATCCTATGGGAAAAGGAAGTTGATATAGAACATAATGTTTTCTTCCTAAGTTTATCTGTAACTCATCAAGCAATGGAACAAGAAATTTGTTGTTCATGATTCAATTTTATAAACTTCATACACACACAAAACCAGCCACACATACATATTCGCCACCATGTATTTCAATTATTTTATCCCTTCTCAGTAATATCCCTAATTTCCCCACCTTCTTCTTTCACATTAATTCAAGGACACATCTCATTCATTTCTCTTTAGCATTCTGTCCCTTTGCTCTGTGTCACTCACACATGTGTTCAGTTCCTGCGTGTACTCTGGCTTATGTATTTCTTCATCCAAACTTTTTAATAAAAAATTCCATGATATAGTTTCTCTCTCTCCCTCTGTCCCTTTCTTCTTCTCTCCCTCTCTCCCTCTGTCTTTCACACACACACACACACACACACACAAAACATACCCATACTCCCTCTCATCCACTCACATGTGCTCACGAGATCTCAGTCCACTTAGTTTTTTGGGTGGCTGGCATTCAAGTCTTCAGCTAGTATAGCCACCAGTTTTCTTGCAACCAACAACCACAGAAATAAAACCAAAGTGGTCTGGGGATAGGTGGAAATAGACATTACTAAGACTGACAGAAAACTGGGGGGAAGGGTGTCTTTAAAGCATCTTCAGCTGAGGGCTAAGGAAGTGCTGAGACAGCTAGAAAAAGTGAAGAGTCATGTCCAACATCAGCAGCTGTGCTAGCAATCAGGCCCCTGAAAGCTGCAGTCAAGGGGGCAAGGTATGGAGTGTGTGTGTGTGTGTGTGTGTGTAGGGGATTATGAGGAGGTAGTAGAGTTGGGAGGGTGTTGGAAGGAAGCTAAAGTAAGTAAAGTTAGAAAGGATCATGAATTAAGTATATCATAAGTATATCGATTAGGTTCCACAATTTTAAATATTTCTTCCTCTTTACAGCAAAGTTTTGAAGGAGATGATCATTATTTCACAGAAGAATTTCAAAAAAATTAATGATTCATCTGCTTTCTATATAGTAAGCAGAGCATATAAGCCTACTTTTGCTTGGAGCAGCCATTTGAATGCATTTCTTTCCGTTTAGTATAATCTTACTCCCAATCATATTTGTTATGGGCTAGAAAAGATAGAAGGAAAAAATGCTGTGCACTGGTGTCGCTCCCCCATTCGCGGAGGAATGACACAGGACCCTGCGCTGTTCTTTTGTCTGCTCGGCCCTTCCCGGGTTTGCTGCTGGTCCTTCCCGGGTTGGCTGCCGACCCCTCCACCTCCGTGGAGGGGCGGCTCCCCCTGCCACTTTCCCCACTTCCGAGGGGGAGCGGCACACCGCCGGCCGGCTCTCTCGGGGGCTGCTCAGATGTTATCCGGATGTTCCTGGTGCATGTTGTCTCTCTCCTCCTTTATAGTCCTCTTCCACCAATCCCAACTCTGCTACCCACACGCCGAGCACGCTGCTCTCCTCCAATCAGGAGCAAGATCAGCTCCTGCAGCTCATCAGTCAAATTGGCGAGAGGCAGCTGTGTAGAAGTTGTTTACTCCTCTCCCAGCGCCATATTGTGGGAGAGCAGATGCATAGAATAAGTCTTAATTCCAGTAATTGAGTCTAGTCCGAGTTGCTCCCCACACACTGGTATTGGGAGATGGATACTCAGCTTCCTAAGCAGGTTGATAGCCTTTCAGTTGGTTGGAGAATGGCAGCAATTTGGAAACTTAGAGATGAGCTAATACCCCCACTTCTTAAGAAAGCACAAGGTGGCAGAAGGCAGCTCCAAGATGGATCTACATTCTTGGGTCCCATGTCTTCCATGAGGAACACCCCATGGAGTTCCTGGTCACTGACTTCAACCTGCTCAGACCCAGCTGTTGTGAACATTTGAAGAGTGAACCAGAGGATGGAAGTGCTGTTTCTCTCTCTCTCTCTCTCTCTCTCCTTCCCTCCTTGCCTCTTCTTTTAAAATGAACAAATAAATCTTTTAAAAAATGAAAACAAACAACTTTGAGACACGGTTCTTATCTACACTTGTTCATGATTTCTAGGGGTGGCCGTGACTTAGAGTTTGGAAGTGAGATGTATAGAGTAACACCAAAACTGGAACAAGGGCAAAGGATGGACAAATGATTCTCCATGGACCTGTGCAAGGGGATTGCAAACATTGCATTGAAGCCATCATTAGGAAAACAACATTTGGAAAAACATTTGGAAAAACAACCAAACACAACTACAATTTTTCGATGTGATGTCAAGTTGTTTTAAATTCTGTCTACCAAAGAAATCCATTATTTTAGCATTAAAAACAGCTTCATGATTAAGAAGTTTCTGTGTGTATGTGTTTTATAGCCCACTCTGGTATGTATTTCTGAGTGAGAAGTTCAAAATATCTAAAAAAGAGAGGGCTACACATCATCGTAGGATACCCTATATTTTGAACTGAATGCAGTGGCTGGATGGAACTTGGGGTTGTCTCCCATGAGGATGGAAAAAATTTGTTCTATTGTAAGAGACAGAGGTCCACCCAGATGACTCTTTCATTGAGGGCACACAGGTAGACTCCAGATGGACTCCATTGAAAACTGTTTGGGATTTTACCTGAGTGAAAAACTTCTAGGTTCTTCAAGCTACTTCTTTGTCATGCTACCTTTGTATGTTTTATGTCAGATGCATATAAGGGAACTTCCAAAAGTTCACAGAAAAATGAAGTTAAAATGTTTATGTTATTGAAAAATGCTGAGAAATTCATGCATAGTTTTTTACAACACACGTTTGCTATGAACTCTTAGAAGAAAATCCCCTTTCCAGCATGATGTGAACACTTATTAGAGAGTAGGAATGTAAGGAAGGGAGACCATCTATGATGCACATACTGATTACTGATTTCTGTTCTCAGGCAGATGGGTGACCCTGCCTCATGCAGTGGGTATCACAGGGACTTAGTCCTTAGAGAACTGCACATCTGTTACTGCTCTCTACGGTCTTGTAGTCATTGAATATTGTCTTGATTTCAACACACAGACACACACAGAAAATGTGATCAAAACTCCTCTAAGACCCACGGCCTGTCCTCCTTAGGAAATCACAGTACTTGGAGGCCACAGCAGTCATCTTGGCAGCTCTGTGTCCAACTGCGTTCTCAGACCACATGTGTTGGAGAGAACAGTGTCCCCAGTAAGCCTCAGATTAAACAAACAAATTCAAACTTGTTCTGCATTTTTGTAAAATGCTGCCCTCTCCTAACTCTTCCCTGAAGTAAAGACTTTCTGGGAAAGAAAGCTGAAAAGAATCTACTTCTACCCAGACTAGAACTAGGCAATAAAAATTTAAAGTGAGCCACATATGCACTCTTAAATTTTGTAGTAGTGACATAAAAATAGTAAACAAGTAAAATTAATTTAATAGTACATTCTAGTGGATGCATCTAAAATATAATTTCTATATGGAATTAATATATCATTAATAAGATGCTTCACCTTTGTTTCATAATAAATATTTGAAATCCAGTATGCATTGCACCTTGTAGAAGCCACATTTCAAGCGCTCCATAGATACATGTGAATAGTGGCTCTCATTTTAGATGGCACAGACCTAGACTTCTCTTTCTAGGGATCAGCATTCTATTCCTTTAGGTTACAATCATCCAGGGTTTAGGGATTTTTTTAATGGCATTTGATACTCCGAGGGGTCTGGTCATTAATCACAAGACATATTTTGAGCTAAAACAAAATAAAATTTCCTCCAACGCTTTTATTTTTTTTCTCTAGAGATTCCCTTGCTCTAGGTCATGGAAACGAAACAACAAAGATCAGTGAGTGAATCCGTCTTCATCTTCTGCACCACCGTATGCTGCAGGCAGTCCTTCAATCTTCCATCGAGGTGGGAAAGTCCTCCCCGACTCCCCAGACACTTTTTGTGTAACTTCTGCGAGGCAGTTGGCAGCTAGGAAAGTCTGATTGGACATCCTAGCTAAGTTTCCTAGCTATGTCTACCTAACTGCAGCCTCATGGAATATCTTTATTTTCCACATCTAATCTAGCGATAGGCATATTATTTTGCAAGGATTTGGTGAGGAATGACATGAGATAGTGCTCATGCAGAGCCTGCTAAAGTGCCTGGCACAGATCAGAAAGGATCTTAGATGCTACCTAAGGAGTTTCAGGTTTATTTCTCGGGCAACGGGGAGCCAGTGAAGATTAAAATGGAGAGTCATTTGACCATATATTCTACCATGAGACTTTTTTTTTTTTTTTTTTTTTGGCTAGGAAGGACATTGATTTTTTTTTCCTTACTGCCAAGCTTTGTCTCAGAAAGAAGTGTTTCCAAATCCCTCAAATCACTTCTTTGTATGAAAAGGGAAAGAATCTTGGCTAAGCTTGAAACTGAATATTTCTGTATTCCCAGAGGTGTCTTTGAATGAGTAGATTTAATATCCCATTAGATACTTCTACCTCTTGCATTTCGGAATGTGAGCTTTTCTTAGGAAGAGATATACAACAATATCAAAAGCATGGTTTAGAAAAGAACTTCATTATTATCTTTGGTGTTCCTTTGTCTTCCATGGGTATCTTCTCTTTAATGAGAGAAATAATGACTCTTAACCAGGTAGTTCTAGACTAAATGATTCTGATAGCCTTTCCTTTCAGTCCAAGAGGTCTCTAGGGGAAGCAGCAGTGATTAAATTGAAAGGCAACTTAAAAAAATAAGATTGATAATTGACAGCAACTGGACAGATTTATTTTCAGAATGACCATGCCAGGGAAACCCTAACTGAAAGTTCCACTTGGGGGGCCAGCGCTGTGGCACAGCGGGTTAACGCCTGGCCTGAAGCGCCTACATCCCATATGGGTGCCCGGCTGCTCCACTTCAACCCAGCTCTCTGCTATGGCCTGGGAGGGCAGTGGAGGATGGTCCAGGTCCTTGGGCCCCTGCACCCACGTGGGAGACCAGAGGAAGCTCCTGGCTCCTGGCTTCAGATGGGTGTAGCTCCAGCCTTTGCAGCTAATTAGGGAGTGGACCACCGGATAGAAGACCTCTCTCTCTCTCTCTCTCTCTCTCTCTCTCTCTGCCTCTGCTCTCTCTGTGTGGCTCTGACTTTCAAATAAATAAATAAATAAGAAAGTTTCACTTGCTCTTCTGCAAAAATCATAGTAAATGATCCTGTCATCTCATTCCGGGGAGCTTATCCTTTGTAAGATCTTAGCCTTGGAGAAGTTTCCTGGCTCCACAGCAGATGTCATAAAGTGCCGGGGATCTGACCCTGCGCAGTTACCCTACATTGTCAGCAGGAGCAAGAAATATCCCAGACCTAAAAGTGAAAATATAAACAACCAACTCAGTGTACTGACCCTCACAGACACAAAATGTATGTGGACTAGCTGAAGAGATAGGGCTCAAGCATTAAATATTTACATATTAATTAAGTACCCGCTGCGTGATGACAACCATCAGGCCACAGTATACAGCGTTTCTAGCTTGTGTTCCTCAACCATGTAGGTCGGTTTGATGGGATCTTAGAGAACATAAGCAAATCTGAAGTGTTTGCTCACAGAAGACCACTGAAGCCTACCCAAAGCCAGAGGAAGGCCAAGAGAAGAGAAATTTTACCATGTAAATTGAAATTATGAATGTAAAAGAAATTTCAAAATATAAACTGCCACTTAAATTTTATGAGTACTATTAAATAACTAACTTCTTTGATGACCATACCTTGCAATGAATGCTTTCTCATGGGAGAAGATATGAGTCATCTGACCTTTGCCTATTATATTTTAGCAGAATCTGAGAGTTGGCCCGACTTGAGAAGTCACAGTCCACCATAAAATTCCACCACTTATAACAGTAAAAGTTTTTCCTCTGTTCTTCTCAGTCAAGGTCTGGTTACACTTGCAAAGGATCTCATGATTTCAGATCTTCAAAAAAATAAATAAATAAAATAAGGGACTCTAAACCCAAAGTCCTTAGCAGTACAAGAGGAGTCACTCTGTCCTTGAAAAGTAACTTGAAATTGTCCTGAGACATTTTCATGTGTTACAAAAGATACTTCATAGGGGCCGGCGCTGTGGGGTAGCAGGTGAAGCTGCTGCGTGCAGTGCCGGCATCCCATGTGGGTACCAGTTCAAGTCCTGGCTGCTCCACTTCTGATCCAGCTCTCTGCTATGGCCTGGGAAAATGGTAATGGATGGCCCAAGTCCTTGGACCCCTGCACCTGTGTGGAAGGCCCGGAGGAAGCTCCTGGCTTCTGGCTTCAGATCAATGCAGCTCCAGCCGTTGTGGCCAACTGGGGAGTGGACCAGCGGATGGAAGACCTCTCTTTCTCTCTGCCTTTCTTTCTCTCTCTGTGTAACTCCAACATTCAAGTAAATAAATAATTTTTTAAAAAAAAAGGCAGTTCATAAAAATAACACAAGTTCAAACCCATTTGCCTAAACTCTGAAGGAAATTATTCTAGATCTAAAAAAGTTGTGCTTATGAAAAATGGAAATTTTGTAATAAAAGCTTTTTATAATAATTAATAGTTGTCAATAATTAGAAAAAATAAACATCTCTATATAAGATACATTTTATACAAAAAATAATACAAACACACAAGGATGCCTCAAAAAACATGGAAATGGAATTAAAAGAAGCTCATTTTGTAAAAAAAAAAAATGAAATCTATGCATCGTTTTAATATAATACATGATTTCTATGAAATTTTTGAGAACTCCTTATTTATGTATGTACATCATCCAGAAAAGAAACAGAAACTAGTCATAAACAAGTCCTCAGAGAATTCTGAATTCTACCATCTTTGTGAGTAGCCCTCTCAAACTCCTCATGGAATTTTGTAGGGATCCGTAGAGGGTGACCAGGTGTACTTTGTGCTCTGAGCGTCTGTGCTGCCATGTGACATCTTCTCTCCAGATGAAACTGCAGAGCGCTGGCCCACCATCTCCTGTCGTGCACACACTCCGTGCTGGAGAAGGTACCCCAGACTCTGACACTCACATTGCCAAAACCTGGAGTACGCAATGTCCTTAAGAAATGCTGGCAGAATGACTCTGGTTTTTGTTTGCTTTTCATTTTAAAATGAAACGTCCCATAATTCTCAAGCAGAAGTCTGTACCCTGTGGTACACTTCAAGTGTTTAATATTCCTCATTGTTCTCGGCATGACTGGGTGTATCTTAGCCCTTTCTTCTCATAAGGTGAGTTCTCTGCAAGGCCACTTCTTGTTCATTTAAGCAAATACACGGCTGACGAAGGAGCTCTTGACCTTGAATTCAAGATGTTTCTAAGAAATCCACCAGCTTAGTCTCAAACTTGGACCTCATTTACATGCAATACTTCCTGTCTTCAAAGCAAGTAAGTCTAGGTGTGTGAGACATAAATTAACCAATTGTTCCAATATGCTGTGCTGAGTGATATAGTGGAGAAATATCTCTTTAACGTTTGTTTGTTTATTTTAAAGGAAGAGAGCCGGAGAATGAGTGAAAGAGAGAAAGATTGAGAAATTTTCTATTCACTGATTCACTCTCCCAAATGCCCTTAAGAAGCAGGATCTAGGATCCAGGCACTCGGTTGGGGTCTCCCCTATGGGTTGCAGGGACACAATACTTGGGCCATCTTCTGCTGCCTCCTGGTGTGTATTAATAGGAAGCTGGATAGGAAGCAAAGGCAGGACTTGAAATCAGTCACTCCCAAATAAGATGTGGGTGTCCTAAATGATAGCTTAATGTGAGCACCACTTTGCTCCTCATGGAGGAATATCTGAGAGAGACACACAATCCTATTTGGAGATTCCCAGGGGGGCTCCTTAGAGATAGCAAGTTTTCTATAGTGTCCCCTAGCAACATCATATTAAATTAAAATGATTATACTTTTGGAAACCTGGATGTATAAGATAAACAATGACATATGGTGCTTTATAAATTCTAAATCATTTTGAAAATAATAGCTGTAACAATGTTATTATTCAAAATTGCATCCTAGATTCCACATTTTCTTGTAAGTTCATGTTATGTACTCAGTTCCCATTAATGAATGACTTAATCACACTTTATTTGGGTACTTCAAGAGATCAACTGTGGGTATTGTGGCCCAGCAGGTTAAGCAGCTACCTGGGATGCCGACGTCCCATATCACAGTGACAGTTCAAGTTCTAGCTACTCCGCTTCTGGTCCAGCTTCCTGCTGATGTACCCAAAAAGGTAGCAGATGGCCCAGGTGCTTGTGTACCTATAACCCATGTGGGAGACCCAGATGGAGTTCCCAGATCCTGGCTGCAGCCTGGCCCAGCCCTAGCTGTTGCAAATATTTGGGGTATGAAGCAGTGGTTGGAAAATATCTTGCTGCTTCTCCCACTCACTGGTTTTCAAATAAATTAAAAAAAAAACTTTTAAAAAGATTGGAACTATTTTCCTTATTTATGTCTCAAAACAAATACACACGAGGAAAATGAAGGCCACTTGACAGAATGTATACCATTTGAGGTGAATACCTACTTGTTATTTTTCATTATTCATAACTTCCAGAATATTATAGGGAAGACAAGCACTACTGCCTCCATGTCATCAATATAGGAAGTGGAGAATAGAGAGGCATTGGGGGCTTGTTTGGAACTAGACAAGGCTGCCACTGGGCAACTCTCACTGCCCTAGCCCTTAGCTCTTCTTGGCACCAAGCCAAGAAAAGGCACACAAACTCTGTAATTGTTTTGATCATGTTAGGCATGTCAGGGAACAAACCTGAAGTACTCATCTATTTAACAACACATTATCATCCTGAAAAACTCTAGTCCCCATGCCTGCACAATTCAAAAACCAAGAGCATATTTTTCTAAGTGGGAATGGAAGTGCATAAAACTTTAATAATGCTTAATGTTGAACCTCTTAGAGAAATAACAAATAATGCTGTCATAAATTCTTTTTACCACTCAGAGGGATGAAATTTGTTCAGCACAGCTCTCACCAGGGAGAGTGAATAGCTCCATCAGGTGAAGGAACTCTTGCCTCTGGACTATAGCTTCTGATAAAAAAAAAAAAAAAAGACAGGAAAAAAAAAAAAGAACAAAAAATCCGGAGCTAGTCTCTGGAAGCCGGACCTTGGTCTCTTAGCTTCTGCTCAATTCTAATGCTACCAAACAAGGAATAAGCAAGATTCTCTTCTTTGGAATCCCCTTGGGACTAGCCATTCTGTTCATCCTGTTTAGTAAGACTCTGTATAAGGAATTCTCAGAGCTTCAGGCACTCTGGGAGCTGTTTCTCAAAGGAGAACCACTCTTTGATAATGCACATAAAATGTCCCATGTACAAAGCACAGTCACACCACAGGGTGCCCACTGTGCCTCACCAACAGTTTAAATGCACATCCCTTGTAGTTTCACCCCATGCATTATGTTCTTTTAGCCCTTAATGCTTTAGAAGTGTTCCCTCCGGACTTCTATTCATCCTCCCCATGACAGGATCAACTCATCAACTCCCACCCTCTTCCTTTCCTAATCCAGGTCAACACTTCCATACTTCTCTTGCCTCAGGTCCCTCCCTGAGACATTTCATTTCCTACTGCTCCATCCCAGCGTGTGCCACGAGGAGGTTCACACACCAAGTAAATGTCCACATTGACCAAGCAAATGCATTTCTATAAGTGACTCTAGCCAGAAAGTTCCACCCCGGATGATTGTAATTAGGAAAAAATTATGTACACATAGTTTCTTGTTTTCCTGGGGTGGACTGATATCTCTTGGAAATAGTTTATTTAACTATACCTTATTTCATTCACAAAAGGATTTGAGACAATACCTTTCTATGCCTTTTTTTCCAGTCTTGTGTAGTGTATGTTGTTGGTGTTTGTGAGAAGAAGTAGCAGTTCTACTTTACTCACATGCCTTACCATTCTTATATTAAGACATAGGAAAGAGTATTCAAATGCATAATGCTCCTGAAACCTTGTGGCAGTAAACTTGTCCTAGGAAAACAATCTTTTTCAATGCACATTAGATGGTGGATTCTCACATGTAGACTCTAAGGAAGAGGCAGGGATTCAGATGGGGATAAAGAGAAGGAGGTGGAGGAGGGATTTTTAAAAAATGTGTCTTGTTTAGGATTGTCTGGGGTCTGGGATCATCAAAATGCTCTGAATTTTCAGGACTTTCCCTGCTATTATAGCTTGAAAAATCCTGTTGAAGTGTCCACTCTATTATTCTGCTATATTGGACAAAATAATGTTCAATGGCTGGACTATTCAAATTGATTTTTTAAATTTTATTTGAGAGAAGAAAAAGAGAGAGAGAGAGAAGTGTTAAAGAGAAAATGAGAGACCAGGAATTCAAATGTATGGCCTTCAATGTTTCAATAAATAGAAGGCAATGAACAGTGTCTGAAATTGCGGGTATTTTGAGTTTTAATTGCTCTTTTGGGGACACATAAGGCAATGTGTTCCACACATCTGCACCTAACTCATTTTCAGGTTTAGAACACACACACCTCATTATCATAGCTCACACTCTATTATCCCTTAGACCAGACATGATATGTGATTTTTCAAGATGATTTTTCCATGAATTCCTCTTAAACTCTTTTTTTAATTAATTTATTCATTTGAAAGTCAGAGTTACAGAGAGAGATCTTCCATCCACTGGTTCACTCCTCAGATGGCTGCAATGGCTGGGGCTGGGCCAGGCCAAAATCAAGAGCCAGGAGCTTCTTCTGAGTCTCCCATACTCGCTGAGCCACAGAGCCAACCCCCCTCTTAAACTCTTAAATGGAGATAATACCAGCAGGCAAAGTGGTCGTCTCACTCTTTCAGGGAGCCAGTTTTTAGAGGAGAACTATCAAGAGCCTTGTCAACACTAGGCACAATTTGTGAGTTTTCATTATTGCCTCTTCTCTCTTTTCCCCATGTGACCAATGACTGATGTAAAGCAATTTCTCTGAGAATGGGGCAAAATGCATATATAAGGCCTTATTTCCCTACGATTTTGTCTTCCATTTGTTTTCTGTTGTTCTACGGCCAGCTCACAGGGCTCTGGGGACCTGAAACTGAAGCACAAGATCTTGACGAGTGAACTCAAATCACAAGTAAACTCAGTTCAGCACAGCTGAGAGGGCATGGGTCAGACCTGGAAGTCATTAGCTGAAAAAAAAAAATCAGACCAAAAATTAAGACGAAAATATTGGCAGCCTGTAAAAATACTAAAAACCCAGAAATTCGTCACTTGGGTCTTCGTTGCCTTTGCAGACTGTGAGCTCTCTCATGCTGCGTGCAAGTTGCAAGAGGATCCTTCTCAACACAGAGATCAGACAACATCTTAGGGACTTGCTAAAGCATATAATGTGTTATTTGGCCTGGTCATCTTCTCTTTTGGTCATCATCTGACTTCTTCCCAGCCCTAGTGATGCTTTGGTTTAGACTAAGCTGATTACAGTCTGAGAAACTGGATTCACTGATGCTTGTCAAATATGCCAGTCAAAGGATGGATGGCTGCAACAAATAGGAGTACATATGAATCAATAGAGCCATTTACCAGCCTTGTGTGCACATGAATCACCATCCAGAGAGAGGATAGCTCACTGAGGAAGGATCAGGAGCACTGGTTAAGCGGTCTGAACAAAGTCGGTGAAGGTTGAACAGAGAAAAAGGGAGGTTTCCCTATTAGGACATGGAGGCTAAAAGGGAAATTCCCCAAATCAGAAAAAAGTTGGGACAAAGCCAGTCAAGTCTGAAGACAGCAGTGAAGACTGGTCAATGTGAGCTGCTTTTGGAGCTGAGACTGAAGGCAAACGCCAAACGCTCTTTCTCAAAGGTCAGCTGGTGCCCGAGACCCAGCACTGAGGTTATTGGGCCATAACTGGAGCCTCCCTGGCTCAGCTTCTCTCCCCAAAGACGCACTGCTATCCAACAAACCAGTAGTTGCTAAATCCAACAGAACAAGATAAAGTATGTAATCTCTCTCCCTGGAGATCTGACGATTTGGGAAGATTTGTAGTGATGACCACCCTCAATTCAGATGCCGAATTAATATTCATTCTCTCAGAATTTGCACCATTGTAAGTCTTAAGTCAATCCATCACAAGTTAAGGCTCTTTGTATTTACATCACAGAAACTGGCAGACTCCACAAACCAGATCTTTTAAAACCCCATCCTTCACTGCCAGCCAGCTGTTATACAGTTACCAGTGTGACACCAAGCTCTATTTTAACAACTGCTGTGTCCAATTTTTAAAAATCAACCAATCACATTAAACTTTTCATATATCATTATATCAATGCATAGATTGAAAAAGAATGCAGGCACTAGCAAGAATATTCTAGTTTAGAAGTTAGCATGGAGATAAAGCAGGATATCCTGATAAATATCCTATGGGTTATCTCTTAGTTTATGGACAAGAGATACCCAGTATCCTAGACTCCCAGCCAACAAGAGACAGGCAATTCCTAAACCCAGCTCTTCCCATCTCGGAGCACAGAACTTTACATGGTGGGAGGCTGGCATTTCCTAAACTCTCCTTTAAACAACTGGCACCTAACCTCTGGCTACAAGAGGCCTAAATTGAAAGTATTTCTTAACTCCATTCATGACTACTGTCAGGATTACCATACTAAAAACAGACAGCAAAAGAACAAAAATACCTCTTCTGCAGCCCAGACCCTCAGTAGATTCATCTGTACTCCAGCCCAAGGGAACCAAGAGAACAGGGATGCGTGTCGCCTCTAGACCTTCTGCCTTTGCATTCAGCCTGTTTGACATGGCGGAGTTTATCCAGAGTGCAGAGCAATCAGGAAACAGGGACACAAGGGTCCAACAATGCCCTCATTCGCCATCTGCACCAGCCTGGTCACTGTGAATGGCATCTCCCTTCCCATTGGTGCTGAAACTTTGTCCCAGGGAAGCCAGCTATAGGCATGGCCTTCTCTGAAACTGTTTACCCTCCCTACTGCTCTCCTTGCCAATATAGCAGAGACTATAAATTGTTAACTGAAGTCTTTTTTTAATAAATGAGTAGGGGAAAATTCCTACATGATGGTTTTTGATAAACAAAAGGAACAAATTTAGTATCAAGCCCTTTGGCAAAAAAAAAAATGTGAAATGCATTTTGGCATTTGCCCAAATATATTCTAAATGGGCAGGGAACAGACAACATTTCTGTTAACTCAAAATAAGCATGATGAAGAATTATTCTTAAGTGAAGATCAAGGTAAGCAAGGCATCTGGTGTTATTAACACATTTTTCATTCTTCCACAAGCGGTACTGATCCCCATGTGTATAACACAAATTCACATGCAAAATTAAAGCAGTAAAAAAAAAAAATGATGCAGAGACCATGTCTGCTCTTGTGTATGTAAAAGCTTAATTTCCAAAAGAGGAATGAAGAGAAAAATGCACAAACAAAATTTATTAACTCCTGGAGTTAAGCCATGAAATATCATTGAGATTAGAATAAGGGTGAAGCCATGGTCATGCACTTGGTGAAAAGCCCTGCTTGCCTGTGACCAGATGTGCATCATAACATCTCCATGGTGTCAGCAGGCAGATGCCCAGTGGTATTTGCACATCTACTTTCAGAGGGTAAGAAATTCAAAAGTTTATTGAGTCCACATTTTAGAGAGTTAACTCAGATTTTTATATAATACGAAATTCTTATTGCCTCTAGACAATGTAGCCTGAATTGTTGAACTGAAGGGCTTCTTCATTTCTCTGTAACAAACAGCTCCCTGATCTTTACTTCATTTGAACTACTTTTAGTGTACTCGGCGGGTGACAAACAACCCAACAGCTAGCATGTGGTGCCCGTATTTCCACATGGACTCTCTCCTGTCCCAGTGGTTTTATGTCATACTAACCAAAACTATTTTTCTCAACTCACAAGTCTCCAGCTGAGGGTGAGACACTGCTACTTGATTTTTTTTTTTTTAATTTATTTTATTCTTTATGGGAAAGTGAATGCAACCACGAGTATTAGCCTTAACACCACATAAAACCAGAGGGTAGGCAAGAATAAAGGTTCCCTCTTTCCGGTAGCGGAGTCCGGCGAAGACGCGCAGCAATGGCACCTCGCAAGGGGAAGGAAAAGAAGGAGGAACAAGTCATCAGCCTTGGGCCACAGGTGGCTGAGGGGGAGAATGTCTTCGGTGTCTGCCACATCTTCGCGTCCTTCAATGACACCTTCGTCCACGTCACTGATCTTTCTGGCAAGGAAACTATCTGCCGAGTGACCGGCGGCATGAAGGTGAAGGCCGACCGAGACGAGTCCTCGCCATACGCTGCCATGTTGGCCGCCCAGGATGTAGCTCAGAGGTGCAAGGAGCTGGGCATCACCGCCCTCCACATCAAGCTCCGGGCCACAGGAGGAAATAGGACAAAGACCCCTGGACCTGGAGCCCAGTCGGCTCTCAGAGCCCTTGCCCGCTCGGGTATGAAAATCGGGCGAATTGAGGATGTCACCCCCATCCCCTCCGACAGCACCCGCAGGAAGGGGGGTCGCCGTGGTCGCCGCCTGTGAACAGGACTCCCCAGATTGTTTTTTTTTCTTTTCTTTTTTTTTTTTATCTTTTATTTAATGAATATAAATTTCCAAAGTACGTCTCATGGGTTACAATGGCTTTCCCCCCCATACCGTCCCTCCCACCCACCACCCTCCCCTTTCCCACTCCCTCTCCCCTTCCATTCACATCAAGATTCATTTTCGATTATCTTAGTATACAGAAGATCAGCTTAGTATACCTTAAGTAAGGATTTCAACAGTTTGTTCCCACACAGAAACATAAAGTGAAAAATAATAGATGATTTTTTTTTAAATGATGATGAAATCAGATCAGACCTATTGTCATGTTTAATCCCAGTGAGAGTCAAGTTGGGAATTGATAGTTTCTTTTCTTTTTTTTTTTTTTTAACAGAAGATCAGTTTAGTGTACATTAAGTAAAGATTTCAACAGTTTGCACCCCCATAGAAACACAAAGTGAAATATACTGTTTGAGTACTCGTTATAGCATTAAGCCTCAGTGTACAGCACATTAAGGACAGAGATCCTACATGAGGAGTAAGTGCACAGTGACTCCTGTTGTTGACTTTACAAATTGACACTCCTGTTTATGGCATCAGTAATCTCCCTATGCACCAGTCATGAGTTTCCAAGGCTATGGAAGCCCCTTGAGTTCTCCGACTCTTATCTTGTTTAGACACGGTCATAGTCAAAGTGGAGGTTCTCTCCTCCCTTCAGAGAAAGGCACCTCCCTCTTTGAAGACCTGTTCTTTCCACTGGGATCTCACTCACAGAGATCTTTTTGCCAGAGTGTCTTGGCTTTCCATGCCTGAAATACTCTCATGGGCTTTTCAGCCAGATCCGAGTGCCTTTAGGACTGATTCTGAGGCCAGAGTGCTATTTAGGACATCTGCCATTCTATGAGTCTGCTGAGTATCTCACTTCCCATGTTGGATCACTCTCCCCTTTATTTATTCTATCGGTTGGTGTTAGCAGATACTAGACTTGTTTATGTGCTCCCTTTGACTCTTAGTCCTTTCATTATGATCAATTGTGAACTGAAATTGATCACTTGGAATAGTGAGATGGCATTGGCACATGCCACCTTGATGGGATTGAATTGGAATCCCCTAGTATGTTTCCAACTCTACCAATTGGGGCAAGTCAGCCCGAGCATGCCCCAAATTATACATCTCTTCCCTCTCTTATTCCCACTTTTATGTTTAACAGGGATCACATTTCAGTTAATTTTCAACACTTAAGAATAACTGTGTGATAATTACAGAATTAAACCAGTCATATTAAGTAGAACAGACAAAAAAAAAATACTATGAGGGATAATGTATTAAGTTGTCCATTAGCAGTCAGGGCTATGCTGATCAAGTCACCATTTCTCATAGTGTCCATTTCACTTCAGGAGGTTTCCTTTTTGGTGTTCAGTCAGTTGTCACCGATCAGGGAGAACATATGGTATTTGTCCCTTTGGGACTGGCTTACTTCACTCAGCATGATGTGTTCCAGATTCCTCCATTTTGTTGCAAATGACTGGATTTCGTTGTTTCTTACTGCGGTATAGTATTCTAAAGAATACATATCCCATAATTTCTTTATCCAGTCTACCATTGATGGGCATTTAGGTTGGTTCCAGGTCTTGGCTATTGTGAATTGTGCTGCAATAAACATTAGGGTGCAGACCGCTTTTTTCTTTATCAATTTAAACTCCTTTGGGTAAATTCCAAGGAGTGGGATGGCTGGGTCGAACGGTAGGGTTATATTCAGGTTTCTGAGGAATCTCCAGACTGATTTCCATAGTGGCTTAACCAGTTTGCATTCCCACCAACAGTGGGTTAGTGTCCCTTTTTCCCCACATCCTCGCCAGCATCTGTTGTTGGTAGATTTCTGTATGTGAGCCATTCTAACCGGGGTGAGGTGAAACCTCATTGTGCTTTTGATTTGCATTTCCCTGATTGCTAGTGACCTTGAACATTTTTTCATGTGCCTGTTGGCCATTTGGATTTCCTCTTTTGAAAAATGTCTATTGAAGTCCTTGGCCCATCTCTTAAGTGGGTTGTTGGTTTTGTTTTTGTGGAGTTTCTTGATCTCTTTGTAGATTCTGGTTATTAACCCTTTATCTGTTGCATAGTTTGCAAATATTTTTTCCCATTCTGTCGGTTGTCTCTTCACTCTCCTGACTGTTTCTTTTGCAGTAAAGAAACTTCTCAATTTGATGCAATCCCAATTGTTGATTTTGGCTTTGACTGTCTGTGCCTCCCGGGTCTTTTCCAGAAATTCTTTGCCTGTGCCAATATCTTGAAGGGTTTCTCCAATGTTCTCTAATAACTTAATGGTGTCAGGACGTAGATTTAGGTCTTTAATCCACGTTGAGTGGATTTTTGTGTAAGGTGTAAGGTAGGGGTCTTGCTTCATGCTTCTGCACGTGGAAATCCAGTTTTCCCAGCACCATTTATTGAATAGACTGTCCTTGCTCCAGGAATTAGTTTTAGATCCTTGATCAAATATAAGTTGGCTGTAGATGTTTGGATTGATTTCTGGTGTTTCAATTCTGTTCCATTGGTCTATCCATCTGTTTCTGTACCAGTACCATGCTGTTTTGATTACAACTGCCCTGTAGTATGTCCTGAAGTCTGGTATTGTGATGCCTCCGGCTTTGTTTTTGTTGTACAAGATTGCTTTAGCTATTCGAGGTCTCTTGTGCCTCCATATGAGTTTCAGCATCATTTTTTCTAGATCTGCGAAGAATGTCTTTGGTATCTTGATTGGGATTGCATTGAATCTATAAATTGCTTTTGGGAGAATGGACATTTTGATGATGTTGATTCTTCCAATCCATGAGCATGGAAGATTTTTCCATTTTTTGGTATCCTCTTCTATTTCTTTCTTTAAGGTTTTGTAATTTTCATCGTAGAGATCCTTCTCCAAACCTGGAAAGTTCTCTGCTAGTATCTCACTAAAAAGGCCTTCCAATCCTTTCTCTCTCTCCATGCCTTCAGGAACTCCTAGAACTCGAATGTTGGTTTTTTTAATAGTATCCTGTAGATTCCCAACAATATTTTTCAGGTTTCTAATTTCCTCTTCTTTTCTTTGGTTTGACTGTATGTTTTCCTGTGCTCTATCTTCTAAGTCCGATATTCTCTCTTCTGCTTCACCCATTCTGTTTTTAAGGCTTTCTAATGTGTTTGTCATTTGATCTATTGAGCTCTTCATTTCATTTTGATTTCTCTTGACTATTACACTTTCCTGTTCTACTAGTTTCTGAGTTTCATTTTGACTCTTCCTTAAAATTTCATTTTCACGAGAAAGATTTTCAATCTTGTCCATTAAGGATTTCTGTAGTTCAAGGATTTGCTTTTGAAAACTTCTAAATGTTCTTATCATAAATTTTTTGAAATCCGTATCTTGCATTTCTTCTATCTCATCATCTTCATACTCTTGGCTTGGGGTGTTTTGCTTATTTGGAGGCATCATAGTGTCATCGTTGATCTTGCTCCCTCTATTTCTGTGTTTGTTACTCGGCATAGTTAATTCTTCTTGTGTCACTGTGCGCTTTTTTTTTTTCTTTTTTCTTTTTTTTTTTTTTTTTATACTGTGTCGGTGTTAAGTGGACTGCCTGCTGTTGGAGGAGCCTTGGAGGCTTGAGATGGGTGCGGCCTGAGAGCTCTGCCTGGTTCTTCCAGGTTAAGGGTGTGCAAAGGTGACACCCTCAGGTTATGCGTGGTAAATCTCTCTCTTTTTATTTATTTATTTATTTTATTTATTCAGGGGGTAAGTAACACTGCAGGGCAGGGCTGTGCAGAATTGATGGTATTTAGCTTCCAGTCTTTGGCTCCTCTGGACTCCCACTGGGTTGCCTAGGCTACTGAATTGTAGTGACTCAGTTCCTTAACTCTCCCCCACTGATATGTAAATCCAAAGAGGAGACCTGCTCTTTGTCTCTTGGGAATTCTTCAAGTCTTGCAGGCTTGTAACCTTTGCAAGGTTAGGGGGAAGAGAAACCCCGAAGCTTTTTTTTTTCCTTCTTTCCGGTAGTGAGTTTGCTGCACTTTCCGGCCCCCCTCTAGATTCTGACCCCCGTTTCCCCACCAATGTCTCGGGTTATTGAGCTCACCTCCCCTTCCAGCGCCGATGTGTGGACTCGGAGCCCTGAGCGTCTCAAGTCTCCCCGCTGTTTTCTGTGTGGCGTGCACTCTCCTTCCCCAGATTGTTTTCTGTTAATAAATTGCCATCGTGTCAAAAAAAAAAAAAAAAAAGAATAAAGGTTCCAAAAATTACTAAAACAAACCCTCAAACTCCAGCATGGCATATGTGATTCCTGAGTGATCGCTGATTTAAGGCACACTCCTGAGATAACGGTAGTGTTGTGAGGAACATGGGAGTTGACCTTCTGCAGTGGAAGACATGAGGATCTACAGGCAAGGGTACAGCTGATTTTAGTCCTAAGAGGGCTGAAGTCACAAACTCCTTCACGTGCAGAGGAGCGAATCCTCTTTTTTCCTCCCTGGTCCATTTGCAGCCGTGATTTCGATATGAGAACAGTGAAGTCTTTAGAAATATTAACTATTTTACAGGATAGATTCAGAGGGGAATTCTCACATGATACTCACAGAAGCGTATCTTGGTATACATTTTCTAAGACACAAATTGGCAATATAAGAACCTTAAAATGATGTAATTCTTTGTGTCAGTATTTCTCCATCAGAAATTTTTCCTAAAGAAATAATTATTCATGACAGCAAACAATCATTACAACAACAAAAATTTCAAAAACAACAGCAACAATAAAAAACCTTTATTGCCTAAGTGTAAGGGAATGGTTAAATAAACGTTCATTGACAAGGTGAATTAGTATTTTGTTGTCTTTTTGCAGAAGACTTATAGTTTTGAGGATGTAGTCACATTATTTTAAAACATAAAACAGAGATACAGAATTAGGTACACAGTATGTTTTCTATACCACAAGCACACACAGACATATTACACAAAATACTGAGAGGAAATATGTCCAAGTATTTACAGTAGTTATTCTAGAGTGAAAGAGAAGAATAATGATGAATTAATGAAGAAAATCTTCATTCTTAAAGACCTTATACACAGTTTTTAAATTGTGTGACTTTCTACTTGAGGAGCCCTGCACATTGCAGACACATTTCAAAGTGTATAGCACATCTTTTCACTAGATGGTGGCATTTGGTGAACAGACTTCAGTTTTTAGTAGCATATATTTTTCATTCTCTTCCTTTACATTCATTTTTATTCCTACCTAACAATTGTTCTATCCATCCCTGAGGTCACACGGATATTTTTATAATTTAGTCTTTAAATTCCATGGAATTGATTTATATATGAGGTTATACTTATCTAGATAAATAACCAATCATCCCAGCAATCATTTTAGAAAAGTCCTCCCTGACCTACAACATAAGCTCAGGAATAAATCAGGTGTCAGTGTAGGGATAGATCTGTTCCTAAGATCTTTACTCTCTCACACTGGTCGATTTCTCTATTCCTGGGCCAGTATGACTTTTTTTTTTTTAAGTTTTTTATTTATTTATTTATTTTTCTTTTTTTCTTTTCTTTTTTTTTTTTTTTAACAAGCAGAGTGGACAGTGAGAGAGATAGACAGAGAGAAAGGTCCTCCTTTTGCCGTTGGTTCACCCTCCAATGGCTGCCACGGCCGGAGCGCTGCGGCCAGCGCACCACGCTGATCCAATGGCAGGATTCAGGTGCTTCTCCTGGTCTCCCATGGGTGCAGGGCCCAAGCACCTGGGCCATCCTCCACTGCACTCCCTGGCCACAGCAGAGAGCTGGCCTGGAAGAGGGGCAACCGGGACAGAATCCAGTGCCCCGAACCGGGACTAGAACCCCGGTGTGCTGGCACCGCAAGGTGGAGGATTAGCCTAGTGAGCCACGGCGCTGGCCTGACATTGTTTTAATTATTACGATTTTGTTTTTGTTGTTGTTTTTTTTTTTTTTCATTTTTATCCATGTGGCAAAACTCCATTTGCTCTATTTCAAGCATGTTTTGGCTATTGCTGGCTCTCAGAACATCCATAAATTTTAGAATCAATTTTCCAGTTCTTGAAGATTCCTGATGGAATTTTACTTGGAATAGCAATAAATATGCATATATCTATGTTAAGAGAATGAACAGCTTTTTAACATTAAGAATTCCAGTCTAAACAGATGGTATGTGTCTTAAGTTTCTTATGTGTTCTTTTTAAAAAAATAATTATTTATATGAAAGGAAGAGCAACAGAGAGGGAGAGACTAAGAAAGAGAGAATGCCCCAAACACTGGTTCACTCCCCAAATGACTGCAACAACAGTGCTGGGCCAGGCTGAAGCCACCAGCGAGAGATTCCATCCTGGTCTCCCACATGGACGACAGAGGCCCACACACTTAGATTAACTGCTGAACCACACACCAGCTCCTACTTAGATGTTCCTTAATACTTAAGACAAGGCTTTTATAATTTTCTCTTAAATATATTTTATTAGATTTATTCTCAGGTATTTCTATTTTCTTCAGTTTCATAAATGCATATTTTTAGAAATTGCACTTTAAGGCCGGCGCCGCGGCTCACTAGGCTAATCCTCTGCCTTGCGGCGCCGGCACACCGGGTTCTAGTCCCCGTTGGGGCGCCGGATTCTGTCCCGGTTGCCCCTCTTCCAGGCCAGCTCTCTGCTGTGGCCAGGGAGTGCAGTGGAGGATGGCCCAGGTACTTGGGCCCTGCACCCCATGGGAGACCAGGAAAAGCACCTGGCTCCTGGCTCCTGCCATCGGATCAGCGCGGTGCGCCGGCCGCAGCGCACTGGCCGCGGCGGCCATTGGAGGGTGAACCAACGGCAAAGGAAGACCTTTCTCTCTGTCTCTCTCTCTCACTGTCCACTCTGCCTGTCAAAAAATAAAAAAAAAAATAAAAAAATAAAAAAGAAATTGCACTTTAAAGCATTTTCTTATTGCTATAAATGGCTTTGGATATTAAAAAGTTTTTGTGCCCAACTTAACTAAACTCTCTAATCGTTTCTAGGATTTGACATGTAGTTTCTTTCTCCTCTTCACTATGTATAATAACACCACTTTTGAACAATTACACTTTTATTTTTCTTTCTAAGATTTTTTTCCCTGAGCTCAACTTACTCTGCCCTTGGCAGAATACAATGAAGGATAATTAGAAGTAGGAATCCATTTTTTGTCTGTTTCTCTTATTTAAGAACATACTTTAAATGTTTTACCATTAAATAGTATACTTATTTTACATATTTTTCTTTTAGATGCCATTTCAGAAAGTTCTCTTTCATTCTTGGTTGAATAAAAGCCTTTTTAAAATAAAGGGTAAATATAGAATTTCATCAGATCATTTTTTGCTCACAGTAGAGTTTTTTTATAAAGATTTATTTTATTTATTTGAAAGACAGAGTTACAGAGAGAGGTAGAGACAGAGAGAGAGGTCTTCCATCTGTTGGTTCACTCCCCAGATGGCCGCAATGCCCGGAGCTAAGCCGATTTGAAGCCAGGAGCCAGGAGCTTCTTCTGGGTCTCCCACGTGGGTGCAGGGGTCCAAGCACTTGGGCCATCTTTTACTGCTTTCCCAGGCCATAGCAGAGAGCTGGATCAGAATTGGGGCAGCTGGAACTAGAACCCTAGAACCGGCACCCATATGGGATGCTGGCGCTTCAGGCCAGGGCTTTAACCTACTGCACCATAGCGCCGGCCCCTGTAGAGATTTTTTTTGAACTGATATTCTACTGCTAAACTAGCCTGGGATTTCGGTTTGCAAGAATTTTTTTATATGCTCTGATTTAGTTAGCAAGTAACTTCGGCTTAGCCTTGGATCTAAAAGATCCGTGTCCATAAGAAAGATTGGCCCTTCTCATCCAGTTCTTTTCAATGATTGGAACAAAAAAATACAGAAGTTTTAAGCTGTAAAAATTAATTCTAGTGGGAAATAAAACATACACTTATTTATATATATAAAACTTATGGGGAGTTTGATAAAAGAACAGTTTACCTGTTTGGGGGAAATGTAGGGGAACACAGAGGGCAGCACAGGGCTCCATGGCTTGCATCAGCCACGCTCCAGACAACCTTGGGCTTGAAAGGGTCCAGGTCTTGACATTATTGCTCGTATGCTGAAAAAATAGTCAATTTTCTCCATCATTTAGCTATTTGCTACTTTATAGATATCTCCTCTTATCCTTATTATTTTCTTTCTTATATTTTGGGTTTATTTTGCATATCTGTTTTTAGCTTCTTAAAGTGGAAACTTAGAGCAATGATTTTAAGCATATTTTTGTACAAATTGTTTTAAATTTATAAACTATAAATTATCTTCTAATTGCTGACTTGTTTGCCTTCTATAAATTCTGATATAGTATCTTTTTATTATTATTCAGCTCTAAACACATTCCATAATCTCCCATTTTAACTTTCTGAGTCGTAGCTTATTTAGAAGAATGTTACTTAAGGTCCAAATGATACAGAAGGTTTTATTGGTACCTTTTTGCTACTGATTTATTTAATTTCTAATAGTCAGAAAGACTCTATGTGGATGATATCAATTCCTAGAAATTTATTGACTAATTTTATGACCCAGGAGATGGGCTATCTTGAATTCCATGTACACTAGAAAGAATGTTGATTTTTGTATTCTTGAGATGCAGTGTTCTAGCAGTGCACTAGATCTACCAGTTTTGTTTGCGTTTTTTTTTTAATTATGTATTTATTTATTTGAAAGGCAAATTGCAAACAAAGAGGTAGGGACAGAGAAAGAGTAAGAGAGATAGAAAGAAAGAGAAAGAGATCCTTCATCTGTTGGCTCAGACCCAAATGATCAGGGCTGGGCCAGACCAAATCCAGGAGCCTGGAACTTCATCTAGGTTTCCAACATGGATAGCACGGATCCAAGTATTTGAAATATTATCCACTGCCTTTCCAGGCACATTAGCATGGAGCTAGCACTACAAGTAGAGTCTTTATCTGTTGTACCACAATGCCAGACCCCTTAACCACTTTTTAAAATCCATTTCTTGCCAGCGTCATGGCTCACTAGGCTAATCCTCCGCCTGCGGCGCCGGCACACTGGGTTCTAGTCCCGGTTGGGGCACCGGATTCTGTCCCGGTTGCCCCTCTTCCAGGCCAGCTCTCTGCTGTGGCCCGGGAGTGCAGTGGAGGATGGCCCAGGTGCTTGGGCCCTGCACCCCATGGGAGACCAGGAAAAGCACCTGGCTCCTGCCATCAGATCAGCACGGTGCGCCGGCCGCAGCTGCCATTGGAGGGTGAACCAACGGCAAAGGAAGACCTTTCTCTCTGTCTCTCTCTCTCACTGTCCACTCTGCCTGTCAAAAACAAAAACAAAACAAAACAAAACAAAAAAACAAAAAAAATAAAAGAAAAGAAAATCCATTTCTTCCATTAATTTCAAAAAGAGGGTTGTTAAAATCACCAACCAGAATTATGATTGTCACTTAACTTGTCAATTTTCATTGTACATACTTTGAACTTCTGTCATTGGTTTTATAAACACTTAAAATTATTATAAATTTAATGAACTAACCCTTTCTCACTGAAAGAGAAGAAAATAAGTTTTACATTAATGCAGTCACATCAATTTTCTTATGTTGTTTGCATTTTTGTTTTCAGAATTTTGCTTAATATTTTAAATGTACACTTGTTCTGTTGCCTTTCCAGGTGCATTAGCAAGTTGTTGGATCAGAAGTGGAGCATCTAGGACTAGACACAGTGCTCCAACAGGAGATGCCAGCATCATAGTGGTAGCTTAACCCATTACACCACAATGCCAGCCCCCATGCTAGCTTTACTGACCAGTTTATCTCTATGGATTCCCATTTTTACTCGGTGTTTGAATGTCTGGGAATTTTAGACTTGATTGTTCATTCATTATTTATTCATAATAATTACTTTTCTTGAATGCCTCTTTGTTTCTGGAAGGAGAGTCAGAAAGGTATCTGGTGAGCCTTGCTGCCAAGAACAGACATCCTTATCCTTAACTGAATTCTTAAATCTCATGGTAATACAGTTTTCTTCCGTTGAATATGAGCTTTTTTTCTGGTAAGTTGTCAAATTATATTTCCCTACAGTTTGTTGTTTCTTATTTCTTTTTCCTGCCTACCCTTATTTATTTAATTTTTTTAAATTCCAGCGTCCCATGCTGTTTTCTGTCTATTCGTTACTCAGCTGGGCAAAAGGTGAAATCTTATTGGACCTTTTATTTCAGATTCGTGTGGACAGGGAATCGTGAATCTATTTCATGCACGATTATTTTCCAGGGACACACAGCGTGTGTGTGTGAGTGAATATTGTGAGCCTTTCAGCCCCTCAGGAGCAGGAGAGCCAGCCTGCAGGATCACTCATGGTCCAGTGTTGTTTTTCTTCTCCCGCTGTGTCACTCACAAACTGTGCCTGTTCTGTGCGAATCCCTGTTTCTATCTCATGGTCATTTTTTTTTTCTACCAGAGAAAAATCCAGGGAGATCCCTCTCCCAGCTCGTGCACTCCATCCCCACCGTGGCACCTGAGCGTCTGTTGTTCCTTTCCTCAGGTGCGCCCCTAGAAGAGGAACTGTGTTCCACCAGCTTCTGGGGAGATCCGTGGCCAGGCACATGCTGCTGCACACATACACACCGTCCTGTTGCCTTTCACAGCTTTTGTGCAGCCTTTCTTCCTTTTTGTGGTTCTGAGTTTGAAAACTCTTGTCAGTCTAACTGAAGGTACAGGCAGCATGGCTCCCGTATGGCATTGCATTGGGGATCATTTCTGGGAGATGAGGAAAATGTCCATTGTTATCTTTTTTAAATATTTATTTATTTTAGTTGAATTGCAGAGTTAGAGAAAGATAGAGAGAAGCAGAGCGAGATCTTCCATCTGCTGAATCAGTCCTCAATTGGTTGCAACTGCAGGGGCTGGGCCAGGCTGAAAGCAGGAGCCAGAAGTTTCATCCAGGTTTCCCACATGGTGCTGGGGTCCAGGGACTTGGCCCATTCTCCCTTGCTTTCCAAGACACATTGGCAGGGAGCTGGATCAGATGTGGAACAGCCAGGAACTGAACCAGCACTCATAAGGGATGCCCGTGTTGTAGGTGCTGGCTTAACCCTCTATGCCATGACACTGGCCCCTGTCTTGTCATTTTAAAACCAATCTGAGGGGCTAGCGCTGTGGTGTAGCAGGTAAGGCCACATTCTGCTGTGCCGGCATCCCATATGGGCACTGGTTCAAGTCCCAGCTGCTCACTTTCAACCCAGTTCTCTGCTATGGCCTGGGAAAGCAGTAGAGGATGGCCCAAGTCCTTGGGCCCCTGCACCTGAGTGGAAGACCCAGAGAAAGCTCCTGGCTTTGGATCAGCTCAGCTTGGGCAGTTGTGGACATATGGGGAGTGAACCAGCAGATGGAAGGCCTCTCTCTCTCTGTCTCTGTCTCTCTCTCTCTCTGCCTCTCTCTAAATCTGCCTTTTAAATAAACAAATAAATCTTTAAAAAAAAGAACTAAGTGACTTCTCAAAAATTCTATAAACATATGTATGTTTTGGTTGTTTGTTAATTGTATGTTTGTATTCTTGACTTTTAAAATTTTAATTTCAAGGGTATTCCCTTAGTAATCAGAAAAAAAATTGAGAAATGATAAAAATTTTTGCAAAGAAGGGTGGTATGGCTAATATCTGAGTAGCAAAGTCAGAGCTTATAGAATGATGCGTTTTATCTGGTAGAACTGTCTTTAACTCACCGTTAGAGTCCATGGCCCAAGAAGTCTTCCTTGGTGAGCATCACTGGATTTATTCTTGGGCCCAACTCATCATCTTGTTATTTTAGGTACCATTACAAGAATAATCAGAGAATGAGCAACGGGAAAGGCAAACTCCTTGGATGGGCTCAAAAATTCTTTTATAACTTCTGTTTTCTTCTCTTTGTTGTGTTACTATTATCAAAAGAACTCTTGAAGGCTCCTTACTCTCACCATAAGAATTTTGAGAAAATAATTTAATAAAATTCACTTCAATTATGAAGTTTAGATACACTCCATGCTATAGTTGATCTCTTTCCTCTTGTATTATTCAGCACATTGAAAAGACAAAGCAAAATCAAGACAAAACTGTGCTCCTAACAGCTATGTGCATAGACATCAGTGAGCTGATATATCCATCAAGTGTCACCCTTTCTTTTCCACTTTTATAACTTCTAACTTGTTTGAGATGGAAGTAAACTGATCATTGACCCTAAGCAGGAAGTTAAATATATTAAAAATTACTTTGTAGTGCAAGCACTTAGCCTAGCAGTTAAGACATCAGTTAGGATGCTCATGTCTCATATTGGAGTATCTGGGTCCAATACTAGCTCTAGCTGTACACACCAGCTTCCTGCTAATACAGATCCTGGAAGGCAGTGGTGATGGCTCAAATAATTGATTTCCTGCATCCACATGGGAGACCTGGATTGGTTTATCAGCTCATGTCTGCAGCAAAGTCTGGTCCTAGCCATTGTGGGCATTTGGAGAGTGAATTAGCAAATGAAAAAAATGAGTGTTCTCTCTCTCTCTCTCTCTCTCTCTCTCTCTCTGTGTGTGTATGTGTGTGTGTGTGTGTGTGTCTCCATTTCCTTCTTTCCATCACATAAATAATAAATAAATCATTTAAACAATTACTTTGCATCTCCACATACATGCAATACACGCATTCTCCAAGCAAACATGGAATTGGATGTAACTTTCTTTTTGATCCACATGAATCTGGGGAAAACCATCACTTAAAATTGTAGATTAGCCAAAGTCTCTGGAAAAGTCTCTGACTACATTACTTTGGATAGATTAAAAAAAAACTGTGCTACCTACAGGACTGCTGTTTTTCACTATGCCCAAATCACCATCAACCACTGAAGTATTTCCGCTGAAACAGAAAAGCACACTATTGTAATTTCATCATTTAAAAGTACTGAAAATGGATAATATACAATATTATTATCAATCATGCCCAGACAGTGGGAGAATGGAGAAAGAAGTACAGGACTCCGTGAGAATTCTAAGAAGCTTATAACAAACAGACACATAGATTACAACAGTACTTTCCTCCTAGATTTTTGTCTAAGATGCAAGTTTGTTCTAGATAAAAGTGTCTGTTCACACACATTGATAGATCATGAAAAGACATTCAGTAACCTAAACTACTGCAAATTCTGCCTACTTGATTAATATTGCCAAGAATTAATTGATGTTACAGTAGCTAGATTTTCCTATTACAGTTCCAAAACCATTTTGGCAAAAATTGAAAAGATGTAAAAACTAAATAAATAAATAAAGCAGAGAATGATTCTCCCTGAACTACACAAAAATGGGTTTGGAAGTTAGCTTGGATTACTCAAGATAAAAGCCTCCAAAATTTGCCATATTTGCCATCATATTATGGAAAACACTCAGAAAGTAGTTTTGAAATTTTGGTGACACCTTGTTCCTCATGAAGAAAATTAATGACAGTATTGATGGAACAGAAAACACGAGGGAATTTTCAATGAAATGTTTTCTTTCTTCTTCACTGATGCAATATTTGAAACGGGAGCACAGGGCATATTTCTAAGAAGTGGTCTGTCAGGCTGGCTCTTTTCAGTAAATCACCTGTGGTCTTATGAGTAATTTTAGTCATGAACTCAGTGTCTGCTTCTGACTGACTTGTGCTCTTTATGATGACAAACTAACCTATTGGTCTTTTATATGGTCTTTGGTCCTCATTCTAAGTGCTCTAATGAGAATGAAACACTGCTTAGGAACTTAGGATATCACCATTCTTCATGAATCACCACCCATTAGGAACTAAGCAGATCTCCGTCCATGTAGTAAATGGTAAAACCATTCTTGATCATCGAGGAAACTAAGCTAGGAGTCAAAAATCTGTTCTCTAAATGGGGCTCATTGTGTTCTTCCTTGTTTCTAGAGACCACATTTATTTCCAGAGAGAAGTCAGAACTCTATTGGAGTCACACATACCAGATCAGACTTGGGAGAAAAAGCCACAGCAACTTTCTCTCTCCTATCCAGGGGCTCCGCTTGGCCACATTCCCTGATTTGTTCATCTTAAGCTCTCTACTCTTTGACTTGGTAGCATGGGAAATTCACCCTGGTAATCAGAACTTGAAGAAGCAACCCCCTATTATGTGATAGGATTTGGGTCAAGCAGAGGCTAATTGCTGAACATGACAAAGATTTCTATCCAATGGTAAAGGCCTGTCCACTGTGTCTAAGGATTTCCCACCCTCTGGCATGGGATTCTGCACTGGAGGTTCCCCTTGGTCTACTAGACTTGTAGAACAGCTAACTTTACGGGGCTGAGTTCCAGAAACAGACATGCTGGTTCAGGGAGTGACCCTTGGAGATAAAACTCACATAGAAGGCAGAAGGACTGAAATCTTGGATATAGAAGCAAACAATTAAGCAAATATTTAGCAATTTAGAAAAATCCCTACTTTTGCTACTGGTATCTAATATAGCAATATCTGCATTTTAATTATGTTTTTATTTGAGAGGCAGAGAAACACAGAGAAGCAGAGAGGGAGGGAGGGTAAGATAGTGAGAGAGAGAAAGAGAGAGAGAGAGAGAGAGAGAGAGAGAGAGATGCCATCTGCTGGCTCACTCCCCAACTGCCTGAAAAATCTAGGGCTTGGCTGGATCAAGTCAAAGTGGGGAGTCAGAAACTCAATCAAGATCTCCCACACAGTTGGCAGAAACCTAATTACTTGAGCTATCCCTGCTGCCTCCTATGGTCTGCATTAGCGGGAAGATAGAGTCAGGAATCAGAGCCAGTCGTGGAGCCCAGGGAACTGTGATATGAAACAACACCCATATTGCCAATTTTTTCTAAGTATTAGGGACTTGCATAAACTCTAAGAATAATGAATAATGCTTCTGTGTCAAATAATCAATTTATCCTACTTGCCAACACCCATATCGCTACTTTTTTCTAAGTATTAGGGATTTATATAAACTCTAAGAATAATGAATAATGTTTCTGTGTCAAATAACTGATTTATTCTACTTGGTGCTAAAATGCACATTGCCATGGGACTCTACGATGTGAATGCCTAGCTCTCATCATGTGTGCTTTTCAGTCATGCATTCCCTTACCTTATTGTGCCTCTTTATTTTCTCACCCATGTTATAGTCTCCCTTGATCTTTGAGGACTTGCTAACTCCATGGAGATCTTTTCTGTTTTGTTCATCCTGGCATCTCTAAAATCTAAAACAACGTCTGATATGTACTAAATGTTCACCACTTACTGGTTGTTGAATGAGCTTAGGTTTTAAATTTTAGCTGATTGAAATGAATATATACTTAGCACCTAGAATGTGCCAAACACTCCTTTAATCACTTTACATGTATTAACTCATTTAATTCTCAAAATAACCTTCACAGGCAAAGAAAGAAGACAGAGTGGTTCAAATTGGGTGGCAGGGGTGGGACTTGAACTCAGGCATTTTGTCCTTGAGTTAGTAACCACTGTGCTGTCACTGACTCTCTAGGATGGTTTAGATAGTAGAGCAAATATCTTTTCTTTAATTTTCAGAACTGATTTTTAATTTCACATTTTTAAGTTACTTTATTGTTAAATTGACTTTGCTATAATATTATTTTTTTTTGTACTGAGTACACATTACAAATGTATGGCTCAAAATTCAAAGGCACAAAGAAACATCAAGTGGGAAGGTCCCTCCCTCACTGCCGTTCTTCAGCCTATAAGTTCTCCAAGATTACATGGCTTCAGGTCTAACTCTAGCAACATATTCACTCTCCAGGCAACATACTTACTCTTTCTGCACTTTGGTTCTCTTTTCTGAAATCTGGGGTAATAAAAGACCTCCAACATAAGGTTTTGATGAGGAGAAAGTAAATCAATATTTAGAAAAATAATTGTCACAAAACAGATCCAATAAATGCTGCCAGTGTAACTTGGATTATCCTTGCAGATGGCTTATCCATATGCAACACATACACAGGGTGCTTCAAAGAGTTCATGGAAATGGAAACAAAAGGTGATGTGAATTCTCCAAGAACTTTTTGACACCCTTTCATGTGTACACACACACACACACATTCTCTGCCCCCTACCCTTCCCTTAAAAAGAAAGTATTTTGTACTTTGCATTTCTCATATCACAGTCTTTAAATTTCAATTAAAACTAAATCCAGGCCGGCGCCGTGGCTCACTAGGCTAATTATCTGCCTTGCGGCGCCGGTACACCGGGTTCTAGTCCCGGTCGGGGTGCCGGATTCTGTGCCTGTTGCCCCTCTTCCAGGCCAGCTCTCTGCTGTGGCCCGGGAGTGCAGTGGAGGATGGCCCAAGTGCTTGGGCCCTGCACCCCATGGGAAACCAGGAAAAGCATCTGGCTCCTGGCTTCAGATCAGCACGATGCGCCGGCCACAGCGCGCCGGCCGTGGCGGCCATTGGAGGGTGAACCAACAGCAAAAAGGAAGACCTTTCTCTCTGTCTCTCTCTCTCTCTCATTGTCCACTCTGCCTGTCAAAAATAAAAAATAAATTAAAAAAATAAATCCATGAATATATCTTTATTATCAGCTTTCCCAATATGTGTTTTATTTGCTAGAAGAAAGCTAACTAAGGTTTCTTGCTACTTCTCTATCATTTCTCATTACTGTGATACAAAATGAAGCGGCAACATGAGATGGACAGGTATCAATCAGTAATGCCAGTTAAATAAGCAATGGCACAGATTGTAATCTCCCAGAGCTGGCTTTGATCTCTAAGCCAGGTGGCTATGGCAGTGCCAAGAATTTCTTTATCAAGAGTGGTAGGGATCAGGGATCAGGTTGGAAGGTGGGGCAGGGGAATTAGCCTTAAAGCTATATTTGCATAGCATACAGGCTGTTTTCACCTAATTTTAATAAATATGCACAGAGGGAGTTTTTGTTGGTGTGAATTATAGGAGAAAGACATTATACCCTCCCATCTTTTCAACTAGACATTTTTTGGCCCTTCCTGACAACACTGTTGCCCCTGGCTCTACTATTTGGACTAAAAAAAAAAAAAAAAAAAAAAAAAAAAAAAAAAAAAAAACCAGAGAAACTTAAGACCGATTTGCCTGCCTGTCTTCCTGCCTGTAGAGGGACTGCAGTTTTGGCCCACCTGCGGGAACATCACACTCCCAGGGAATAAGCCACTCACTGGGAGAGGGAAGAAATGGAGGAGAGGTTTGTTTTAATCATGACTGAATCTTTATAGGAAGCGTAGTTGATCCTAAAGCAGTAAAAGAAGTGCTTCAGGGAGTGGGAGGGTCCAGACATTGACTGTTGACCAAATTTCCTTGTAGCTGTCCTCTGTGGTACATGGACCTAAGGTAGGAGCCTTGAACGGGACTAATGACTGAGGCTCCCCCTTCCAAGGAACAACAGGATCGCAGCTGCCAGCAGAGAGCACCACATGCCTGAGAGTGGTGAGGCCTGCAGCCTCCCGCAGGAACCTCGGCGAGGGAAGCGGTGGGCGCGTAGGAACAGGAACTTCCAGCCGCAGGAGTATTTCCACCTGCTTAGTCCCCGTCTCAGTCTTGGGAAGGGCAGTCACACTGCAAGGATGACTCAGAATCGCTTTTTGTCTCAGCGTTAGAGGAAGGTCCCCTGAAGACTCCAGAAACACTTGAAGCCAGGAGCAATTTGCTTCTGCAGTCTGATGGGAATGACTTAAAGGTTACCCGAGAATGGCAGAGAAATCTTGCAGCTACTCACTGACTCTCTGCTAACCAAGCTTCTGAGAGCATGGCCATACAATGCCCCATATGGGTCACCTAATGGCCACAGAATCATCCCTACATCCCTGGTCCCAGTCCCTCAATCCTTTGAGGAACCTCCTAAAGACCCTTGATTCCAAACACAGCCTGGGTATCTTTTCCCCAACTTAGTACTGAAAGGCGTAATGTGCAACAGCCAGTCCCCAGGGAAGGGCAGTATCCCCTTCAGGGCCTGCCGCTTCGTTGGCTCTGTGTGCACAGAACTTGTCTCACATGGAATGTGGACAGTCCGTGGTTTCCTAGCTGCTGCAGCTGCTCTGAACAAACCGGCTCCTCCATTCTCTGGGGGGAATCGAAACTATACAGTTTCACTCTGTCCTGCTGTGTTGTCAGCTGGCTTTCAGCATTCCCTTGTCCCCACAAAAACCTCAACAAGGATCCCTTGCAGGGATGTGTACAAAGGGAGCTTTCATTCCCTCTTTGGCACCTGCAGCCCCGGGTTAACAGTGCCATGGAGCAGAGAAAGCGCTTAGCAAAGAGGGCAGTGTTGAGGACCCCATGCCATACAGCTGACGAGCAGAGGCAGGTAGCAGGGATAGTCACACTTGTGGGGAAGAGAGAGGGATGACTCATGGGAGAACCAGTCCTGCTGTTACCCTAGTACACTGCCCAGCAACTGCATGTACATCGTGTCAAGCACAGAGAGCAAATGATACCTAGTGTTTGCCTTGACCATGTTTATGGTTTGACTGGGGAAACAGACCTCAGGACCTCAGGACCGAATGCACATTAGAAATCTTGGTTATAAGCCACAGAACACCTCATTAAGAAGAAAGTTGACTGGAGCCAGGCTCTGAGGTCTCCATTCTGCCTTTTCCAATTATGAGCTGTAGGATCTTTAATGCCAATTACTTAACCATTCTGTGCTCAGACTCGTTTGTCAGATGAGAGCTAAAATAGTGCTGTAGTGAAATTAATTACAAATTTATTTTTTCTGCACTTGTTCCAAATTTTAAGTCCAATGTGGAAGTAAGTAATTGCCAAAGACCAGTTTAGCTCTCTGAGAGCCGTGTGTGAAGGTCAGGCAGAAATTCCATCTGGTCCATTCTGTTTTCCATACTGGCAATTCCTGCTTTATTCCTGATCAAGGCTCACACAAGAGTGAATTCCTTCATTGCAAAAGGGCACAACAACACAAAATAATTTAAAATTATCAGATAAATACACCAAATGAGAGTACTGCAATAAAAGTAGGAGATTACTGATGCCATAGACAGGAGTGTCAATTGGTAAAGTCAACAACAGGAGTCACTGTGCACTTACTCCTCATGTAGGATCTCTATCCTTAATGTGCTGTACATTGAGATTTAATGCTATAACGAGTACTCAAACAATATATTTCACTTTGTGTTTCTATGGGGGTGCAAACTGTTGAAATCCTTACTTAATGCATACTAAACTGATCCTCTGTAAAAAAAAAAAAAGAAAAGAAAAAAAAAAAAGAAATTATCAATTCCCAACTTGACTCTCACTGGGATTAAACATGACAATAGGTCTGCTCTGATTTCATCATCATTTAAAAAAAATCATCTATTATTTTTCACTTCATGTTTCTGTGTGGGAGCAAACTGTTGAAATCCATACTTGATGTATACTAAGCTGATCTTCTGTATATTAAGATAATCAAAAATGAATCTTGATGTGAATGGAAGGGGAGAGGGAGTGGGAAAGGGGAGGGTTGTGGGTGGGAGGGATGGTATGGGGGGGAAGCCATTGTAATCCATAAGTCGTACTTTGGAAATTTATATGCATTAAATAAAAGTTAAAAAAAAAAAAAACCTTCAGCTCTGCAAAAAAAAATAAAATAAAATAAAAGTAGGGATATAGGACCACAACAGTCACTGTCTCTTCCTGGGGTAGGCAGGAACTCCCTCCTAAGGCTGGCCGTCTTCCAGGTCCCCAGGGGATGGACCCTTAGTACATTGAGTTATGAGCCAGATTCCCAGGTATCATTCTTGACACCTGCCTCTCCCTTGCCAATCCAGCATACACCATCTTTTCAATTTCACTGCTTACATGTCACTTACATGCATCACTTTACTGCATCTTCCTAATCCAAGCAAACACTGTGCTATTAGGCTATTACAATGACCTCATCCCTGACCTCTCTGCATTGACCCCGGCCTCTCTATGCTGTATTCTCCTACAGCAACCACCTCTGCTCTTCAAATGCAAGTCTGAGAATTCATCATCCTTCCAATTGTAATGATTTCATGAATCTTTTCAGATTAGCCCACACTCACATGGTCCTCTTGGCTTTGGATCCTGTATCCTCTAAGTTCAAGTGTACCGTGGACTCACTCACTCCCTAGACTCCAAACACAGTACTCCCATCCCTTAGCATTCACATTCTCAGTCTTGCCACAAAACCCTTCCCTGTTCAGGACACTTCCTCCCCTCCTCGCCTGCTCATCTCTACATCAGCTTTTGGTGATCAGGTCAAGTGCTACCTCCTTTTAGAAGCCTTTCTTGAATTCCCTGACCATAACAAATCCTCTTTCTACAGATTCCCACAGCATATAACATAGGTATTGATCACAATTGTGTCATTATTCATTTATGCAATTACCTACATAACACAAAAAGGAAAGGACAATGTCTGGATTATCTCCCACTGAATTCATTCCCATGAATGAATGAACAAAATTTCTTCTCTTTGGAGCTAAATATATCCTTGATCATGAAGGATGAGTAAGAATGTGCTGGCCAGCCTGCACTGTGGCTCAATAGGCTAATCCTCCGCCTTGCGGCGCCAGCACACCGGGTTCTAGTCCTGGTCGGGGCACCGGATTCTGTCCTGGTTGCCCCTCTTCCAGGCCAGCTCTCTGCTGTGGCCCGGGAGTGCAGTGGAGGATGGCCCAAGTCCTTGGGCCCTGCACCCCTTGGGAGACCAGGAGAAGCACCTGGCACCTGGCTTCGGATCAGCTTGGTGCGCTGGCCGCGGCGGCCATTGGAGGGTGAACCAACGGTAAAGGAAGACCTTTATCTCTCTCTCTCTCTCACTGTCCACTCTGCCTGTCAAAAAAAAAAAAAAAAAAAAAAAAAAAAAGAATTGCTGGCCAGAGAAGAGGAGAAGTAAAAGCACTCACGATGTTGAAATAAAGGGATACAGAAGTTCCAAGCCTGCGTTGTAAATTGTGTTGCGGTGGCAAAAAACAATCTAAATGAAAGATCCTGGTGAACAAGACCCCAGCAGAAGGAACAGGCCAGAGTCTCGGGTGATTGCTGACGTCATAAATAAGAGTGCCAATTGTTAAATCAACAACGGGAGTCACTGGGTACATGCTCCCCACGTAGGATCTCTGTCCTTAATGTGTTTTACTATGAAACTTAAAAACAACACTACTAGTCGAACAATACCCTATACCTTGTGCGGTTGTATGAGTACAGCCTATTGAAATCCTTGCTTAGTATATACTAAGTTGATCTACATTACATGAAGGTAATTGAAAATGAAACTCGATGAAGGGCAGGATGGGAGAGGGAGTGGGAGGGGGAGGGCCGCGGGAGGGAGGGAGGTTGGGGGAGGGGAGCCACAACAATACAAAAGTTGCACTTTGTAAATTCACATTTATTAAATAAAAAAATAACTATATAACAAACAAAAAAAAAGAAAAAAAAGAACTTAATACTTTACCCTTTTAGTATTTTTTATGTTCTACTTAAAACTATTGGTTGAACTCTGTAATTAATACACAATTACTCTTAGGTGTTTAATTAATGCTATAACTAGTACTCAAATAGTATTTTACACTTTGTGTTTCTGTGTGGGTGCAAACTGTTGAAATCTTTACTTAATATATGCTAAACTGATCTTCTGTATATAAAGATAATTGAAAATGAATCTTGATGTGAATGGAATGGGAGAGGGAGTGGGTGAGGGGAGTGTTGTGGGTGGGAGGGAAGTTGGGGGGGGAAGCTATTGTAATGCATAAGCTGTACTTTGGAAATTTATGTTCATTAAATAAAAAAAAGATGAAATGTAAAAAAACATAATAATAATAATAATGCAATGAAAGTTCTATTGATTTAAAAAAAAAAGAAAAGTGTGTTGGAGGAAGTGTAGCATGGCTGATGTGCACAGTGGGTACGGAAGATGGATGAGGAGGGAATAAAAGTAAGGATTGGCACCCAATTTTAAATGGTTGCTATTCACATTCCAATAAACAGATGTCATATGATCACCTGAAAAAATTGGTAGTATACAACATGATCAATAGAGTGCCTTTAATTTTAACTCTATGTAAGTTTCTCCTATTGGGTTGGCAATAATAGCTGTTATAGAATTTAGTTCTGCCCATATAAAACAGACTTGGGGATGCTGTGTGGTGCAGTGGTTCAATCTCTGTTTGGGACGCCTGCATTCCCTATCCAACTGCCAGGTTCAGGTCAGGACTATTCTGCTCTTGGTCCAAGTTCCTATCCTACCAATGCAGATCCTTGGAAGCAGCAGGTGATGGTCCAAGTTCTTGTGTTCCTGCCACCCACATGGGATTGACTTCTGGGGCTCCTGGCTTCAGACTGGCCCAGCCCTAACTGTTGCAAGCATTTGGGGTGTGAACTAGCAAGTGGATAACCTCTTTCCATCTTTCTCTCTCTTCACCCCCCATCCTGCTCTCTCTCTACCTCTCCTTTAAAAAAAAGGAAAAAAATATTTAAAAAAACATAAAACAGCCTTCTCAGGGTTCCTCTACACTCTAAAATATTAAATAATTCAAAGTACTTATGTTTATGAGTGTTATGTCTGTGGACAGCTACCATGCTAGAAATTTAAATTTTAATATTAGAATGTTTATTTAAAATAACAATAAGCATGTTAACCTATTAAATAATTGTTGTAAGAATAGTCATATTTTCTCAAACAAGAAAAGTACCTAATTAGAGGATAGTTGAATTCTCATACCAGTTTCTGTATTTAATCTATTGTGATATGTTGCTTTGGTTGAAACATATAAACAGGATCCTGACTCATGCAGATGTGTAGGTGGAAAAGGGAAGGATATTTTAATGCCTTTTTTAGAAAACTAAGACAGTCTACAATAACTTGATGCTTTCTTGGATACCAGCTACAATATGGAATATGAAACTACGCCAAAGAACTTTTCATTCTCTGTTATAATAAAATTCATTGATACTTTGTACTTTGAAGGGAGGTTTTACCCTTACAAGGTTGTGCAACTTCCTACATTGGCCACTTGGTAAATAAATATTCATTCATTGACTGAATTTGAGTTTAATACATCTCATTGTCAAAAAAGATCACATTCATTAATATTTTCACCAACCTTATCAGAAAGCATTTTAAATACTGGGAAGTTGTCAAACTCATAACAGATGCATTGTAAAAATATAATTGTACTTGCTAGTTTAAACTCTATCATAAACAATAGATTCTGTTTGGTTGTTTTTGTTGTGACAGACTTTGTTAATTTTAAGAAAATGTCTGTCAAATACTCAAGTCTGAAAAGCTATAATGTATCATTTCAATCAAATACAGCATTCCATTTTTAAATGTCTTGTTTGGCTTGGAGCTCAAATAAGTGCCCATATGTTTTTTTAAAAAAAAAAAAAAACAACCATCATAGTTCAATATGCAGCAATCATACTTTATGTGTTACTTCCCATTGTATCACTCAAAAAATTTTTTAAATGTACTCAAATATAAAAATTTAGTAAAAGTCATCATTTTTTCATGCTTCATTGGAACCTTTTTGCAAGCAGCATAACTTTTCACTGCAAGCATGTAGGTGAAGAATACGATGATTCCTAATGTTTTGGTGCCTGTCTTGATTTCTGCTCATGTACCAGCAGTTCTACCCACCATGTAATGAAATCAGAGACAAAAAGGCAAGAAATATGGATTATTATGAACAGAGATTGAACTTCATGACCATCCAGAATGATCTTAGGATCTCCAGGGTTTAGGGGGTGGAGAGGCCTGTGGACAATTCTTTAAGAATCACAAATATAGAAAGTAATCTAAGGACCTACTGGTTTTTAAAAGAAGGAATAATGGGGCCCAGTCCACAGCGTAATCTAAATCATCATTTTATTTTATTCTTAAAACAGTTCTCTTTTACTTGCTTTCACAATTTCAAGAGCAATGTGCTACTACCAGAGGAAATGATGACAAGTCAAATTAAGGGGAAAAAAGGATTTTGGTTACTCACTTGTTTGGGTATTGCAAATCTGCCTGTAGTATTAGTAAGAAAGGTGGTCATCTACCCCAAGACTATGGCTGTTGTCACCAAAAGATCCTTTCCGCGACTGTCTCGGCAGCCAACACCGGTCAACAACAATGAGTAAGCAATTTGGATGTCGTGCTAAGTGTCATTTTGATAAACAGCTTTCAGAAGACCAGAACTAAACAGGAAAGTCGCAGGGTGACTTTCTTCCCCTCATTCATGGTGGAAGTCATACTTCAAATAGCAGCACTATTGTCAAGATGACCTTTTCGCTAGCTATTCACTTCATAACACATGCTCATTCTGACAAAGCAAGGAAGTCCCCACATTCTCAACTAAGGCTTTATCAACTGACATGTGAAGGGCTCAAACGTAGCTCTTTCAAAGGAATTGCCCAGCCCACGCTTAAAGCTACAGCCAACAGTCAGCTGATTCATGTCTGGCATTTTTTAACTTGCCAACAAGCAGCAGCACGAGTAGAGTGTGTCTACCGCCACTGGAGTGTGGATCTGCCAATGGGGCAGGCACAAACCAGGTTGACTCTCGTTTCTGTGATTCATGTTGGAGCAAGAGCTTGACTCTTCAGGTTCCCACACTGGATGGGTTTCTCTGAGTTATTGTGTGAGTGTAACAAAGTTATCTGATTTGTCCATAGTCATAAAGAAAAGGGAGGAAGAATTATTTTTGTATTTCAATGACATAAGAGCATAAAATTCACACCTTGGTCCTGTATCTTTAGTGACTAACCAGTGGGGAAATAGGCACACCTACTCACTCACTATTCATTGTTTACTTCTTTTTCAAATCAGCACCATCTGAGTTAGTACGACCTTTCTAAAACACATCTAATCATAAGACCCCACCCTACACAACAGGCCCACTTGTTAGCCTAGCACAGGCCCCCATAAACAGGTCCTCATCTACCTCTGTAGCCGTGTATTGTGTATCCCTCCACTTCTCATATGGGCACAGGTTTCAGATACAGGTAGGTGGGTGTTGCCTGGTGTAGGCAGCCAGGTCCTGGCAGAGATCAGGAAGTGGGTACAGTGAGCATCAGCAGACAGACTACAGATGGAAGATGCTTTACTCACTCTCTCAGAGCACCACCCTCCCACCAACAGGACCCTTATTTCCAAAACCGGAAGATCTCCGTTCACCTCCCCTCACCTAATACATTTCACTAGCCATTGTAGCCTTCTCCCAATACGAAAAGTAACTGTGCTTGCCTCTGTGTACAGCTAGACATCTGAAATGGGTTTCCCTAAATTATCTCCATCCCATAATCCAGACTAGCTGTGGGTTGCATTGTGGTGGAGGCTAGCAGGGAGGAGGGGAGGGTGGGCATGTGAAGGCTAAATGTTTTCTCCAACTTTCTGCAGGTTCTTAGAACCCACAGTGAGGCAAGAGGAAGGTGGTTGAAGCATCAACTCTGGACTGGTCATCTGTTCCTGTGTTTTGGGAATGATATAGGATAAGTTTACTCCCTCCCTGAGGGATAAATGTCTGAGACTTGGTATCAGTACTTGAATGCTCTCTTAGAAGAGGACTTGCTGGACAGGATACCAAGCTAGTTGCTTCCAGATAACATCCAGGGAAGTGTCTGCCTTTGGTAAAAGGAGGAAGACACCTAATTCTCATGACCAGTGCTTCAAATACCACTTCCATCTAAACAAGAGAGAAGGATTATCATCACTGAGGTCAGGAACATGTAGATATTTCGAATAGGAATTTCACAGTCTTATCCAGGCCAAAAGATAAAGCACATCAGCGAAATTTTTCTGAAGCAGAATTTTTGATCAAACCAAGCAGGCCTCTAAGAAAAACAGACAGTAGAGAAAATCCTTTTGTAAATACAAGATTTATCATTTCTTTCATACTATTTCCTGCTTCTTACTGCATTGAGATACTCTCTTCAGTCTTAAGCAAACTGGTCGCCTCATTTTTAATGACTCAATACAGAGATCTGAAATAGTTAACTTCAGTCTATTATAAATACAAAACAGCTGGTTTCTTTTTCTCAAGAAATTAGATTTCTTTTAAGCAAAATAATGCATTTTCTAACACATTCCAATGATTAGCCTCAACATAGAAAAAATATTGCATGAAAGCAGGATCATTTACTTATTTCTCAAATTCTTTATTTCCCATAGAGTGAGTCTCACATCTGGAAAAACTCATGCAATTAAATAGTATGTCCAAGAAAAGACTATCTGAAGGAATTCCAAATATACACTGCTCTTTTTTGCATTGCTGTTTGTTTCTAATGGAGAACTTTTGAGCACCATTTTATGTTAAGGGGGAAAAGGAGATTCTGTGTTACACCTCCCAGGCCAGCAGGAACACCTCACACCTTCACTCAGCCGGATATCAGCTCCTGCCTCAAGGCGGGATGGCACCCAGGCAATTCCAGTGGGTCCCCTGAAATACCCAGGGGAGGAGCTCCCTACTGCCGCGGAGCAGGAGAACCTGCGGCTTTATTTTTTCAGTCATGATGGTTTTCTGGGCTTACAACCTACATCCTTCAGGTTCAGCCATTATTTTCCCTGAATATAAGGCCTCTAGACAAAATCACAGACCCAGCAGCTCCTACTGCTTTGCACATTTCTTGAAATGCACACTGTTGCCACAGGGGAAGCTCATCTTACTGTTTTGTGGCGAGATTAGAATTGAAGTGGCCATCTTTTCAGAGGGACAAAATAAAGAAGTCAGAAAATTCCCTCTCCCTCAGCGGCAGAAAGCACACCAAGACAATGCCATGCCCCAACATTGACTAACACATGGCAGGAGTTGATTACGAGGCACTGGAGAGACGGCTCCACTTGGCATCCTACTCCCAGCCATTAGACGAGACCAGTCTCCTGGACCGGCAGAAGGGAGAGGTTGTGGCTGCAGCTGCAAGTGAAATGTGTGACAGGGACCTAGGACTTTGCCTTTCAGCTTTTTGCTGACCTCCCTATGGAAACAGTTTCCTACCCTCACTCCACCATTGTTATTAACCATCATGGACTGTTTCTCTTCTGCTTAGCATTTAGCGCAATCCATAATCAACTTGTTCAAATTGTTTTTTTTTTTTTTTTGTCCCATCTTCATGCTGAAATATTGCAACGGGAAGGCAAGAACCTGACCTGTTAACCATCTTTATGCCTTTATCACAGTGGTGCCTACGGGTAGTCAGTAAATATACAAAGCAAGAACAAATGTGTAGATAAATATCACCTCCAGGACTCAGCTTTCCTTGATGATGTTTCTTTGAAAGACTGTGTGTCCTACCCAGCCAACCACAGGGGGCAGGCTCGCCTTGTCTTTTATCAGTGGATGACACTGGATGGCGTTCTCCCTCCAGTGCCCCTGTGTGTATGCCCCAGCAGCCAACACCTTGCTACAGTACACTTGCTTGCTGTTTCTTGATGTTTAACTTTGAGCACCTCCACAGACTCAAGTCTCTGTTTGCAATGTCAGGCCACAAAACTGAAGTTAATTGAGACATGATGGCCAAAGAATTTTCCTTTAGGGATGAGTTTCTAAGCTTCTCCAGTCTCCTGGGATGACTGTTCCATCCTTTCAAAACAATTCTTTCCCCTCCCTTTGTACAAAAATGAAGGAAAAATGATCTGCTATGGAAGAGATAAAGGGCTGCAGGGATGTTTGAGAAATGAACTAAAAGCTATGTACTGCCCTTCTCTTGTAAGTTTCATAAGGAAGAAATGTTGAAGTTGAAAACAGAAGTTTGTTCTATAAGAAAGCAAACTGAAACTTTGGGTATGTATGTTCTGCTTAGCTTATTATTAGAAAGGCATACAGTGAAAGCAAGCAAAATAAAATCTGCATCTAAGAATTGCCCCATGCTTAGGACATTTTAGTATACATTCTAGGCATTGACTTACGCAGTGCTTTTGCAGTTTCATCTTCATTTGCAAATTGCAAAAAAGGCATTTAGCGTAGTGAGAAAGCGGATACCTAGTGCATACATGGGCCTAAAAAAGTCTTCTGTGAATGAATGAATAATCCCAGTATCACGTAACTATGAGCTTGGAAAAACAATTTAGCTTCTCAAAGTCTCAAAATCCTATTTGTAATGTACTTCTCTCTGCCCAACTCAGACAACTGTATAAAAACCAAATAGCATAAAAGAGACTTTATGTATTATGAAGCAGAATTAAACATGAAGTATTATAATAATAACAGTTTTTAAGGAAATTATTATGGAACTTTCCAAAGTTTTAGTCACTAAATATCTATTTAAATATATGTAACAGATTTTTAACTTTTGCCAAATTTGTGAATTATTAAATTTATTTAGTTTTAGTTTTATTTACTTGAAAGGCAGAGTGATGGAGAGAGGAAGACACAGGGGAAGAGTGAGAGAGGGAGAGAGGGAGGGAGAGAGAGAGAGAGAGACAGAGAGAGAGATATCTTCCATCTTCTCTCCAACATTCTCTAATTTCCCACAACAGACAGGGCTGAGCCAGGCCAAACCCAGGAGCAAGGAACTACATCCAAGTCTGCCACATGGATGTCAGGAACCCAAGTAGTTGGGCCACCCTCTGCTGCCTCTCTAGCACATTAGCATGAAGCTGAATCCAAAGTGAAGGCAGGATTGTATCCCGGGCACTCTGATGAGGAATGTGGGTGTCCCAAGTGGTGGCTTAACCCCATAGCTGCAACTTAAAAACTATTGCATTTCATTGTGCAAATGTAAATGGGTCAAATGTATTGAAAACCTGAAAGCACCTTACCTGTTCCACACTCCAAAATACACTCTCAGGGATCCACATAGTGCACAGCTTGACATGCAGTCTTATTGGTTGAGACAGTACCTATGCCATATAAATGACGCATTATTATTGCAAAATGCAGTTACATTGTTTATATTGCTGTGCTTTTTCAGCAACAAATACCTGATAGATTCTTTCTCTCTTAGTAAGTATAGACCTGCTTCATTGTTTTCCAATGGCTTTTTAGTATTCCCTAATGCCATTACGTCCTAGTCATATATCATAGCAGGAGATTCTAACAGTAAAATTTATTCATCATTTTAAATAGATCACAGTGAGTGGTGCAAGTATTATTTTTCTAAAAGAGTTGTATTTCCATTGTTTAGGATTTCACATAAACCCTTCAGCCCAGAAAAGACTCTCTAACTTCCCCTTAAAGCTAGTCTCAGAGTAGAACAGTTCCTTTTCCTGTGTCTCACCTGAAATTTGCTGTCCAGATATAGTAAGAATGTTTACAAAATATGACTTGGCAAGGTCTCCTGGATAAAGTATTGGGCACAGCAATCAGTCCCGATTGCACCTGATGGTGTGAGGCTAGAAGGGTTATGGACTTGCCCAGTAGTGTGCTTTTTCCTTCTTATAGAATGGTGCTGCTGAGCTGCCCTGAACACTCTCCTGGGAGCACCAAAAGGCTCCAGGAGACCACACAGGTGAAGCCTGTGGGCTCCCAGAGAAAGATGCTCCAAAAACCCCATAGTGTACCTCTATCCCATAATCACAAGTGCCTCGGGAGCTCACCTATGCTCACCCTTGCCATAGCAAGCACACTGCATCCCCTTGACAACCCTACACGGTGAGCAGGGTGGTCTACAGTTTTTATAGAAGGGAAACTGAAGATGAGAGAAACTAAGAAACTTGTCTGGAGGCCGGCACCGCAGCTCACTTGGCTAATCCTCCGCCTGCAGTGCCAGCACCCCGGGTTCTAGTCCCGGTTGGGGCGCCAGATTCTGTCCCGGCTGCCCCTCTTCCAGTCCAGCTCTCTGCTGTGGCCCGGGAATGCAGTGGAGGATGGCCCAGGTGCTTGGGCCCTGCACTGCATGGGAGACCGGGAGGAAACACCTGGCTCCTGGCTTCAGATCAGCGCAGTGCACCGCCGGCCGTAGCATCCATTTGAGGGATGAACCGACAAAAAAGGAAGACCTTTCTCTCTGTCTCTCTCTCTCACTGCCTAACTCTGCCTGTCAAAAAAAAGAAAGAAAGCAAGAAAGCAAGAAAGCAAGAAAGCAAGAAAGCAAGAAAGCAAGCAAGCAAGCAAGCAAGCAAGCAAGCAAGAAAGAAAGAGAAACTTGCCTGGAATCCTCCTCCTCTTAGGTGGCAGTAGAGGGCCACAAATCCACACCTGCCAGCTCCAAATTTTGTCTTCATTCCTCTAAGGAAACAAAGTCCCTGACCATCGTGGAATCAAGGTGGCCCCCATCTGGTGGCACTTTCCGGGAAGCTCCTGGAATCTCGCTCTCAGGGGTGGTGGCCGTGCTCCCTGCCCCGGGCCTGCCCTGAGCTCACAGTGTATTTCTCAGTCTTATACTGGTATGGGGAAGGATCAGTGAGATTTGCGAGTTTCTGTCATGGTGTGGCCGTTCTCGCTCGCCCTGGATTGAGGCAGGCTGGGCGTACACACCTGAGGGGGGCTGAGGAGCTTCCCCTCTCCCAGGGGGTCTTGCTCAGGCACAGCAGAGGAGGCGGTGTCCTCTTGGAAAGCCAACTCTTCTGCAGAAGCCCGAGGGAAACAACGGGGTAGCTGGAGCCACAGTGGGGCATGAAATGCAGTGCTTCGGATCTTCAGTTCCTTTTTTTAAGGGGCAGGCACAGAGAGTCCAAAGAGACAACAACCTGGCAGCTTGCGTGACCACCACAGTCCTGTTCAAAAGGGCAACAAGGGGTCCCCCTTGCCAGGGATGATGAGAGCCTACTTGGATTAACTGATACAAGTCATTTCGTCACATTCTGAGAAAGGTAGTGAAAAAGGTGATCCCCCAGACCCTGCCCAAGAAGACTCCAGTGCAAAGAACCTAAGCAGGGCCAGCCCGTACCCTTGGCTCTCCCTATCTCTGCAGATGACTCTTCACACAGAGAACTCCTTACTCAGGCTGCCAGGCTGTCACCTGCCCCGCGGCCTCTGACACAGTGAGCATGGGACAGTCTGTCTCAGATGAGTGTTGTCTGCTGTGGCTGCCAGGGCCTGTCACTGTGGTTAGCTAGGCCTCCAGGCTTCACCAGCAGCATGAGACTTGGGCTTACCTTGACCCACCTTCACCCATCTGACTCCTGCGAGCCGGCACGCTTCAACAGCGTCTGTGTGCTTGGGCCATCGGGGGCTCCGGTTAGTGCTCGGCCACGGGCACCACTTCCCCACATCCTCAGTATTTCCACAGAGATGGAAATAATATACATAGCAATCCCGCCCCATACCCCCTCAAAATCTGTGTGTGTTGTCTCACCCCTGCCAGTCATCATTCCCACACAGATTCTTCCCTGTTGGTTAGTGCAGAATGCCCTCATCTCCCAGAGTTCTATCTTTCTAACCTCCAAGGAGGGAAATGCCTCACTGCAGTGTTCTGGGGTTTACATAATTTTATCTATGAACCTGTTTACAAAGTGTAACACTATATGCTAAAGTTGTTTCTTAGTGGCACTGACAACCATGCATCTAATACTAGATTTATCCACACTTCCAATAGTATACATACAAAAATACAGAGAGCTATTTTACCAAAGAGATATGCAAATCCCTGTACTGTTGACTGTGTGTTTTCAGTCAGATCTGGCTTTCAAAATCTCAGCACACTTGTATAGGGAATATTGCTTCCACCATCGACCCTCTTGTATTCTTTTGATCTAGAGCAAAAACATTGTCTGTCCAGATCAGTATAAGCTGGCCTGTAGGTTTTCCTTTCTCTTGGACTCCATTCCTGTGAGCAAGAACCATTTATGGGCCATTTATGTGGATGCTCAGTTGAGAGAAAATCAATTCCTTATTTTATTTTATTTTTTTTTCATCTCACCACCATGGGACTCAGGCCTCAGAATTAAACAGTAAATAATTCTTAGTGAGATTAAATCAGTATGTTTTGGTTCCCTTTCTTTTAAAACCATCCTATTTTCTTCATGAACTATCAGCTAAAACTTGTGAGAATGAACAAAAAATAAATGCCTTTGACAAAGAAATAAAGCCTTGTATTTTCACAACATAAGACTTGCCTGTAGCAATCATTTTATTATACATTCATATTCATTTTATTATCTATTCATTTCAGAGTGAGTTTTTTAAAATAAAAATTATTTTTCCTGGATGCATTCCAATTTTACTTGATATAAACTAACATCCAACAATTTTATATAATGTCAACAACTGGGACAATTTTGTGGAATGTCAGTGAAAGTTATATGTGACCAGAAAAGCACCAAGCAAAATGTCATGGATTTTTATCACTTGTTAATGATATGGGTTTTGCAGATAATCCCATTCTCCATTTTGCTTTGAATTCTGGTTAAAGTCTCGATGTATACACCGTGTACTTAGCAGCTTTTTGGAACCCTCTGCTTCTCCAGTCCAACTGCCCTCCCTTCTCTGTTCCTGCTCTGCCCGGAAAGACCAAAGAGTGTACGTGGTTGACATCAATCGCTCTCACTCATTTTGGCTTCCAGTTCTCTTGTGGTTAATGGGAAGGCTCACAAGAGATAGAAAGGAAGAGAAAGAGTGAATTACATATTTCCCCAGCTCTGTGCCCATGAGGTCACCTTGGGCTGGTTGTGTCTCTCAACAGAGGTCCCTGGCCCTCTGGAGACAGCCTACTCTACAGAACTCTCTCTTCTGGATTTCAGCAATATCACTCTCCTTCAGGCCCGGGAGCAAATGACTTCTTGATATTCCCCTGACATTCTGCCATTGTAAATAGTTCTTTTATAAAGAAATGCTCCTCAAACTACCATGTGTTGAATGTCATCCATTTTTGGTTAAGATTTTGTTTGGTACAGATCCACTAATTCACATCATTTTATCTTAACGTTAATTCTGGGTTCATCACTCTTCTCGCAAGTCCTCTAACTCCACTCTTTTTTTTCTTTAAAAAATTTATCAACTTTTGCTTCAATTTCACTTCTAAGTGAGGCATGATATAAACAAAAATAAATAAATAAGATCTACTATTTGAAACTTTTGAAGAAACTTCATTTTTTTTTGAAAAACGAAACAGAGATGAAATCAAGGTGGAAAAAAAGAAAAAAGTAAAAAAGAGTCCCTCCATGTAAATATATTCAAAGTCATTATCACCCCTGTATAACAACAAAAACATTTAATGCTCTTTGGGAGTAATTTAGGCTCTGAATAAACAGCATATATCCACTACTCCATGGAAGCTTCAGAACAACCCCATGAGGTAGGCATGATTATTTTTCCATTTTGAAGATGAAAAAAGTGAAGGTTAGAGGGGCTGAGTAATTTGCTCATGTTCATACAACTAGCCGTAAGATGGGAATTCAACTCAATTAAGTCAAGACTGTATTGAGGTAGAAATATATTAACTCAGAGAAAATGATCAAGTAAGCACGACTAATGATATTGTAAAACCTTCTTGTTAACCTTGATCATTTTCTTTTCAAATTCTTTGAATCTGATCCTGGAGTCAGGAGCTCTTCTTGGCTGTTTGCACTGAGCCTTTCGACCAGCCTTCCATCTGAGTGCTTCCCAGGGTCCTATCACTCAATGTCTCCTTTTATTCCTTCTTGGATCAGTTACTGGTGATCTGTTTCCTTTGTTAGACTCTTCAATCCTTTCAAATGTGTCTTTGGCAAGACCACATATAAAATAAAACTTGTCTATTTCTTGCCACTAACAACAACTAAGGGCAAACAGAAATTTACTTCCAAGAATATGGATACCTACTGATCAGAAGACAAAGCAGCTTTTAAGTTTCTGCCTTTTCCTATCAGACTCTTCTATGACTCTGAAAAGGAGATCTTGAGTTAATAGGGGTCCCACGCCAGCTGAACTCCCTGAGGACTATCTTGACAAGGACTTTAGCTTCATGGTGGAACATGGCTGACCACACTTCTAAAAAGGGCTTTGAGCACTTCTTTAAATGACTTTCATTATAACCTTATTAGGATGATGGATATAATGCTGAAGTTTTGACTTCGAACCATACAATTTCACTGGCAGTATTCAAGAAGACTTTTCCAAACATCTGCTTCTATTTATCTCTTTATTTTTCTCAGATTCTCTCTGAGCTCATTGGCTGACCCTGACATCACAGCCGAGCCCTAAATCAAAGCACTTTATCAGTTTCCATTTTTTTTTCCAAAGAAGGTCCTGCATTTTTATTACCCAAGCAATAACAGATTCCATTTCCGGGACTTCTTATCTTCTCCTTAGCCACATCATTAATAGCTGGAATTTTATGTTGACAAGGAAACTTCTATCATGCATTTTTGAAGAGACATGGCTAGCAAGTTTAATAGGACCTCTGGTTACTTTATGTAACTTGGTTTGTGCTTCTCCTTTCTGAACTATTTTAACAGGCAGACAATTGAGCATACCCACATTTAAATTCTAAATTAAATTAAGCAAAATTTGATCTTTGATCTTAAATTGCACCAAAGGAACTGTCAAGTTTGAAATGCAATCTGATGCCCTTGGAAATTATGAGAATCTGATTATATGTATGGGAGAACATAAAATCCAAGGGTCTCAGAAGGTTAACCACAGGAAGATCACATGGTCTTAAGTAGGGAGTCTCAAATTTGTCTTTCAAACTGTTGCCCCCAAAGAAGTTCGATGATTTATCCAAGGTCACATACATGGACTCCTGCCCAAGTGAACCTCCTTCCTGTTTTCCTGGGCAGTATGTCTGAGAACTGAGTGCCTGACTCATTCTTCTCTAAGCCCTGGAGGAACAAGGTTATGCAATTCTCCACAGGTATTTTGACAGTTTCTTGGGACATCTGAATTATGGCTCATCTCTGTCCTTCTCTCAGGAGAGAATGCACAGGACCCATCAGGGCAGGAGGACTACCAAAGAACAAGATGATGCACTGGTGGGATTAGAGAAGGGCACCAGGCTAGAGTCAGGTTTCAGATGGTATTTGTTAAGCACCTATTATGCATCAGGCAGTAAGCAAGGTGCTTCCACAGGGCCATTAAGTTTAAACACCTGACTTAACAGGAGAAAAGCTACCCACTCTTCCCATCTCCTAGAATTGCATGGGTCAAATTGTTGTGTGAGTCAAACTAATAAATGGAAAACACATTCTTAAAATGTCATAATTGAAATATACTGCACATACAGAAAAATCACATAGTTATAAGTATAAGGTGTAATACACTTCTGCATACCTCAGGAGTCCTTAACACTCTCCCTCATGGCTGCCAGCCTCCCAGAGGGCAAACACCATTCTAACAGTCTAGATTCATTTTGACTGTTTTTATAACATACGTGAATGGAGTCTTATGCTGTTAACTGGGAAATCAAGAGGCAGGTTTAAAAATCACTGTTGAGGGGTGTGTGTGTAGCAGGTAAATCCACCACTTGGGATGCTAGCATTCCATATGGGCACTGGTTCATGTCCTGGATACTCCACTTCCAATCCAGCTCTGTGTTAATGTGCCTGGAGAAGATGGTCCAAGTGCTTGGGTCCCTGCCACCCATATGGGAGACCCGGAAGAAACTCCTGGATCCTGGCTTCAGACGGGCCCAGCTCCAGTTGTTGTGACCATTTGGAGAGTGAACCAGTGTATGGCATTAATCTCTCTCTCTCTCTCCTCCCCCTCCTTTTTCTCTGTATCTCTGCTTTTGAAATAAATAATTACTTTTAACAAAAAAATCAAAGTTGAAATATATTCAACTTGTCAAACGGAAGATCTAAAAACCACAAACCAACCAGTCAGTTGCTTAAGTTGGCTGTCCCACAAGGCTGAGACTGGTTGCAGGCTTTTACACTCTTATTTCAGAATGAGCACATAAAACAATACAGAATCATGTGTGGTTATCAATCACATGGAAAATCAAAGACTACCTCATTGAAAATGGAAGAACACATGGTAATAACCACAGATTCATTATTGATTAAGGAGGTACGTTACATCCCAATACTCATTCCACAGGAGATTTTATCTATATTCAGAGAGAGGCAAACAATGGGGTTATTAATCTCTCTTCCTACAATGGTCCTAAGATCCAAAGCTCACTCCTTTTAGGATGTGTTGGATATTTCCTTGCCCATTGTTGAGGTTCTGTTGGTCATGGTTGAGGTTGGTGATGTGGGAATCAGCTGCAGAATATCTTCACAGCATGAACGCATCCTGGTGGACTTACGGCTCTGCAGCTCCCAGTTACATGTACAATACTCTTTGGTATACAGCATCTTTGCTCAGAATTGTTTGTAAACCTCAGCCATGTTTTTTGCTTTTGTGGGTTCATCATTCTTTTTGCTTTATGGGTTCCATTATATGAATATATTTTTATTTATCACTCTGCTATTTATGGGCATTTGAGTGGCTTCCAGCTTTGGTCTTTCAACAATTATAAACATTCTAATACATATCTTTGGGTGAACACAGGTACTAATTTCCTTCTGGTATATATGAGAAATGAAATTTCAGGATCCCAAAGTATATAAAAAGATGCTTCAAAAAGTTCCTGGAAGGTGCTGGTGCTATGCAACAGCAGATTAAGCCACGGCCTGCTGTGCTGGCTTCCCATATGGGCACAGGTTGGTATCCCAGCTGCTCTGCTTCTGATCCAGCTGCCTGCTAATGTGCCTGAAAAAGCAGCAGAAGATGACCCCAAGTTTCTGGGCTCCTGCCATCCACATGGGAGACCCAGAAGAAACTCCTGGCTCCTGACTTCAGTCTAGTGCAGCCCTGGCTGCTGCAGCCATTTGGGGAGTGAACCAGTGGATAGAAGATGTCTCTCTCTCCCTCTCTCTTCTCTAACTCTGTTTTCAAATAAATGAATAAATCTCTTTTTTTAAAGTTCATGGAAAATATTTATTATGAAAAAGCTGCAAGGATTTGGAAAAAAAATTTTGTAACCAAACATCCTTTAATTATATCAACCACTAACTTTCTGCAGAGCCCCCATATATATTCAGCTTTGGGAGAAGCTGACAAAGAGCTTTCCAAAGTGATTTCAGTTTGCATTCCCAACAAGAGTGCCTGCGAAATAAATTTGGTATTTTCAGGACTTTTTTTTTAATTTAGTTAAAAAAGACTCCTTAATATAATCTTAATGTCATCATTTTTAATGACTGAATCCTTTTCACCTCAAGATTACCATAACAACATATATTAAGATTTCATAGTTCCAATACTGTGTGTCTGAGGGTATTTTATTATTTATCTCCACAGTAGCTGGATCTATGGAAGTTAACTAAAGTGAGGGCCATTTGAATATAATACCCATATTTATACTATGAGATAGAAACATGACATCCCAAATCCATTTATATAAAGATAATAGAGAAATAAATTAAATATATAAATATAAATTATATACACATGCATTCCTTATCTAATATCATATCCCTGAGATTTTTAAGTATAATCTAACTCAAATTTCAAGGTAGAGATCTCCGGCTTGAAGAGCTTCTTCAGAAAGTAAGTTTCAGTTTGAAGGAGCCTTAGCAACTCTCTGGCCTACTCTCGCATCCTGGAAGTGAGGAAATTGAAGCTCAGTAAAAGAAAGCACTGACTTACTGGAGCTACTTAGTATCAGCCCCAAAACCGGAATCCAAATCCCCAGGCCCTTCCTTGGCCTCATCCATGCCTTCCTTGCCTGGAGCTGACCAAGGTTTCTCGAACAGTTGAGGAAAAGATGCCATTGCACCATAAATAACCACAGAGGAAACCTAACATGAGCAGAACAAGAGGGGAAAGGCTGAGGGAAGTCGGCTAAGAGAGTGACTACTGGCGGCTGAGTGAGCAGAGAAGCACGGCGGGGACCAGTGATGGTAGAACATCATTCCCTAGGCAGCCAAGCGAATGCAGACCCACGATTCCACAGAGAGATGGCATGAGAAAAGTTCCGGCCGATCATCCACCCCAGCCACGGCCTCCTGCTAAGAACTTCCTCTGAAGCCTCGTTTTCCTTCCTACCACGCGGTGTTGCTCCACCTAGCTTAGTCTTCCCTGTGCTGCTCCCTTCACTCGGCTGATTCCTACACATCCTTCAGTTTCTGCACCTGCGAACTCCAGAGTCTATGCTGCACCACTCCTTTATTCCTGCAGCATACTTGGCAGTTGGTAGGTCTTCAGGAAATAATGGTGAATGAGGGGATGGATGAATGCCTATGGTATTTGGTGATGTCCTTCTGTAACAATAGGAGTGGAAGTCATTGTCCTGCTCAATTCATTTTAGTTTCTTGGGTTTTTTGTTTGTTTGTTGCTATTATTGTTTCTGAGGGAGGGAAGAGTGAGAAAGGGAGTGTTTATATTGTGTTTTAATTGGTTTTAAAATGTTCCCCAAGTATTGATTCTAACATGCAACCAGAGTTGAGAACTACTAGACTTGCATAGTTGTTATTAACTGTGGCTGCATATAGAATCTATTGCTTAAATAAATTACCCTTTGGTTTATAAAACTGAAAGACAATTTTTAAAGATTTTAATGTTTCAATAATTTTAGACATCACAGTTACAAACAAATATACATTTTAATAGTAAAAATAAGTGACAGTGTATCCCTTATTTATATTTATCTCGAAATTTTTGGGTTGGCATTGGGGGACATAGAGGGTTAAGCACCACCTGAGACACCAGCATCCTATATGGATACCAGTTTTCTTCCTGGCTGCTCCCCTTGAGACCTAGCTCCCTGATAATATGACTTGGAAAGCAGCACAGGATGGTCTCAGTGCTTGGGCCCCTGCACCAACAGATGAAGACCCTGGTCCTAGCTTCAGGCTGGTCCAGCCCTAGCCGTTGAAGTCATTTGGGAAGTGAACCAGTAGATAGAAGATCTCTCTTTCTCTCTGTCTCTGCCTCTCTCTGTGTAATTGCCTTTAAAAAAATAAATAAATAATCTCATTTAAAAGAAAACAACCTAGAGTGATTTTGCTTCTCTATCCTATGCATACCCTACCTCCAAGGCCCTTCACTAGAAAAAAGAAAGGGGTTGGGGGAGAGAAGCAAAACAAAAATAAAAAAGCAACCCCCATTAAGTGCAAGAGAATGACAGAGAAGAGAGGAGACAGTATGAAGCCAAGGGGGAAAATAAAACAAGGAGAATAGATGACATCAGTGCAACTGTGCTCAAGAGGACAAAGAATGTTGGAATGGAAATGGAAAATTTTTGTCCTAAGGGACAAATTTCAATGCCATAACTATTAATCAGTACAATATATTAGTGCTTAATCCAACCAAATAAATATCTGCCCTAGCCAAGTATAGATATGCACCCTTGGATAGTTATTTATTTTCCTTTCCCCTGCCCACTGCCTTCATCACCACTGCCTGGGAACTGGACAAGAGTCATGTGCAAGGGGAGTTAATGAACTAGGGTCTTCGAATGCAAGTTAAACAGTCGTTCAGTCATGAAGCCCTTTCAGTCATAATCAGTGAATGATCTACTGGGTTGAAGGAGTTAATGTATTTTACTCATAATATCAGGCGGCAAGTGATAAGTCAGGAATACATGATGGTTCTTGCTGTTCTTTTAGCAGAGAGGGAAGACGTGCAGAGTAAAGAGAACAGGAGCCAGAATGTTGCCCACATAGTGTGACGAGCTTGGGCAAGTTACTTCTCCTCTCTGAGGCCCCGTGTCCTCATCTATAAACCGAGAGTAATAATAGTACCTCCTTCACAGGGTTGCTCATAGGATTTAATGAGTCAATTAATATAAATCCTTGCAACTGTGCCTTCCCCATAGCAAGGCTCTAAATGTGTTAGTCATGATCATTATTAGCCACCACACAATAGTGCCTATACAGTTGTTTCTGCTGTACGTGCTTGTTTCGAAAGCATGAATTTCTCCCAGTAAAATTGAGATTTTATACATGTGTATATATATATATGTACAATTTGAGCATAATGCAAAATTTCACATTTTCTACGTGCAACTTTGTGAGAAATACTAGAGCCAGGAAAACCATACTCAGCTAATCTCAGCCATGCAGAAATACACAGAGCACAGTCATGCACACGTCTGAAATGTCTCCCAACTATTCTATGTGTGCTGGGTCACACCCACTCACACCCATTGTTGTAGTTTTTGATCTGATCTCAGATAACCTTCTTCCACCACATCTCAGTAACTTATCAACTGCAAGTCTTCTGACATCCACTTCCACAAGCAGTCATCCATTTTTTTCACAGTATAATGCTATTTTATTAGAGCATTGAATGATCACCCATTTAGCACAGGTAAAACTGTACTACCCAATCCCCCCCTGTACATGCCATCTGTTCTGTGGTATTGATGATAAGATTTCCCATAGTGCTTCGGAAAGCACGTGCTGCCTATCTGTAGAACTGACTCCAATAGGCAAATCAGCTAGGACACAGATGAATGATTCCCTTTACTTAACTACACTAAAACTGAACTTATTTCCCACTTACTGTGTTTGACTTAAGTTGCATTACAAAGCCCAGTTTATTAAAAATAGATGAAGTCAAACAATGCTGTGGAACATATATATAAAGATCTTTCCCATGAAGACCTGGAGGGGAAAATCTAAGACAAGGCCTGATTGAGGTGTTTCTTTCTGACCTACCAGAAACTTCTATACAGGATTCCAGTTTCTGATCCTGTATACCCTCAAGCCACCACCTACAGACACCTTTTTTTAAGGAACTGGCTCTGTGGTTTTCCTCAGTTCTTCATTCAGCAACACTGTGCAGACTTAATGACTCAGGAGCCAGGTTAAGCAAACAATGAAACTGAATACAAGGGAGAATAAACACTTTATTTTATGTGCAAATTAAAGGCCTTCACAGTCTCTTGATGCAGTTTCCCCAAAAGAATTTATCACATTCATATTTTGGGGTTAAACCAATAAAGTAACAGAAATAAAGAAAAAGTAATGACTACCACACCTAGCATCACTTCTTCTCTTTTTGTTTCTGCTAAGAGACATTCACAGTAATCGTTAAGTGTTTACAGTATATTTTTTAAAAAAAACTAGATACAACAATCCCCTCTATCAAAATCCTTTATTGCCCACAATTAAGCTTCAGATAGTAACTTGGTTATTTTTTCAAGATATTTTATCTTTACTGGCAGATCCTTACACATGTTTAACAGATTTTTTAAGTAGAAAGCCACATGTTAAAAACAGAGTATCAAACACAGTAGACTCATAGAATGGCAGATGTCCTAAACAGCACTCTGGCCTCAGAATCAGCCTTTAAGGCATTCGGATCTGGCTAAAAAGCCCATGAGAGTATTTTAGGCATGGAAAGCCAAGACATTCTGGCAAATACACACACACACACACACACACACACAAAACACCTAAATGAAAGATCTTTGCGAATGAGATCCCAGTGGAAAGAACAGGCCATCAAAGAAGGAGGTACCTTTCTCTGAAGGGAGGAGAGAACTTCCACTTTGACTATGGCCTTGTCTAAATAAGATCAGAGTTGGCAAACTCAAAAGGCTTCCATAGCCTTCGCAACTCATAACAAGAGCCTAGGGTGATTATTGACGCCGTAAACAAGACTGTCAATTGTTAAGTCAACAACAGGAGTCACTGTGCACTTACTCCTCATGTAGGATTTCTGTCCTTAATGTGTTGTACTATGTGAATTAATGCTATAACTAGTACTCAAACAGTACTTTACACTTTATGTTTCTGTGTGGGTGCAAACTGTTGAAATCTTTACTGAATATATACTAAATTGATCTTCTGTATATAAAGATAATTGAAAATGAAAAATGAATCTTGATGTGAGTGGAATGGGACAGGTAGTGGGAGAGGGGAGGGTTGCGGGTGGGAGGGAAGTTATGGGGGAAAAAGCCACTGGAATCCATAAGCTGTACTTTGGAAATTTATATTTATTAAATAAAAGTTCAAAAATACAGAGTATCAAGATCATTTCATAGGCAAATAGGGGATTCTGACTTTTCTTAGATTTCCACTTATTTACAAACAAAAGGAAGCATGTTTAACTCCCAAAGGGGTGAGAAGGAAGGCCAAGAAGGGAGCACCTCTCCAGTTGCGACAGTGAGGAGCCTCTAAGAGGGTTGTCCTGAGAGACTGATCACCCCAGGGAAGGCAGCAGAAGGGTACCATATCGGTATCATCTTGAAATTGGGAGTCAATTTCAGAGTTTCACACGATTAAAGTGAGTCATCACTATTCACAGAGCTTTGTGTGAGGCTCCTGATACTCAACTTTCTTTTACTAAGATCTTGAAATTAGGAGATTACGAATTCTACTTAATTCCTTTATCTCTAGTGGAAATGTAGAGACTGGGCCAGCAATCACCACTTTTCAGTCTTCAGACATTTGTTAAACCAAGTATGTGTTTTTAATACCCCCTAATTTCCCAGTCTCTCAGAGCTGGTAAGGAAACTACTAAAATCTAATCAGTGCCCTGAACTTCAATATTCTGTACCCTACGGTCTGTCACACAGCTAAATGGTCAGTGGAAAGAGGTCCAGAACCTTGGGAGGGTGGGAGCATTATTTCAGTGTGTTTATTGGCAAGTTCCAAGGGTTAGGGCACGCTGCAGGGAGTCCTGGAAAGCAGGCATCATCAGCAGAAAGACAGAACTCCTGTGGGTCCTCATTTCAGTGACTTGCTGTCATGTTTCATAGACAACTAAGCAGAATGCCAATTCATTGGTGATACTGCATAGTGTGTGAGGACACACCTGAGAACTAGGACCTCAATGTGCAGTCCTGAATAAATCAGGCTTTGCTTCTTAAAGTATCCCCGGACTAAAGTTGCTAGAATGAAAACAGCTTTTAGCCACAGAAGAGTTAAAATAGCCCTAAATTTCTGGATAAAATTCAGAGCAAAATATGTGCAAAACAAAATTGAGATCATTCCTGAATAACCAAGTTAAGCCTTTTCAGACACTGCAAGCAAAACTCTCTCTCCCTCGCTCTTTTTCTAACAAACATACATTCTTCAAACCACTATAAAAATATAACTTTGAAAAAGGAAGAAAAGATAAGCATTTAAGTATATAAAGAGTATATGGAACCCTGATGACACTCAAAATAAAGAATGCACAAAACTTGAGACAGTCCTACCCGCTTCTTCCCTTCCAGATGCAGTTTTACAATCTGTGTGCAAATGTTAGTCGGTAGGAACAAAGAGCCTAATGAATAAAAAAAAATCCTATAAAAGCATATTCAAGTAGAAAGAATGCTTTCCCGTAAATAATACTGACTCCAAGGAATCAAACAAACATAAAGCAAGTACATAGCAGAGGAGAAAGGCCAAAATGCCACCACCCTGTTTGTTAACCAATGACTTGTGGATTTCTCAGATAAGAGAAGTTAGCTGCTTTGGGTTTTCTTAAAAGATAAAAATGAAATTAATCCCATCCAAAGCCCCTTGAAATGCATATACATTTGCCTAAAGATCCAAATACTTTTTGAAGTTCTGTTAGGAACATTATTTCACATTCACTTAATAAACAAACTCATGCATTCAATTCCTGGTATCTGCCACGTGTTGCACTCCAATGCTACACTCACTACCACGCTGGTGGTGGGAGTGGGAAGAGAGCTCCGCTCCCCCTGACTGCAGGATTCTGCTGTCATCTCCCCTGAGCACCTAGCACACTAGCTTTCACTTGCACTCTGGAAACGTCCAGAGTGTGTTCCGAGAAATCAGCGATCCAGGCTGCGTCCTGGGTGGTACCAAGGGCAGCACTCACTGCTCTGAACTTTCTATTCTGAAATTTGCCAAGGTTTGCAGATATTCACGGTTGTCATGACTAAGGAAATATTGGCACCTAGTGAGTCAAAGAAAAGGATGCTACTAAACATCTACAATACACAGGACAATCCCTCACAATCCATCCAACCCAAATGAAAATAGCATTTAGGTTGAGAAAAGATGCTGTGGACAGTCTCGCGGGGGATCATGGGAACCTATACACATACTGAGTCAAGTTTTCCTTTATTTCCCTACTGTGTTCTCCTTAATCTAGTTGATTTCTTTCTCAGGTGCGTGCTGCAGGCTCTGATTCCGCCCTGCTGAATCTAACATCTTGCCCTGGTGATTCTTGTCTGACTCTGCGGCATGGCCCAGGCCTTTTGTCTGGCTCTCCTATGGGCATCCTTCCACATGGAGCCACAAAGTCATCTGCAATCCCATTTTTAGTATCTTTTCTGCAAGAACTACTACCGACCCCTACACACACAGAACAGAAACAATAAAGCCAGTCCAACTTGCAGTCTCTTTGGTTATTGTATCTGGCCTACTGGCTGCCTTTCTAGGTGACCAACCACTCGGCGTGGTCATGTCACCCAACCTCAGTGTCTTTTTTTTTTCAACCTTTCCAGAATCTGTGTTGCTACCATTCCAGAATGAAGTGAATCCAAGCTGACTTCCCTCAGATACTTTAAGAGAATAATTTTTAATGGATAAACACTGAGCACCAGGTTGAGGGCAAAACAGCTCTAAAAAGTGTCGCTCCCCCTCTTCATGGAGGAATGACACTAAACCCTGCCTAGGCTTCATATCCGAGTCACGGCACCATTATGTCGCTCCCCCTCTTCGTGGAGGAACGACACAGGACCCTGCGCTGTTCTTTCGTCTGCTCGGCCCTCCCCGGGTTTGCTGCTGGTTCTTCCCGGGTTGGCTACTATCCCTTCCACCTCCGTGGAAGGGCAGTTCCCCCTGGCCGCATTCCCCACTTCCGCAGGGGAGCGGCACACCGCTGGCCGGCTCTCTCGGGGGCTGCTCAGATGTTATCCGGATGTTCCCCTTAGATGTTCCTGGTGCATGCCGTCTCTCTCCTCCTTTACAGTCCTCCTCCGCCAATCCCAACTCGGCTGCCCACACGCCGAGTACGCTGCTCTCCACCAATCAGGAGCAAGTCCTACAGTTTATTGACTGAACTGGAGGCAGCTGGGTAGAAGCTGTTTTCTTCTCTCCCAGCGCCATATTGTGGGAGAGCAGATGCATAGAATAAGTCCTAATTCCAGTAACTTAGTCCAGTCCGGATTGCTCCCCACAAGAAAGACACTTGAATTCAAGCTTGCAGCCATGAAGACTCAGGCCAGAACACCACTCTAGAATAATAATGGTAACTTCTGATAAGCCAACAGAAGTATTCTCTCTCTCTCTCTCTCTCTCTCTATATATATATGCATATATATATATATATATCTTTATATGTGTGTGTGCACGCATGTGTGTGTGTGCGTCTAGTGATTATTTCAAATTGTTGAGTGACTAGCCATCCCCAAGGCCTTCACACAGGGAACAAACCCATAATCATTTCCTTAAAAGTTCAGCCACACACTGTGCCAGGGTGTCATGGCTGCCTCCAGGCAGCATGTGCACACACACCCATGCAACCCTGTCATCCCAGAGAAAGTCACTTCCAGGAGAACACTTGTTTCTTGGCTTTGTAGCAGGCTGAATGAAAAGAGGAGACAAAATAGACAAAGCAGCAGATGCAAAGTAGCTTGTCAGGATGATTCAATGCACAAACATTTACACATTCAAGAAATGAATACAGGTTTTCAGTACAGTAGGGTATATCTGGTTGAAGTGACGATGGCAGGTGCTTGTTTGAGCATCTGAAGATGCTGGGAGTAAGATGTCACTACAAGAACTGTTAAGCAAGTGACCAGCGGTGGGGCTAGGGACATGTGGAATTCAGCCTTATCGGTTTAGGTCCCTGCTCTCCCATTTGCATCACTGCTATAATTTCTGGTTCTATTGACTTCTGAGGATACTTGGCAAGGAAGACTTCCCCCAAAATGAATGAAGATGTGCCTTAGGCACAGGAAATGATCATAAAAACGCATTGCTCCCTAATACAATGAAATCAACCACTTTCATAAGGAACATGCATCACTAGGAATCCTCCCCACCTCCAGCAAACATAGAAGGAATGAACACAGAGATAAAACCACAAGCAGTACAACCATTTAAAAGAACACAAAGACAAAATGTAAAATACTGCAACCATTTTAAAGGTTCTATGGACTGAAAGTAGCATCTCCATACTAATAAATATAATTTAAAATGTTCCAATCCCTCCTTTTGTTAGTTACTCCTGGATTTATGGGGAGACAGCTCCATTGAAATATCAGTTGAATACACATGTTGCATAGTTTTTTCAGTGGTGCTGATGGATTTCTCTTAAGCTATCAAACTCTTCTACAACAACATCCTTGATTTATACTGGCAAAAAAAATAAAATAAAGCAGTTTTTCTGTGGTTTTAGTTATCCCCAAACTCTATCTATTGCAGAGCCCACATGCACTAAGGAGTTACACATTCAGGAATCAGAGCACATGAATTACTCTCAGATATCGCCAGAGAATACAAATAGGTCAGGGCACTGACTCAGCAAATCATGAATAAACTTTCAAGCTGTCGCTAGCAATGAAAATAACACCAGTGATCCTGAAGTAAACAACCAATAAAGCAGAGCAGGGTGCTTTCCCCGTGGTGAGCAAGAGTCGGACTTCCCAGAGGAAGCCGGGAACTACAACACAAACACACTGCTTAGCAGCGCCATCTTCACCAGCTCCAGACGCTTTGGTGTTTGACGAACCCATTACCAGAATCATTTTCTATGGATTTCTGAACTAAGGAAGTTCCACGTGCATTGGCCTTCAGAGCTCAGCTGATATCCTCACTGCATAAGTCAATGAATGTGGATGAGGAAATCAGCTCTGTAAACCTAGGCCAGTCTCTTCCTGAATATGTTCGTATGGTGCACTACAAACAAAAATCCAAATCTCATCTCCTAAATGATTTTAGGAATGGGTTTTGTTCTAGCTTTGCAGTTCAGGAGAGGTCTACCAATGCCGGACTTCATCCAGAGTCACCTCCAACGGGATCTTTCAGGGCATTGTAACACATGGTTCCTATTAGTAATGTCAATTACATAACAATTACTAAATGGCTGCTTCCTCACTAATTAATCTCACTAATTAATCAGGCCATAGGAAAAAATAATCATTTGGCTGGCATCACAAAGCTTTCCTGCCATGATACTGGGATCCTTTTGCCTGGATCTAACAAGTGGATTTCAGAGAAGCTGGAAAACTGTGAGATGGACCCTCCCACCATTTGAAGTGGCCTGCCCATCAAACAATTGCACCTAACTAACCTGAACTGGATTTGTAACAGTGTCTGAATGAATCTTTCCTACCATGTCAGGAGAGTCAGATCTTTCTGCTGGTCAAGGGGGAAACCTTCGGCAGCTGCTACTGTTTTTCCATATGGAGAAATTTGCATCATCATCGCACTATTTTCCCCCTTGCCTGGACATCACACATAATCCACAGCCTCTAATGTCAGCATTTTCAGAAATAAAGATGATGTTTTTTGGTCTATGTTCACCTTGTTCTTTTGTCTTGTTTCTCCATTGAGTTTGAATTTAGGCAGGAGAAAAGGATTTTCCTTTGAACAGCCCGACATTTGGTACGTTAGTTGGGAACACTGAGAAATACAACTAACAGCTGGAATAGAGAGAATAAAATAAACACGTCAAACAATCTTGAAAGGTTTTGGGGTTTGGGATTTTGTGTTGGAGAGAAATGTTTTGATCTTAGTGGGTTGTAGGGAATTTTATGGCTCATGAGGCTGTTTTTAAGACTTTTGCACTTTTCCACGATTTGGAAAAGGGCCCTTAAGGTTTAGGTCATATGATATTTCAACCCTGGTGAACAATTACAGCTTGTCCTATGGTTGCTTATATAGACTGACTTTTTTTTATACGTGGCTCTTTGTTTTCTGGACTTTGACAGCCTAAAGCAAAGTTGCATGGCTCTCAGCAAGGTCACAAGTCTCAGTGGAAATCTGAGGATAGTTTGGCTTCAATAACATGGTATCTGTGGGACTTAAAAAATCTAGGGATCAGCAAAGCATGTGCAAAGGAATGACCTTGTCAGGCACCACTACATGGCACCTAGAAAAGGTCATGCTTTAGTGGGCACAGGCAACCTTATGGCAAAGTCTTAGCCTTAAATGGTGCAAGCACCAGTCCTAGCTCACGTGTGCTGGTGATTCAGGGACCTCATCATAGACTGGTAACCTACAAGGCCACATGTTTGGTCAGTGATCCACCTGGAAGGTGAACCCAGGCTGGTTTTATTCCATCATCCAAACTCTTAACCACTTCTGTTGGTTTTCTAAAGGTGCTGTCATAAGTTAACACAAACCTAGTCACCTAAAGCAACACAAATTTATTATCTTACATTTTCTGAGACCAGAGGTCCAAAATAGGACCTACTCTGCTAACATCAAAGCTGAATTTCTTTTGATGCCACTAAGAAAAAAAAAAATTAGTTTCCTTGCCTTTTACAGCTCCTAGCAGCCACCTGGCTTTGGTTTGTGACCCCTTTACCATCCTCAAGAAAGTCGTCTGCTGGGGCTGATGTTGTGGCACTGTGAGTGAAGCCACCACCTACAACACCGACATTCCATGCAAGCGCCAGTTTGAGTCCCAGTTGCTTTGCTTCCAATCTGCCTTCCTGATAACACACCTGCGAAGGTAGCAGAAGGTGGCCCAAGAGCTGGAGCCCCTGCCACCCTTGTGGGAAACCAGGATAAGTTCTTGGCTCCTGGCTTTAGCCTGGCCCTGTGCTGGCTGTTGTGGGCATCTGGGGGAGTGACCAGTTAATAAAAGATCTCTCTCTCTTTCTCTCTCTCTGCCTCTCAAATAAATAAAAATAAATCTAAAAAATGCAGTGTGGGCTGTCTTCCAGTGTCTCTGACTCTGTCCTTTTACATTTCTCTTAGAAGTATTCTCATGATTTTATTAATTCAGGATACTCTCTCCATCTCAAAAACCCTTGTGTTGGTCTCTGCAAGAGTCCCTTCTTCCTCCAAGCACGTTCCACAGGCTTCCAGAGATCCGACGTGGACGACGTGGACATCTTCATTCTGTCCACAGCTCCTGCACACATCCAGCCTGTTTTTCACACAGGCACAGCATTTTGGATCACAGGTTTTTACCACGGATTAAGTCTCACATTCTGGGAATGCACTTTTCTCTAAGATAATTGCTTTAGAGATTGCGGTTGGCTTCTTTTCTACATGTGGTGGGTGTGTCCCACCAGTGAAAACAGTAACTTTCTGAAAATCTTAACCAGTGCGGTTCATAAGAAAGGCAGCATTAAAGAACATATTCTCAGCAGGAAGCGTGCTGGCTCCAGGCAGAGGGACCAGGACTGCAAGTACTGGCAGAGCCCCGCCCTCTGCACGGCTGTGGAAACCCCTCAGGACAGCCTTACCTACTTTGGACAGAAACAGAATTTGATTTCAGACTCTAATTCTTCTGGATTGGATCATCCTTAGACTCAAACTCGGAAAGGGATTAGAGTTTGGGTTTTACATTTTCTGAGAGAATTGCATAATGGAAGACATCGGATTTACATTTAGGGTGCCTCCACATTATTGGCATTTTATGAATGAAGTTTCTCTCTGCATTCTAATTTAATTGTATTGCAGAACCTCTGCTACGTTACATTAGACAGTTACAGCAAGACAGAGCTTGGGAAAGGAAACAGAATAGAATATCTTTGGCCTTGGAACGAATTTAATTAATGCATTGTTCTTATCCATTTCACAGCCTCCTGGGGCAAAACCTCCTCCCTGAAGGGGGAGGCTTGTCCAAACCAGCCCAGCTGGGAAAGCTGGTCTAAGTGCAGCAGGAAGCACTGCGGGCAGTCACGGACAGAAAGCAGGCCCCGCCTGCTGAGGCTGAACAGGCATTCCGCGCCGGGACTCTGGGGGGCGCCTTCACTCACCCCCTCGGAGGAGGCCCCTGGAATTGTGGCAGCCAGCAAACAAACCGCATTCTCTGATATCAGGTTTGCTAGTAAAAAAAAAAAAAGGGGGGGGGGTCTACTTTGAACTTCATCAGACCTATTGTTTTTTGTTTTCAGTAGGATCCAAGTAAGCAGAAAACAGGAGGGTTGGTGATTGGAGTACCATGAAACCATCAGGAATTGTTTTTTTTTTTTTTTTCTCTAAATTGTTATAGTAATCTTCTAAAGGATCTCTCTCCAGTCACTCTTTGATGTTACTTGCCTATGCAGGAAATCATTTACATTTGCAATCTTTCACTTTAAGCAGAAAATATTAACCCTTTTTGTGACATGAACACTTGTGGCACTCTGGAAAACCTATGTGCTTCTCTTAAAATGTCTTTAAATACCTAACAGAAAATACCCACTATTACAAAGTAAACTAATCATATTGGGGCACAGTTTAAAACAAAACATGAAAAACAAATTTCAGGTATAATAATGGATATGAATCCTTAATAGTGAACTGAATAAAAAGATCTACTCCTTGGTCTACTAGTGCCATAATTTAAATATATTGATTGGCACAAACAATATTTTAAGATATTTCCAGGTGTGGGCATTTGGTATAGCAGTTAGGATGCTGGTTGAGACGCCCTCATCCCATACCAGAGTGCCTGGGTTCTAGTCTTGACTCTGCTCCTAATTCCAGCCTCCTGCTAAGGCACACTCTAGGTGATGTCTCAAGTGACTGGGTCCCTGCCAACCATGAAGGAGACCTGGATTGAGTTCCCAGATCCTGGCTTTGACCTGGCCCAGCCCTGGCCATGGTGGGCATTTGGTGATTGAACCAATATATGAGAGGTCTCTCTCCCTCTCTCTCAAATAAAATAAATGAACAAATAAAAAATTTTAAACATTTCTAACCACTGTTATAGAATGTGGAAATATCTGAGAGTTGTACTTGTGACAAAATCACAAGTAATGATAATTCAGATGCAATGTATTGCTTACATTCATAAATGAAGGAAAAACAAAGTTCAGTTAAAGGTTGATGAAAATAAATATGTAACTTTTTTCCTTTCCAAACTCACGAACTCCCTTCATGGAAACCCAAGTTTTAGATCTCGGGTTTAAGTGGCTGCCTATTGCTTCTCTGCCATGTGAAATCTGTTCTATTTTCTCTTACAACATCTGTCTATCAGATCTCAATCTAGTCCTTTACACTGCTCATCCCACATTCCCCCTCAGCACTGAGCTATTTAATCCAAATCAAATCACATTTTAACCCTAGAACACAAAATATTCAGCATTGTATTAAGTGATCACTCTGACACAAGTTTTATTGTGCATTCAAGTACTCAATTTTGCTAACATTTCTCAGTCTATGTGTAGGCATGAAAATCCAGTTGTACCCCAACAAATTCAAAAGATAAGAAGATCTACTGAGTTTTAACAGAATTATAAACGCAGTCAAAGCAGAAATTTCAATTAATCCATCTTTGCATCCTCAGTTTGGGTATATAGAAGGAGCTCAAAAGACATTATGGAATGGGTAAGTAATCCACTATTCATAATAAACAGATTTCTTAGTGAAGCAAACACATACAAAATAGTATGAAACTTATATAGGAAAAAAGAGTACATTCATAATGAAATTGACTTTAATTCTGGTAATGTTAATTTTATTAGAAGCTATCAAGTTTTTCCTTTGCAAATAATCCCCAACTACCTAGGAATGGACAGTTACCTCCCTTTTCTCTCTCTCTCTCTCTCTCTCTAATTTTATTTATGGAAGATATGGCAGAAGCATATATCAATTCTCTTATAACCTGTGTTAAAGTAAATCCTGTACTTTGAGATCTGTTCCAAACTGGGTCTTCATAGCCACCTCCTGTTACAACATTTCAGAGGCTTCAATAAGCATATTTGCTCAATGAATCATGTTAACCTTTGCTCTACTTATATTATCCAATAGCTCAGGACTTCATTATTTTTTCCTGAAATATACAGGTCATTTTTCAAACAAGGAAAACATCATTTCAATGTTACCTTATTTTTTGAATATGTATAGATACAACAATTGTTTTTCAGCAGTGGCTGCTTTGAATATTGGCATGGATGGGCTTGTTTTTACAGTGGTGGAAATTACAACATTAATGTAGCATAAATTGTTTTTAAGAGCTAAGTGTTTTTCAGACTTCATTTGAGATCCATTAATGGGTTGTAAAATCATTTGATTGTGTCAAAAACATCATTTTTAAAGAGAAACAGAACAAAGTAGAAAATACCAGGATGTACTGTACATAATCAGTAGATTTAGCATATATATGCATGTATGTGTGTGTTTTACTGAGTTGCAATGTGAAATTTATTTCTTGCCATGAGTCATGGCCAAAACAATAAAAACAGTAATTATGATCTCTATATTGAATATACGGGTTGAGAGGGTGAGAAAAAATTGTTTGTGGCATGGAGTGGGTCACAGAACTGTGAACAATTTAAACGTTATTAGATCTCTTGGATTTGATTTCAAACCAATGCTCTCTCAGCAAGAACATGACTTTTCTTTGTTCATATATTTTAGCTTTGTTTTTAAATCCACCTGTTATATAGAGACAGAGCATTTGCTGAAGTCACACAAGAGTCATGATTACCTCAAGACTGTTTTGCTGCTTGTGTTTCCCGACAGGATATTCTATAGCTATCTGACTTTAAATGTGGACATTCAAGCCCTGTATGGAATGCACTTGTAAAATGAGACTGGCAATTCCTATATCATAAGGAGGTTATGGAAATTAAAAGATGTAATATAATAAAGCAATAGCAGAATGACTGCCCCACTAGAAATAGATTCAAAGCAACATAGCTTTAAAAGTTTGTTTTTAAAAGCATTTAAAGGGATAGCCAAGAGCTTAAGAACATACTTCAAATATATTAAAATATCCTTCATGCCCCAAATGTTATCAGAATGCTATTCTTCTAATATTGCATTATAACACGATCAAGCTAATATGTGTAAGAATATACACAAGTATACTTGGTAAATGTTGAATTTAATTATATGGCACATAAAGATGGTTTTATATGTTGCAGAAAAACATTCTTGAAATAAAGAACGTTAGGTTTGAGTTTGGATATGAGAAAGAATTTCCTGATACAATAGGTGTTAAGCAACATATCACAGAATCTGTGCATCTTCTTTCCTGAATGTTTTAAAAGAATTCCTAGTTAAAGCCAACTCAGTTCTTGCTGATTAGAGACTGGAAGGTAAGCCATGAAACTGGCATATTGTTTGTCTAAGTTCACAGACTATAATTTACTTTTAAGTATGTTTAAATTAAGCTCTAATTTTTAATGTGTTTTCTAATGGGATTTATTTATAAATCAAATACAGTTAAATCAGAGAATTAAGAATTTGTACAAACCTTGCTATTTGCTTTCCACTTAAAAAAAAAGAATTTATACATAAGATTCAACAGCATCCTCCTCCATCCATCTCCACAATTATCTCCAGTGAAATAACACTTATCCAAGCAAATGATTTTCATCATTTTTTTAAAGATTTATTTTATTGATTTGAAAGACAGAGTACAGAGAGAGGTAGAGACAGAGGTCTTCCATGCACTGGTTCACTCCCCAATTGACTGTGACAGCTGGAGCTGCACCGTTCCGAAGCCAGGAGCCAGGAGCTTCTTTCAGGTTTCCCACGTGGATGCAGAGGCCCAAAGGCCTGGGCCATCTTGTACTGCTATCCCAGGCCACAGCAGAGAGCTGGACTGGAAGAGGAACAGCCAGGTCTCAAACTGGCATCCATATGGGATGCCTGCGCTTCAGGCCAGGGCTTTAACCTGCTGCACCACAGCGCCGGCCCCAATTTTCATACTTTTTTGAAGATCACTATATCTGTTTATTTAGTATCTCTTATTGTAATCCAATAATTACTTAGTATCTCTTATTGTAATTCAATTAATTCATGTTTAATAACTATTCCTGTGAATAATATATTTTCACATGTCAAACCAAACTCTCCGTTTCAAAACCCAGGTGTTGTAGTGCAGCGGATTAAGTGGCTGCTTGTGATGCCAGCCTTCTACATCAGAGTGCTGCTCCTTCAGGTCCCAGCTGCCCCCCTTCTGAACTAGCTCCCTGCTAACAGGTTCAGGAAAGCAGCAGATGTGCTGCCCACATACTCGGGCCCCTGATACCCATGTGGGAGATCCAGATGGAGTTCTGGGCTCCTGGCTTCAGTCTGACCCAGCCCCAAGCTTTGTAGCCATTTGAGGAGTGAACCAGTGTATCAAAGATTGATCTCTCTCTCTCTCTCCCTCCTCCCCCCACCATGTGTGTATATATTACTCTTTCAAAAAAATACATGATAAATCTTAAAAAAAAAACCTCTAAATATATTCATTCATTAAAAAAACATTTATATAAAACATTTATTTGGTTGTTCTCCAGACAGATAAAGGTGCTTTGCGGCTACAGATGTGTTTAAACAGCACATGTAGATGTACAGGGAACCACAGAGAAAGAACTAAAGTAGTCCCACAATCTAGCAGCACTGTCCTGGGACATGACATCAGGGGCAGACTGGAAGTCAAGGTAAGAATTCAAATCTTATGTTCAGCTTTACCTTTCCAGGTATAAATATCAACCGTCAATTTCACAGGAAGCTGAGCTGTGGCTATAGCAGATCTATGGTTTGCAGTTACCCAGTCTAAGGGGATTTGGTTGAATCAGTCTCCTGTGTTGAGATCATATTCTGTTGCATGCCACCTGCCATTTCAGAACAAAGAGGAGGGATCAGCTGCCCACCACCATATTTCCACAATAGCTGAAAGCTCATCCTCTCCTTGAACTCAGAGATGATCTCTTGCACCATTCTTTAACGAGCAGCAGACTGTGGAAACAGGGCAGTGTTTTTCCAGAGATAAACAAAGTTAATGGATATTCCATAATGGAAAGCTGCCAGTTCTAGATTCTGCCAGATCCCATCCAAAGGAACTTACAGAAAGGTTGTCTGGCTTTCATTCACTTCACCCCAAGGCATCAGATTACCCAATACAGGCAGTAAATGTAGCTCCTCCTTGTTTTCCTGACTATCTAAGCTCTTTGACGGGGATCCCTGATCTGAAGGCCAGCTCCTGCCAATGCCTCGGGACCCATGCAGCTGGGCCCTACTGGGTCACATGATAGGACACAGTCAGGAGCACCAATCCAAACATGCTACACACTCGAGTAGAAATAGAAGAAACTAATATGACCATTCCCACCTTTGTTTACAACTTATATGAAAATAGCCTTAGTTATAGCCAAGAAACATGAAAACTCCATTAAAAAACAATGATGCATTTAAGTTCATTATCGCTGAAGAATAAACATCTAGCAAGTTGAAACTAATTATCCATCAGAAAGAATTATGTACTCAATCTACCACACTTCATTCAGCAAGAGGGTTAACAGGAGACCCTTAGGCTGATTTTGCTTAATGACTACCCCCCAAAAAAAGAACAAAAAACAAAACAAGAACTTTGAGCTGCTTATAAAATGTAAGTCTAACTGCCCAAATAAATCAGTTCTCTGAAAAGAAAACTAGGGTTCCAGGATGGATGTTTTGGTGTAGCAGGTTAACAGATCAAGGCAAATGGCCACATGCCCTATCATAGTACCTGGCTGCTGTCCTGCCTTCTCTGTACTTATGATTCAGCTTCCTGCTAATGTGCCTGGGAGGCAGCAGACGACATGGCCCAAGGAGTTGAATTCCTGCCACCATGTCAGAGACCTGGATGGAGATCCTGGTTCCTTGCTTTGACCTGGCCTAATAAGCCTGGTTTTTGTGGGCATTTGAGGAGTGAAACAGTGAATAGAAAATCTTGCTCAAACTTGCTCTCTTTCCCTCTCTGTCACTCTGCCTTCCTTTCAAATGAATAATTCTATAGAAAGAGAGAGAGAGAAGAAAACTAGGGCTTCAACTGCCTTCAAACCACAATCATAAATGTAAATAAAAGAAAGATTAAAATTGTACTAAGTCTGTTGAGTTACTCCTTACCTGTAAACCCCATTCTGAATACACTGCATTTCTTTAAATTAAAACTGACCTGTAAGTCCAGGAAGATCTGAGGATGAATAAACATTCCTATTGGTCTCTCTTTGTGGCCATTTTAGTAGTCTTAAATAGGTACTCATTAAATACTTGATGAAAAACAATGACTGACTTTCTGCTGGTGATAATGTGATTGTGTGAGTCAAACACTGATTTTGCAGTTTGTCTAAACTTTGGACAGGCCTGATAGTTCCAACATTTTGCAAGGCACAAACAATGAATATGAAGGTATTAATATGCAATCCACACTTAATCCTGGGAAGTTTTGCTTTGCTGTGTCTTGTTTATTTTTATATTCAGATAGTACAACTTACAGTTACTCAGGTCAGAGCTCTGAGCAGACCATTTCTTAACACTTGATTAGTGTGCTACGACATGACCATGCTTATTTTTGAAAGGCCACGCAATCCTAACAGCGAGATACTAACCAAAAATTGGTGCCCTAATCCATGTGAATACTAAGGTAAATCCAATCCTAACATCACAGGTAGTGGTGTTTCACATTCTTTCATTCAACAATGATTTAATACCTACTATATTAATCTATGATGCTTAATTTTATGTGTCAACCTGACTAAATCACACCCTGTCCAGATGTTTGACTACACTTGTTTCAAGGTAGGTCTGTGGGAGTCTTTCTGGATGAGATTAGCATTTGAATGGGTAGACTGGTAAAGCAGATGGCCCTCTGCACTCTGGATGGGCCTCAGCCAGTCCTTTAGGGTCTGAGTAACACAAACAGGAGGAGGTGGGAGGGTATTCTCTCTATGCCTGCCTGCTTTAGCTAGGACATTGGTCTTCTCCTGCCTTTTCATTCGGACTGCTTATACCATTGACGATCTTGTCCTGAGGCCTTCAGACTCAGACTGAAATCAAACTGGGCTTTCCTGGGTTACAGCTTGTTGGCAGCAGATCATGGGATATCTTACCCATGTGATAAGTATGTGAATGAATTCCTTAAAGTTTAGATTTTCAATAAATGTGGTGTAATATTTAGTCCAGGAAATCACACACATGCACATATTCTGTTTGTACTGTTTCCCTGGAGAACTCTAATACAGAAATTGATACCAAGAAGTGTAATGCTTTATAACAAATACTTAAAAATGTGACAGCAGCTTTGAAACTGGATACTGGGGAGAGAATAGAAGGGCTTGAAGAGGTATGCTAGGAGAAGCCAATTTTGCTATGAAGGGATAGCTAAATGAGGACTCAGGAAGAGAAGAGGAGAGCTGTAGAGAAAGCTTCCTCAGGGAATACGCAAATCACAAGGTGTAGAATGCTCCTAGCAATTTAGGTGTCAAATGCAATTTTGATGAGGTTTCTGCAAATGAGGAACATGTTGATGGACATGTTATAGAACATGTTATAAAGTGGCAGAAAACTTGCCTAAACTGTGTTTGTGTTCCAGTGTTATAAGGAGCTTATAGTAAAATATAATAGAAAATGGAATCAAAGAAGCAACTGGTAAGCAAAAAGTAGAAGAACATTAAAGATTTGAGAAACTCTCAACATACCCATATTGCAAAAGATAGTCAAAGGTGTTCAGAAAAGAACAGCAAGACTTTGGCTAACTCATCATTCGTTAAAGAAGTTGGCGTGATTATGAACAAAATACCCAAACTCCCAGTTCAACAGAGGTCGGAAATAGATTTCTGACCATTCTAGCATTCATCTCTGGTAAACTTTCCTTTCATTCATTCACACATTTATTTAAGAATCTCGTTTATTTAGTACACATTGAATAGCTATCTGCCAGGATTTGTGCTAGGTGATGGCATATAAAGATTATTACAACTGATCTCATATATCGAGAAGTTCATGGTCTAACATACAAATAAATATATAAGCACTACAATAAGCATAATCCAATGTAAGAACAGCTATGATAGAAACGTGTTATTCATGAAAGAAATGCATTCATTTATCTCATTCAGCCAGTGCTTCCCTGTGTAACACACCATACTGATAGACTAAATAATTCTCACTGGACACAATGGGGAAGGTATTAATAGAGATGATATTTGAGTTGATCACAGAAGGATGAACATAAAATCTTTATTTAGGTCTTCAAGTGATAAAAAGTACCTAACCACACCTTGCTGTAGAATCTAGTAGTTAAGAGTGTGGCTAGTCAGATGAATGATCGTGAATATTAAGTCCTTCACATACTAGCCATTTATTAGCTATTATCTTAACTCTTCTGGTCTTCAGTTTTCTTGTTTGTAAAATAACAGCACTATCTCACTATAAAGAGTTATTATGAAGCTAACATAAGAGAATTTATAGAAGGCCTTAGTCAAAAGTAATAAATGTGAGTTAGCAATAATATTATTACTATATTACTATTCTCCAAAAAATATAAAGTGTATTCTAAGACTGAAGTATCTGAAAATGCCACTGTGAACTGGATTGCTTTTCAAATAAATTCTACCCTATACCTTTGAACTGAATCACAGCAATAGTTGAAATACATGAGGAAGCACCCCCTCCCACCATTCCTCTAAGTAGATTATTTACAATTTTCATCCTATTGCAGTATAAGCCATGGGATAGCTGCAGTATAATCCCTGGAGCTTTGTGAACACATGTCAGTTGATAGCTTGCAGTGCTAGATCCTGGCTCTGAAAGTGAAAAATCCTCTGCATACAGCAATCTTCAGTCATTCCTTTCCTTAAGACTCTTCTTCCTCATCTGTATCTTCTCTTACTTTATCTAAGAAGACTTGCCTTGTTTACCATATCAAACAGCCCTTCTTATGTTCTCTTCTGATCCTTGGAGTCTCCCTCTCCAAATTCTTAAACATCCGTATTATATCATCCCATTGACTTTTCTGTCCCTCCCACTTGTCTCTCAGCATCCTGATAAAAAGGACATGTCCCAAATTCATGATCGTGCTCACAGGGGTCTACCAGGGCCTGGTATACAGTAGGTACAAAGTCATTTAGAAGTCAGAAAACACAATTACATTAGAAATGAAAGAGTATGAAAAGGTTAAGGAGATTATGGTCATATCTTAGATGGAAATTATGAGTTGAGAGCCTCCATAAAATGATTAGATCTTAGGTGGGGCTCCTAATAGTTGAAGAAGAGGAAAATGTAGGTCATAGACCTCAGCAGGTTGAAAAATTCCAAGACAGTAGTTCATAAACATGAATGCTGAAGTCACAAAGTCATGGTTATTGGATTTCTCCTACAGCTGTGGCAGCCCTGTCAACTTTGTGGGTCCAATCGTTTGTTGAACCATTGAAGAAAAGTCAGGTGAGAAAATGTCCCTGAATGCTTGGCCTTACATTCATAGATTTAATTATTTTAATATAGAAAATATAAAATCCAGAGTAAACTCACTGAGACAGAGGTATAAATCTAAACTAGATTGAAGGTCAAAGTTCACTTAAGCAGACCTTGTACTACTATTTCTCGAAACTATGCGCCTGTGTCTGGAATGCCACGGTTCTGTTGAGGGTGGAGGACCATTGGAGCCAGTTTCTCATTTGTTGAGCGTGGATTGTAGCAGCACCATGGCGTGCAGCACATGGATGACTACATCCCATCATACTGTGAAGTTCACTTCCCTTTCCCCTGCTCCCCTAGCATGACTCATCTTTACCTCATCCTATCCCCTTTCCACACTCAGGGCAACACCATAAACCAGTAACCTTTTTTCCTAGAGTCACTTTAAGCCAAAGATATAGGGTATATTCCTCTCACCTAAAAAAAAAATCATGTAAATGGTGCTTCTTCATATAAAAGATAAGGTTTTGGTATATTTGGTACTAATGATGAGTTTGTTTCAAAATATGGCCTAGGGGCTGGTGCAGTGGCATAGCTGGTAAAGCCACTGGCTGCAGTGCTAGCATCCTATATGGGCATTGGTTCAAGTCTTAGTTACTCCACTTCTGATCCAGCTCCCTGCTAATGTGCCTGGGAGGGCAGCCAAAGATGGCCCAAGTACTTGGGCCCTTGCATATTAGTGGGAGACCCAGAAGAAACCCCTGGCTCCTGGCATAGGATTAACCCAGCTCCAACTGTTGCAGCCATTTGGGGAATAAACTAGTGAATGAAAGATCTCTCCTTCCTTCTGTACCCCTCCCATCCCCCCAACTCTGCCTCTCAAATATATAAATAAATATTTTTTAAAAAATGGCCTAGAGTTCATAAGCGGTCTAAAATAAATTTCTGATATCCCAGGCTGAAAGATATTTCTGGTACAGGAGACTCAACTAGGAACAGGAAGAAGGATCAAAGAAAGACAGAGAAAGCCAACAGAATAACATCTATTTTTGAACTTTGGATGAAAGCTCCAGATAATGATAAAAACCTGCTGTAACAAATAATATCTAAAAATACTTATATCCTTGTTCTTCATTCATTGTTTTTACAAAAATTATAGCAGAAATTAAGTGATATACACCAGTATTCAAAGGAATAAAATTATAAATCTGATTAATAATTCTGGATGTTTCAGTTCATGAATGTTCTAAATCATACTGCATTCAACATCAGGGCTCATCAACCATGGTATCTAACCCCTGCTGGCACTTTTTATACATCTGGTCAACAGAGTTTAGATAATGTGAAAACACATAACCTATTTCCTTAAATAAATATTCTGAATGTGTTCACATCATGAAAGTGATATAATAACCAATAGCAATATATATAGTTGACTTAATATGCAAATTTAAATGAAATTAGGATTTGTCAGCAAGAACAAAGATTTCTTGTGTAACCCATGTGTTAAATGAGTAATGGTTATAATTTGTTCCTTGTATGAAGTAATGTTTTCCTTGGGATATTTAGCAATATTTAACCATCAATCCATTGGCATCACACCAAAAACACCTGTGCTGCCACTAATCTGCTCTGGTATGTTAATCACACGAAGGAGGGAGCTAACAAAGCATTCAATGTGTCTTAAAAGAAACAATGGAATACTTTATGTCTCACTGTTTGAGACATACAATGGACATAATTTGCTTGCATTGAAATTGAAATTGAAAGGACTAAATAGATCAATTATCCTAGACCAGGAACTGATAGAAGCCAGAATATATCACTTGAAGGCACAAAAAACTTAACTAGAAAAGGGGACTCCTTTAATGAGGTAATGAGAACAACTTTTCAAGTAGATGGTAAGACAGTGCATGAAGGTCTAGAGTTCTCTCATACACAGAGCAGGGACAGTCGCTTTAAGGAGCAAAACAGCTCATGTACTCATGGAGGTTTCTGTGATTAGAGAGGGAAAGATGATGGATGTCTTGATGATGGAATGAGTACAGGAATTCCAAAGCTTTGAAAGATCAGGATAGATGCTGGGTTTCTGAGGGAATACCTCACAGGAGATTCCAATCACTACCCCATTTTCCCTTTTTGATATTTCATTTTTATTTAAGTCTCTTTAGAGTGAGTTCGGTACCTGGTTAATGTTTGAGGTCCTGTACAGATCATATTTTTTTTTGTACTCGGTATATTAGTTAGCACAAATCAGTGGAAACACCATATTTATTATTTTTGGAACTGGCTTATTTCATTAAACATAATGGTAGCCAATTTGTCCCTTCCAGTCTAGCATATTAATTAATGGGATATACGGGAATAATGTATGGAGATGGGTGACATTGATATAGGCAGGCAGATAGGCTAAAATTGATTAGATTTGTGAGCTGGAAGACCACGCCTTTACCATGCCTCCTGTGTGAACTCTCTCCCTTTCTTTTATTTTTGTTTCAGATTTATTTTATTTGAAAGGTAGAGTTACAGAGATGGGGAGAGACAGAGAGAGAGAGAGAGATTCCATCCACTGATTCACTCTCCATATGGCTGCCAAGACTGGAGATAGGTCAGGCTGAAACCAAGAGCCAGGAGCTTCTTCTGGATTTTCAATGTGGGTGCCAGAGCCTAAGCACTTGGTCCATTTCCCACTGCTTTCCCAGAGGCATTAGCAGGGAGCTGGTATTAAAAGTGGAGCATCCAGGAATCAAAATGGCGTCCATATGGGATGCTGGTGCTCAGGTGGCAGCTTAACTTACGATGCCACAGTGCTGGCCCTGCAGGTACTACTCTGTTTTTCAACTTTTATTTAATAAATATAAATTTCCAAAGTACAGCTTTTGGATTATAGCAGATTTTCCCCTATAAGCTTCCTCTCACCCGCAACCATCCTATATTCCACTCATTCTCCTATCCCATTCTTCATCAAGATTCATTTTTGGCCGGCGCCGTGGCTCACTAGGCTAATCCTCGCCTTGCGGCGCTGGCACGCCGGGTTCTAGTCCTGGTCGGGGCGCCGGATTCTGTCCCGGTTGCCCCTCTTCCAGGTCAGCTCTCTGCTGTGGCCAGGGAGTGCAGTGGAGGATGGCCCAGGTGCTTGGGCCCTGCACCCCATGGGAGACCAGGATAAGTACCTGGCTCCTGCCATCAGATCAGCATGGTGCACCGGCCACAGCGCGCAGCCATTGGAGGGTGAACCAACGGCAAAGGAAGACCTTTCTCTCTGTCTCTCTCTCTCACTGTCCACTCTGCCTGTCAAAAAAAAAATCATTTTCAATTATCTTTATATACAGAAGATCAACTTAGTATATACTAAGTAAAGATTTCAACAGTTTGAACCCACACAGATACACAAAGTATAAAGTACTGTTTGAATAGTAGTTTTACTGTTAATTCACATAGTAAAGCACATTAAGGACAGAGATCCTACAATGGGAGTAGGTGCACAGTGACTCCTGTTGTTGATTTAACAATTGACACTCTTATTTATGATGTCAGTAATCACCCAAGGCTCTTGTTATGAGTTGCCAAGGCTATGGAAGCCTCTTGAGTTCACCAACTCTGACCTTATTTAGACAAGGCCATAGTCAAAGTAGAAGTTCTCTCCTCCCTTTAGAGAAAAGTACCTCCTTCTTTGATGGCCCGTTCTTTCCACTGGGATCTCACTCACCGATATCTTTCATTTAGGTCATTTTTTTGCCAGAGTGTCTTGGCTTTCCATGCCTAAAATACTCTCATGGGCTCTTCAGCCAGATCTGAATGCCTTAAGGGCTGATTCTGAGGCCAGAGTGCTGTTTAGGGCATTTGCCATTCCATGAGTCTGCTGTGTATCCCGCTTCCCATGTTGGATCATTTTCTCCTTTTTAAGTTTATCAGTTATTAGCAGACACTAGTCTTGTTTATGTGATCCCTTTGACACTGAATCCTATCATTATGGTCAATTATGAACTTAAACTGGTCACTTTGACTAGTAAGATGGCATTGGTAGATGCCACCTTGATGAGATTGAATTGGAATCCCCTGGCATGTTTCTAGCTCTACCATTAGGGGTAAGTCCGAGTGAGCATGTGCTGAATTGTACATCTCTTCCCTCTCTTATTCCCACTCTTGTATTTAACAGGATTCACTTTTCAGTTAAATTTAAATGACTAAGAATAATTGTGTGTTAATTAAAGAGTTCAACCAATGGTATTTAGTAGAACAAAAAATACTAAAAAGAATAAAATAGTAAGTTGTTCCTCACAGTCAAGACAAGGGCTGATCAAGTCATTGTTTCTCATAGAGTCAGTTTCACTTCTACAGGTTTCCTTTTAGGTGCTCAGTTAGTTGTCACAGATCAGGGAGAGCATATGATATTTGTCCCTTTGGGACTGGCTTATTTCACCTAGCATGATGTTTTCTAGATTCCTCCATTTTATTGCAAATGACCGGATTTTATTTATTTTTTTTTTACTGCTGTATAGTATTCAATAGAGTACAAATCCCATAATTTCTTTTCCAGTCTTCTGTTGATGGGCATTTAGGTTGATTCCAGGTCTTAGCTATTGTGAATTGAGCTGCAGTAAACATTGAGGTGCAGACAGCTCTTTTATTTGCCAATTTAATTTCCTTTGGGTATCCAAGGAGTATGATGGCTGGGTCATGTGGTAGGGCTATTCTCCAAACTGTCTTCCATAGTGGCTTTACCAGTGTGCATTCCCACCAGCAGTGGGTTAGTGTCCCTTTTTCCCCACATCCTCACCAGCATCTGTTGTTAGTTGATTCCTGTATGTAAGCCATTCTAACCAGGGTGAGGTGAAACATCATTGTGGTTTTGATTGGCATTTCCCTGATGGCTTGTGATCCTGAACATTTTTTCATTTGTTTGTTAGCCATTTGGATTTCCTCTTTTGAAAAATGTCTATTTAGGTCCTTGGCCCATCTCTTAATTGGGTTGTTGGTTTTGTTGTTGTGGAGTTTCTTAATCTCTTTGTAGATTCTGGTTATTAATCCTTTATCGGTTTCATAATTTGCAAATATTTTTCCCATTCTGTCAGTTGCTTCTTCACTTTCCTGACTGTTTCTTTTACAGTACAGAAACTTCTCAATTGGACGCAATCCCAGTTGTTAATTTTGGCTTTGACTGCCTGTGCCTCCAGGGTCTTTTGCAAGAAGTATTTGCCTGTTCCTATATCTTGTAGGGTTTCTCCAATGTTCTCTAATAATTTGATGGTGTTGGGTCGTAGGTTTAGATATTTAATCCATGTTGACTGAATGTTTGTGTAAGGTGTAAGGTTGGGGTCTTGCTTCACACTTCAGCACGTGGAAATCCAGTTTTCCCAGCACCAATTGTTGAATAGACTGCCCATGATCGAGGAATTGGTTTTAGATCCTTTTTCAAATATAAGTTGCCTTAGATGTTTGGATTGATTTCTGGTGTTTCTATTCTGTTCCATTGGTCTATCCATCTGTTTCTGTACCAGCTGCTGTTTTGATTATAAATGCCCTGTAGTATGTCTTTTTAAAAAAAAAAAAAAAAACAGGCAGAGTGGACAGTGAGAGAGAGAGACAGAGAGAAAGGTCTTCCTTTGCCATTGGTTCACTCTCCAATGGCCGCTGCGGCCGGCGCACAGCGCTGATCCGAAGGCAGGAGCCAGGTGCTTATCCTGGTCTCCCATGGGGTGCAGGGCCCAAGCACCTGGGCCATCCTCCACTGTACTCCCTGGCCACAGCAGAGAGCTGGCTGAAAGAGGGGCAACCGGGACAGAATCCGGCGCCCTGACCAGGACTAGAACCCGGCATGCCAGCACCGCAAGGTGGAGGATTAGCCTATTGAGCCGTGGCACCAGCCCTGTAGTATGTCTTGAAATCTGGTATTCTGATTCCTCTGGCTTTGTTTATGTTGTACAAGATAGTTTTAGCTATTCGAGGTCTCCTGTGTCTCCATATGAATTGCAGCATCATTTTTTCCAGATGTGAGAAGAATGTCTTAGGTATCCTGATTGGTATCACATTGAATCTATAAATTTCTTTTGGGAGAATGGACATTTTGATGATATTGATTCTTCGAATCCATGAGCGTGGAAAAATTTTCCATTTTTTGGTATCCTCTTCTATTTCTTTCTTTAAGATTTTGTAATTCTCATCGTAGAAATCTTTGATGTCCTTGGTTAAGTTTATTCCAAGGTATTTGATTGTTTTTGTAGCTATTGTGAATGGGATTATCTTAGAAGTTATTTCTCAGCCATGACATTGCCTATGTATACAAAGGCTGTTGATTTTTGTGCATTGATTTTATATCCTGCTACTTTGCCAAACTCCTATGAGTTTCAATAGTCTCTTAGTAGAGTTCTTTGGATCCCCTAAATAAAGAAGCATATCATCTGCAAAGAGGGATAACTTGATTTCTTCCATCCCAATTTGTATCCTTTTTTTTTTTTTTTTTTTGCCTAATGGCTCTGGCTAAAACTTCCAGCACTATATTGATAGCAGTGGTGAGAGTGGGCATCCCTGTCTGGTACCAGATCTCAGTGGAAATGCTTCCAACTTTTCCCCATTCAATAGGATGTTGGCAGTGGGTTTTTCATAGATTGCTTTGATTATATTGAGGAATGTTCCTTTTATACCCAGTTTGCTTAGAGTTTTCAGCATGAAAGTGTGTTGTATTTTTATCAAATGCTTTCTCTGCATCTATTGAGATAATCATATGGTTTTCCTTTTGCAGTTTGTTAATGTGGTGTATCACATTGATTGTTTTGCGCACATTAAACCATCCCTGCATACCAGAGATAAATCCCACTTGGTCTGGGTGGATGATCTTTCTGATGTGTTGCTGCATTCTATTGGCCAGAATTTTATTGAGGATTTTTGCGTCTATGCTCATCAGGGAAATTGGTCTGTAATTCTCTTTCTCTGCTGCATCTTTTTCAGGTTTAGGAATTAAGATGATGCTGGCTTCATAGAAAGAATTTGGGAGGATTCCCATTGTTTTAAATAACTTGAGAAGAATTGGAGTTAGTTCTTCTTTAAATGTCTGGTAGAATTCAGCAGTGAATCCATCTGGTCCTGGGCTTTTCTTTGTTGGGATGGACTTTCAATTTCTGACTCAGTTATGAGTCTGTTTAGGTTTTCTGTGTCTTCATGGTTCAATTTAGGTAGGTTGTATGTGTCCAGGAATCTATCCATTTTTGATAGATTTCCCTGTTTGCTGGCATACAACTCTTTGTAGTAATTTCTGATGACTCTTCTTATTTCTGTGGTGTCTGTTGTTACATTCCCTTTTTCATCTCTAATTTTATTGATTTGGGTCTTTTCTTTTTTTAGTTAATTGGGCCAATGGTATGTCAATTTTGTTTATTTTCTCAAAAACCAGCTCTTCACTTTGCTGATCTATTGTAATTTTTTTTTTTTTGGATTCAATCCTGTTGATTTCTTCTCTAATTTTAATTATTTCTCTTCTCCTACTAGTTTTGGGTCTGGTTTGCTGCAGTTTTTCTAGATTCTTGAGATGCATTGATAGCCCATTTGCTCTTACCTGACCCCAGCTGTATGCCCACTTGCCAATCAGGATACATAACCACGCCCCTTTGGAAGTGGATAAAAAGCCTGGAACACGGTGGGCCCTTCCTTTTTGCCCCATGCCTTCACGTCACTCTTCGCCTTTGCTCGCTGCTCGTGCTAAGCTACTTGGCTGCTCATAACCAAACGCTCACTGCACATGACTTCTGGCCTGCTCTCTGCTCTGTATAGACCCCAACTTAGTTTCCAGACTTTTCTTTTCCATTAGACAAAGCCCTCATCCTCCTATGCATTTCTTTCACTTAAATAAAATAAAATCCTTAAAACTTACCATGCTGCCTGGTCCATTTGAGCTAGTATTCAAAATTTTTCTCAGAATTTGTGGAAAAACCCACACAGCATATTAATTTCAGAAATCTTAATGAGCAAAACAGTTTCAAAATGAATCCTATACAGAGAGCCTTGACATAAGACATAGGCCAGTATCAGCCTACAGCTGTCTTTACCCAACATGGCCCTTGCTGTAAGATCCCACACCTGGTAGTTTTCCCAGAATAGATACCTGACCTGTGAGATGTGAGGAGGGAGACGTTCTTCTTTAGGTCACTTCTTCCTTTGCTCTGCGGGGACCCATCACTAAAAGAAAATGCCAACTGTTAAGGGTGAAATACTACTACTTCTTAACTAAATTAGACTTTTACCTGCATATAGGTAACATTATGAACCAGATAAGAACTCCCCAGAGTAAAAGCAGCTATTCAAGGGAGAAGAATGCCTAAGGTAGTGTGTACCTGTGTCAGAAATTTCAAGTGTTAAGTGAAGTGAGGGGATGTGCACAGGCCCATGTTATCAGCTGAATGTAAAGAATGCACCTTACCACTGGCATACATTCTTGAGGGATCAGAATGACTTCATTCTAAGCAGCCATATCAACAGGAGCCTGTCTTTGAGTTGTTCCCTTAGCAAGCGACTCAGCAGCCCCGAAGCCTCCTTTGAGACAGGCTATCTGTTGCAGAAGAGAAGATCTTTTCAGGAACAACAGAATGGTTCTGTCTCAAATAACCTTCCCCTGCCTTTGCCATTGAGCTTCAGGAACTTACTGGGGAATGTCAAGGACAGAGGCCAGAACCCATGCATTAAGCAAAGGAGAGCCAACAGGGCCCCAGCTCAGCCCGAGGATGGGATTCTCTTCTTACGCAGAGATCATTTTTAATCATTCAAAGAGCTTCCTGGTATGCCTCTTGGATGGGAACTTTCTGGGCTTTCCTAACTAGGTCCCATATTAGTTGACAGCTGCCTCAGCTCCATTTAACTTTTGAAGTTTGGGGACTCCAGGTGAGAAAGTGGACTGTGTCATTCAGCATCAAAATTGGAATCTCACTTAAGCTACGTAGTTCACAGTCCACCCACAGCATTGAATTGCTTTGGAAAAATCAAGTGATTGGGTCCCAAGCCACTTGTTACTTGTGAGATTTGAGGAAGTCACATAAACCTGTATTCCTCATGTGTAAAATATAAATAATAATATCTAGTCTATGTATGCAGTTCCTTTAAGAATTTAAAGAGGTAATCTCTATGAAAAGCTATGAAACTATAATAGACATCATATATTCTTAGCATTATGACTCTTCCCCTGCATTTACTGTCTTTTAACTCTTACCATCTCCTAATTTGTGTTACAGTAACTTTTAAGTATTTCTTTTTCCACTATGAGGCACCAAGTGATTTAGACACAATTCTGTCATCATGTGTCCCAGAGGACAAAGCCCAAAACTGCATACAAGTTAGCGAATATCAGGGGAGATCCAAGACATGGCAAATGAAGCCCCTGGGGCGTACAGTTTACACCTCGAAAACTGATTTCCTTGCTTAGATTTAACAAAAAAAACTTCAAGAGGAAATGTCTTCTGTCTTTCCTCCTAAAGTAATAGTTTCAGGTGATACTCAGCTCCTTTTCATACAATCGCTTCTAGAATGACATATTTTAAAAATTTTGTTTATTTTTATTTTATTTGAAAAGGAGGGGGAAATCTTGCAACTTCTGATTCACATCCCCAAATGCCTTCAAAAGCTTGGCTGAAGCCAGGAGCCTGAAACTCCATCTAGGTTTGTTTGTTTGTTTGTTTGTTTTGACAGGCAGAGTTAGACAGTGAGAGAGAGAAAGAGAAACAGAGAGAGAAAGGTCTTCCTTCCATTGGTTCACTCCCCAAATTGCTGCCTCAGCTGGCGCGCTGCGCTGATCTGAAGCCAGGAGCCAGGTGTTTCTCCTGGTCTCCCATGCGGGTGCAGGGCCCAAGCACTTGGGCCATCCTCCACTGCACTCCCTGGCCACAGCAGAGAGCTGGACTGGAAGAGGAGCAACTGGGACAGAATCTGGCGCCCCAATAGGGACTAGAACCCAGGGTGCCGGCGCTGTAGGCAGAGGATTAGCCTAGTGAGCCGAGGCACCAGCCCATCTAGGTCTTCTACGTGGTGACAAGAGCCTAAGTAATTGAGCTATCACCTGCTGCCTCCAAGTGTGTGCATTAGCAGGAAGTTGGAAATGGAGATTGACTCAACCCCGACACTCTGATACGGGATTTGGGTATCCCAGGTGGTATTTTAGCCCTTGCACTTAACACCCACGGCTAGAATGTCATATTTAATAGCAGCCACCATAGAGAAGAACAATGGCAGCAGGTCTAACCTTAGAAAATGCCCTCCTTTCGGTCTCTTCCAGGATCTACATTTATTCCCTATTCATGTTTCCCCAAGCCCTAGGAATGATGGTTGCTATCTATAGTTTCTATCCCGATTAAACCACAGAGATCTCTACTTCCCTGCTATGGTTTGAACATGATTTGCCTACTGACCTGATACAAGAATGTAAACCCCAAAATTAGTGATATCAAGAGGGTGAGTGTAGACTTAATCCAGGTATGATATTTGGAGGTGGGTCTGACAGAAAATATTCAGGCATTGGTGATGTAACTTAGGAAAGTAATTCTTAGAAGAAAAACTTGTTATAAGAGCCTGAGGTGAGGAGTCGGTGCTGTGGTGTAGCAGATAAAGCTGCTGCCTGCAGTGCTGGCATCCCATATGGGCACCGGTTTGAGTCCCGGCTGCTCCCCTTCCGATCCAGCTCTCTGTTATGGCCTGGGAGAGCAGTAGAGGATGGCTCAAGTCTTTGGGCTCCTGCATCCATATGGGAGACCCAGAAGAAGCTCCTGGCTGTGGCCATTGTGGCCATTTGGGAGTTAACCAGTGGATGGAAGACTTCTCCCTCTGCCTCTGCCTCTGCCTCTGTAACTGCCCTTCAAATTAAATAAATAAATAAAATATTTAAAAAAAAGCCTGAGGT